>NC_086291.1:54853558-55162621 GCF_963924245.1 Chroicocephalus ridibundus | reverse complement strand
ATAAACGCCCCTCCCAGCCGCGCAGCCCTGCCGTCAGGGGCTGGCTAGATGCATCCAACCCTGGTCCGGTTCCCAGCCTGGGGCCAGGCAGAGACCACCGTTGGCTTGGGGTCCCCCGGCACCGCCAGCTTTCCTCCCTGTGTCATAGAATCATGGAGTCACAGAATGGTTTGGGTGGGAAGGGACCTTAAAGCCCACCCAGTGCCACCCCCTGCCCTGGGCAGGGACACCTCCCACCAGCCCAGGTTGCTCCAAGCCCCGTCCAACCTGGCCTTGAACCCCTCCAGGGATGGGGCAGCCACAGCTTCTCTGGGCAACCTGGGCCAGGGGCTCACCCCCCTCACAGTGAAAAATTTCTTCCTAGTATCTAACCTAAATCTGCCCTCTTTCGGTTTGAAGCCATTACCCCTCATCCTATCACTACGAGCCCTTGTCCCTCCCCACCTTTCCTGTAGGCCCCCTTCAGATACTGGAGAGCTGCTATAAGGTCTCCCCGGAGCTTTCTCTCCTCCAGGCTGAACCCCCCCAGCTCTCTCAGCTTGTCCTCGCAGCAGAGGGGCTCTAACCCCGTGCTCCCACCCTGCCCGCAGCGCGGCTTCCCACACAGGGGTGCTCAGGCATACGCTGAGCTCCGCTGGGGATGGAGACAGCTGGATGAAGCCACCTGGCTCTGCGAGCTGCCGCCGAACTCCAACACAGCTATCAAAGGTAACGTCAGCACAGCCTACATGCATCTCCTCGTGTTTTGCCTTAAGGAAGAGGAGGTTTCCTTAACCGCGGTTTTACGGTAGTGATAGACAGGGAGAGATGGGAACTGCATAGGCCAGCACAACGCTAGTTCCAGGGATCTTAAATTAAGCAGGAAAAAGTCAGATTAATCCCTGGGAAAATGTCATTCTACAAAAATATCTGACCATCAAAAGGCTAATTAAGTCAGTCGTTTGAAACCAAACATAAAACTTGGGAACACAATGCAGGGAACAAGCCGGAGCTCACAGCGGGATGAGCGGAGCGATCCACAGAGCCTCAGGATTATATCAACAGTAGGTAAAGCCTCAACGCGCAGAAAGACTAGCCAAGGTTTACATTTTAAATCATGCAAAATCCAAAGTCTCCCACCTAATCTAAAAGGCAATCCCGACCTCCCAATCGAAAACTGCAACTATTCCTCCGGCAATACTCAAAGGAGAAAGAGAGAGAAGAAAGGGAATACCGGACCACTGCATAATTCAGCGTGTTTTGACAGTCACCTTCAGGGCATATCACACTCGACTGCTCATCACTCTCAAAGATGGATATGAAAGGGGCTGGAGAAAGGGACACTAGATGATATAATGGAGCGACAATTAAAGACCACAGTAAACCAAAAGGCAAACCAACTGCATCTTTCCCTAATTTACAGGGCACGGAGCAGGCAGTGTGATTGATTCATACGTTTCTCATCCCATCAGGAGGAGAGCGGGGACGTAGCGGTAAGAAATGATGTACAGCGTGAGAAGCGCAAGCGACGTGGCCTCTGTTGACATAGCGCTTTGTGACACTTCTCCCTCTTCCCAGGGGGATGCTTGTCGAAAACCCATCAGGGTTTACCACCTTCTCTAAGCATTAATGCCTTAATGAGACACCACGACACCCGCTCAAAACGCGGACTCAATTCTTGCACGGAGCTCGCAGTACCGGGGGAATGCCTGCACTAAATGCTGGAGGGACCTCAGCGCTGCGAGCTCCACACGCAGACTCAAACTTAAATAAAACTCATTTATAGTTCAGAGCCGGTAAAATACTGTCTGTGGGTAATTTGCTGTAGATCCTCCTCAGGTAATGCCTTGGAAGAACAGAGCTTTCTCCCATTTTCTCTCCCTAAATGTTCTTCAGGCAACTCTTCCTTACCTTATCCACTATCACCCCCTAGATGCTGACGGTTCACAGCCAAGTATGTCAAATACGTCTGCCTTTCCAGCCTATCAGTAACTGTTTCCTGACTGGCTTGATCTTCTGCAAAAATGTTAAAAATATCACACCGTAATGTAATAAAGAAACAGAAAAGATGGGAAAAGCCAAGGATCAAGGTGAAATAGCTTACACGCGAACATCTTTAAAGCGTTCTCTGGGAAAATACAGATGATGGAGAAAAGAAACCATGCTAGAGAGATCTAGGTGGCTGCCCATAAATCCAGAAGAAAATTAAGTCCCCAAAGCTCTGGAAGTTGCTATTGCTCTCCTTGAAGTGAGCAACTGGGTAATCAGCGTTAATATTAAACAGCTTGTTCTGAAATAAAAAAAAAAAAAAAAAAAAAGACAATTCAAGAGACTCTGCCTTCTGCCTTCCAGCATCAAGAGACAGTCAGAAAACCTTGGACTAAAAAATGGAACATTTCGCTTGTGCCTGAGTCCACTATCTAGTTGTGTTGACCGTGATAATAAAATACCAAAAAACGAGGGCCGTGCCAGCTTGACCCGTCCCTTTGCGCTGCAGCGTCTCAGCTCTGCGTGGAGAGGATTCACCGGGCGGGGAAGCAAAGGGCTTGGTGACCCACGGCGGCATTGCCTCGTGGTGCAACCCGCTTCCACAGCCGGGCCACCTCCAGCTGCGCTCCCTCCCGTCCTGAACGCGAAACGTGGCATCAAGTTAAAAAGAAATAGGGAAATGAGAGGCATGAGACTGGATATTCCAAAGCTGAGCTTATGAATGCTTTTAAGATTGGACAGTTTTTATTGCACATATATATATATAAAAATACATATATAGAGAGAGCCTCTACGCTTGTCCTGGCAAGTTTTCTCTGCTAGCTTAAGTCCAGAGACCTTTAAAAACAATGGCAAGTAGAGCTTCTATCGATAAACATGTCACTAAACTACAGTGCATTGAATTTAGGATTTTCCAGGCTAGATGCAAGTTCTGGAGCCACTGGAAAGCAATGCATCTTCCTTTCCCAACAGGATGAATGTCTGTTTCCTGACTGTGTGACACTAAAGGGAAGATTTTAAATCAGTCAGAAACAGCAAGCTTGTCTATTCTGAGACTTGAATAGTCAAAATTATTTTAGGGGGAGGGAGGCTGCAGGGATGGATGAAGCGAAAGACGTTAAGCAGAGCAACTTTTCTTTTTAAAGTGGCATCTGCGTGCCGTGGCTGCAGCAGTCCAATATGAGCGTGAGTCCCTGGGGGGGGATTACCGGGGAGAGTCACTGTATCGCTCAACAGACACAACACTCTCATTCCTACATCCCCATGGATGTTTAGGCATCTCCCAACTATCTCTCGCAAACCAGGTATTTCTATGTATTTACCTTCAGATCAGGACGACTGTAGCATGTGGGTAGCCGCAACCATGCACACACAGGTCCCACTGCTGTGCAGAGCTGGGGCAACAGCAGCCGCAGAGACGGCTTCATCCCCTGCCTTTTCAATGGCTACCTGCTGGCGCCAGCGGGGTTAATTCTTCTCGGTATCTACGTGTACCTGGGTTGGTAGGAATAAACCATCGAAACTTGCCAACACATGAGAACAGCCTCCCCGGAGAGGGTGCAGAAGGCTAACTCTTGGATATTACCTTTTAATGAGTGCTGGCCAGGGAGGACGGAGCGTGATACAACAGCGTAAGCACAACAAAAACCGGCGAGGTGGGGACACGGAAGCAGTCTGCAAAAACCAGAGAGATGGCCAGGACGGGCTCCGGGGAAGCGTGGGGCTGAAGCCAAGGCTGCCGGCGTGCCCGTGCCTTCCCGCTCCTGCCCCAGCCCCACCGGCTGCCCTTGCAGCTGCAAACATCTGCCAGCTGAAGAGTTCGGGGGGGGGGGTCTCCAAAGGGTCTGAATTGATGGGAGCCCACTCAGGCCATGCTGATGTGAGACAGAGATGTGGAGAGAGGGTCCTGGGTTCAGGGCAGCTGGGCTACAGAGCTGCTGCGGGAAAACCAGGAGATGCAGAGACCATCATTAGACAGACATAAGGGCAGAGACACGGCTCCTGGTGAAACAGCATTTTCGTATTTACAGGAAACCCTGAACGTAACTAGGCCTTTATCAGCAGCTTACGGCCTCAGGGGCTGGAGACTCCTGAACTTGAAATAAAAATATACAGACTTCTCCGTCCCCCTCTTGCTCCAGAGGCCTCACAGTAGGTGCACCTATCCAACGAGGCTCTTTCGCAGGAGGCTATTAATTTCTGGCTCTGTGCGTACAGGTCTATTACGGCCCCATTCATAACCAGCCTGCAGAGCGCCTGGAACATCGCCAAGCCGCGTGCTTGCAAACAAAGGGTAATTGCACCAGGTTCTCCTCTCAGTTCACTTTGCACCACAACATGGCACGACACTGTCCGGGGGGACAACAGCCCCCACTCCAATGGACCCCTGGACCATGAGCCTAAGAGAGCCGGAGGAGCAAACGGTCCCTCTGGCTCTGGGTCCGAGCATCCCGCTCTCTCTGCGCACCTCCTGTGCTCCAGGCACCGGGGACTGAGGGCACGCCGGCCCCCAGATCCCCCCTCCCTGTCCCCGTGCTCTCGGTTTCTCATTCACAGCCGCACGCCTCCTGTTCCTGAGGAGCCACAGCTGCAAACGCAGCAGTACCTGCCTGGAATTGAAAAGCTGGACATTACCACCTCGTCCAGCTCTGCTGACTTATCATTTTGCTATCACCCACGCCTCATTACTATGCAGTTTCTTGCCAGGTCTTGGCTTTCTTACCACCTTCCCCGCCTCGCGCCTCTCTCCCCTTCTTATTAAACATGGGTTAGATGCTATCTCTCGGTCCTGCTTTTTCATCCCCCACGTTCCCCCTATTGATTCTTTCCAGGAGCTCCCGCCGGCTGCTCCCCCAGCACCACGTTTGACCTTCCCCGGGATGAAACAAAGCACCAATGTCGGACGACTCTCGGCAACGCAGCAATGTGAAACGGCCGCTTCAGCTCACTCCCATTTCACAGACAGAGGGAAAAAGATGGAAAACTTGGTCGGAAAAGCTGCGAAAGAAAGAGATCAAAATACAGGATCCTAACTGAACGGCTCCTCCCTTGCTCAGAGCTGACTGCGTGCCCTCACATCACTGAAGCGCAGCTCGCTCCAAGTATTTGCCATGCCCCAACCCACCTCGTTCTCTATTTTATAGAAATGGTAGAGCTTTTTAACTTGCACATTGACTGGCAGAGAGAAATCCTGGGAGCTTAATGACATCCTGCAAATTCATCATCACTTGAGCTGCCAAGGGCCTTGTAACAACCATCCCACATGCTCTTGCAGGGATGACGTTGCCACTACACACTAATGGTCTTGGGAATCGTTTGGTTCAACTTGCATTTATGTAGGTTTCTTGTTTCTAAAGTGTTCAGAGCAGAGCACAGGGAAGAAGAAAAAAGAAAAAAAAAAAAAAAAAGCTTAAGAATCACTTGGGTTTCTGCAAATCAGCCGAGTTGGAGGGTAGCATCCCAGACGGTGAGACAGGTACCATCAAAGAAGGGAGCAGAAGCACAGCAGGACGGTACAGAGCCGGCAGCAGCCCAGCTCGCTCACACTGCTGAGGCTGTGGAAAGAGCTCACGCACAAAAGGAAGAAGTTTAAATAAAGATGAAGCGGATGCGGCGACATTGTTGCATGGCCGATCAATTCAATCTCCACCTCAGAGGTTACCAGAAGCGAGACCTCTTCAGTGGCCTTTCCCAACCCCTCCATTTCTCACCAGCAGGTCTTTTCATACTCGTATCTGGACTATTAACCCTTAAAGTTTCCCACTTCTCTCCTCCCATTTGTCATGTCCACACACTCCTTTAACCCAATGCTGACCTCTCCGTTTCTTGCTCCACGAACCCGCTTTGTCACATCCTTGCTGGGCGCAGTCCTCGGTCCCCTCTTCTGTAACTCTGCCCCTTTCAGTGAATTTCCCCCCTCCCACACTCAGCCATCGCTTCTATGCCAATAATTTCCAGGTTTAGTTCCCATCTCCTCTGTTTTTTCTCTGGGCTCTCTGTTTAGATATTGCAAAGGCATCTATTTTGTTAGATCTGGCCTCTACCTAGTGCTTTTGGGGCACTTTGAACTTGGAAATGCTCAGCAAATCCCAGCACCTTCGTCTTTTGCCTCCTAATCCTTCTGTGCTCCTCTTCTCCAGCATTACTAATAACGTCACTCTTCTTTTTTTTTTAATAACCAACATCCTAAAGGATTAGCCCTAACCAAACGCACGACTCCTGAGATTCAGCTTCCTGTGCGCAGGGTGGAGCCAGCTCAGGGCAAACAGCTCGGCTGTGAGACACAGACCATTGGGATTGCTCCCTCCTTGGGGCCGAGGAAGGGACCAGACAATCTCATGTTTTAGCTCTTTCCCCTGTTATTCTGCCCTAAACGCCTACAAAATGCCACGTGGATGGATGCTACCATAGGCATTTACCTGCTCGGAATGTCCCCACACAGGGAAAATGCACAGCTGGTGCTTTCTTAGGGTAGGAGAAACACCAGCACAACGGCAACTTGTAGCAGAGAACAGCACAAATTCATATTGGAGACTTCCCTGCCAAGCAGCTTTATCCACCATGGGACACATTTCCTCCCTTCCTCACGCACGGTCCCCTCTGTTTGTCACTCGTTGGGCAAGACCGTCTCACTCCCGAGAGCATAAACCTGCCGTATGGACAGAGAGCCTACGAAACCATCGCTATAAAGTTCTTCTGGACACCAGAGAGCTGCTTCGCTGACCCGAAGTCACAAGCACACCACCCGACACCGACTCAGCGAGACCATATTCTCCAGCCCTTAAGCTACCAGTCACTTGGTTACGGCCTGTTCTCTCTGAAGGCGAGCAGGTCTGGTAGGGAGGAAAGGGTGGAGCAGAACCCTGTAGCCTCCAGAAGGTGATTTTGTCAAAGGTGGGAACGGAACAGAGCTATAGCTCTCACTGTCTCTTAGGCTTATAGAATTTAGAAAGGTATCCAGGTGACATTATATGATTTAAAAGTTAATTAAACTGAGTGATATAGTATAACAGCCCCAGGTGTTTATTTCAAGCTAGCCTGTTTCTACAGTATTTAGAAGGAAAGAATGGGGTGGGGGGGAATCTAATAAAAAAACCTTGTGAGTGTTGCATTAAGAAGTAATCACACCATTAAATCATTCTGGTTCTGAGCACTTCTAATACCTTCACATCTTGGCAATTCTTTCCAGCTCAGGCTCATTTCCATCGTTGGGCTCCTTGTTGTGCTCCTTCCTGGAGCTGGCAGGTTTTTCCTTTTAAGAACGCCGGGAGATTGCTGCACAGCCCGCCTTTGTGCATCGGCTGTGTCAACAGCTACACCTTTGCTCGAAGGCACGTTAGATCCCTTCTGAGCACTAATGGACCAGCTGGACCAGCACCATCCCTCCTGCACTGCTGCTGGGCTGGAAGGGAAACAGCCCCGAGGTGGGACACAGTGTTGGGTACGCAGCAAATGCCGACAAACCTTGGGAAAACCAAGAAAGCGGCTGGAATGTGGAAGAGATGTGAGTGGGGAGGAGCAGAGAGGTCCAGAGGAAAAGACTTTTAATAAAAAGGAAAGTTTGGGAGAGCTTGGCTTTCCCCCTCAAATGCAGTTTTTATGGAAAATGCAATGGTAAGAAATCACCTAGGTAAGACTGAAGTACAGAAGTTTCTGTTGCTTCTTGACAGGTCTCCCAGAATGGGAGTCACAGATCTGTCCCCAAGACCACATTGATGGAGAATCCTATTTTGTGGGACGTTTCTCCCACATGCCTGATAATCAGCTGACTCCCTTTCTTTTCAGAGGTTCACCGCCTTTTCTTCTATAGGTTCAAAAACTTTTGATCTTTAGATCTCCGAGCCTGTGAATCCCTAGCCAAGCACCATCTCCACGCAGCATAAAACCACGTGACATAGAATTTGAGCAAAAGCAGAGAGACGGAAGTCATAAGGGTCAGGGGTGGCACGATGGGGTAAAAAGGGAGAAAGGAGGTTTCGGTATCACCAGTGCTCACCAAAGGCCCTGAGGTGTCTCAAGAGGCGTCGCATCTAGGAGAGCTCCTCTGCATTCAAAGGAAAAGTCCATTTTTCCATAATTCGTCAGGTTAATAAATGACTCCCTCTTCTCCCTACAGCCTCTCCTATTACCAATTCTCATGCAGCATGCCGGAGCCTCCTTTCACTATTAATACCACTCACTGTGAAATGTAATTACCAGCTCTATCACAAAGCGTCAGGCACATTTATCCACTGTACACACTGGCTGACTCCAGATCACATCCGTCACTGGCTGCCTTGTTCTGACAATGTTGTCCAAAGACAGCGTCTGCACAGGCTCCCAGCTAACTTGGGCCACTTAAGCGGAGCCCAAAACTGTTCTGGGGGTCCAAAATGGGTTCAATAAGCAAACACAAAACCAAGAAGCAAAGAGGGATACTTAATTTAATACAGACTCGTAATTTAAATCCAAAGGAAAGACCGGTGATAGGCAGAGTGAAGTGTTTGGCTGGAGAAGATGGATGAGTAAACACTCCAGAAAGCAATTCAAAATGATGGAGTGAAATGAATGGCTCCCTCCTCCAGGCTGACACAAGCAAAATCCCTCCTTTGCTTTATGCTTTAACTCACGTCATTATGTTTTGATTAAAGCCAATACAAAAAAGCTCACTTGCTGTCCCTTGCTTGTGGCTTTCTTCTCCTGCCTCCCTTTTTACATCCCTCTGCAGCCGTTCCTAGGAAGCAGACAGGACACCCAGAACTCACGTTGTTCAATCCTTTGCCATTTGGTGAAGCTGCGACTCTCACAAAGGGCAGGGACTCAGCCAGACGTATCAGCTTTAGCTTTATTTAAAAATCCCATTAGTTGGAAGAGGAAAATAATATACATTCTTACTGATATCCAACTGACTCTTGTATTAAGTGTCTCCAATTCCATGGGGCTAGAGGCAGCCTTTCCAGTCCTGTCTGAATATCAAGTACGTGCTTTGAAGGCGGTACCTTCACTACACTCAATATTCTGGCAGCCGTTTAAAAGCAGGCAGCCTATGCTTATAATGGGGAACAGATAAAAGGGGAATTTTATTTACAGTTGAGTGTTACCACGGGGCTATGAACACCAAAATAAAACCGGAGGAATGCAACTCAAAGTACTGCTGACAAAATAAAATAAGAATCCTCATAATACTTGAAAAGGAAAGAAGCGGAACCGAAACAGGATTAGTTATGTTAACTGCTTATCTATTGCCGTGTCTCCAACTTTTAGACTCCGGTGTCTACAGCTAACGATCCGCACGCCCGTGCCCAGCATTTTCCTAGACAGAGCCAGGAGAAAGATGTCTTCTGAAAAACAGAAGGGGTTGGGGGTTTTCTTCTTGAGAACAAAATGAAAACAGGGAAGGAGAGCTTGCAAAAACTTACAGGTTCTAAAAACCGAGAGGATTAAGCTGCCGCAGATGAGAAAGGAAAGGAGGTAGGCATCTTCCTATTAAAATAAAGCATAACTGTGTGGCCTGCTACGGCGTCTTTGTCCTAGGTACAGCAACAGCCCAAGTAAATCTCCGTGCTCCTAAAAGTATCAGAACACTTCCCGGAGCCTGCACGGATCCGATGTGCCTCGTTCCACCCCAGCGCGTCCCTCACCACCCACCAAACGCAACCGGTGGGGGAGAAAAGAAGGGAACGGCTGAACTTCCCACCTTTCCCACGCTCTCAGAATTTTGGTGTCGCTTTCAATAATGATTAATTTGTGGATCATCTTCTCCTAATCTCACACAATAACGATATTTCCTGCCTTGATTTGAGCCTTTTTAAGCATGATGGTGGCAGATGGCAGGCTATTTCACAGCATGGCCACAAGGCAATGGAAGCAGGAAGGATTATTAACAAAAATAGTAACTCTTCAAAATCAAAAAGGTGAGGGCGCATGGAAGAGCTATGGTTTTATTTTTACACCTCGAATCAGTTATTTGAATGCATTATGAATGCTGTAAATATACCCGATGGATATAATGAAAATACATTATTAATTTTCACTCATTATTAATGAACTTATAAATTCACAAGTGATGGAGCCATGACGGTGTGAAGGAAAGGTCATGAATAATAACTGGAGATGAATAATATATGCACAGTTAGCTCACAGGATACTATGCTCATATGACTGTAGTGCCTCATGTTTATTTAACTCAGCAGTGCAGTGACTTTTTATTCTTTGCTAGATAATAGCAGAAAGAATTACAGGCACCGTAATCCCTATTAATTCAACATAACAGATCACAATGGACGTCCTTCTGCAGGGATGCTCCTACCTCCTAACCAATGCTAAAAAGCCGGGATCCCCCTCTTTTCTCCATCGTGCTCTGCCTCCCTGGCATCTTCTTGCTTTGCCTCATGCTTTTTCATTGCCGGCACGTGGAGAGCATCGAATCTAGAAACAGCCACAGCAGACCCAGAGATAAACTCACGACCGGCCCGTGTGAGGGTGACAAACCTGAGACCAGCGGAGAAAGGCCGAAATCTCTGGCGATACCTCAGTGTGACAAGCAGGGGAAGGCAAGCTGCGTGCTGTGTGCACATACAGACAATTTTGTTTTGGTTCCATCTGTTAGGACTAATTTGTTAATTATTAAATAGATAATTTATCATCGCTGCCTGCTTGATCAGTGTTTATTACCCACGGTCTGAGGCAAAGAGAGTGCTGTGTGAATAAAGATGGGATTAATTAACAACGAAAAGTTCAGGCAACTGCAAACTTGCGGCGGCTGCTTCTAGTCCCTGTCTATTCCTGAACAAAAAGGAGACTGGGGGAGGGAAAAAGCATCAGGAATTCAAGTCTTCGAACATCAGATTTCTTCCTTTCCTCACAAACTAACCACTGCTGGATGATGGAAAGCAAACTCTACCTCTTAAGACACTCAGCGCTTTCCAACCAATTTCTTCTTAGACTGGATCCAGCTACTCTGTGAATCACTGATTGTGAAGAAGTGGTTCTCCAGGTCAGCATCACTGTGTCATCCCTGGCCCTGCGGTGGCAAACAGCATCACTGTCCCATCGCTACTGCCATTCTGGAGATCTACAAACCACAGCCAAAGCAAAGCAGAAGGTCATCCACCTTGGGCTTGGGACTCCTTTTCTCTATCAGCCATTGATCCGTTAGTACCCATGCTCCTCTCCAGGTCCTCCTGTACCATAAGATTCATATTTTTGTGAGGCTTCTCCAGCTGCTGCTCCCTTAATTAAAGCTACTCGTTGCTTTCATTTTAGAAGTTTGCACTTGTCATTCCTTGAATGGAGTCTCAAGACCAGGAGAATGACAAATATCCAACTAATAGGTGGCAACGGTAGGAAGCAAGAAGTTTGCAGGAACATCCTGATGCAATAAACCTCGCGACCCTCATCTCATATGGTAAAAGGTGAAAGACACACCCGCGATCCACCTTCTTTCACTATGCAAACGTGTTCACAAAGGTTCAAACAACGACGTTCCAAGAGGAATCTCAAGAGAGTAAAAAATAACTATCTTCCTAAATATGCCGGCCTATGCAATAGGCCACAGGTGAAGTAAACATCAACCTGCCTAAACATATAGGAAAGATGCTGAAATGCAGGGACACTGAGCTGCAGGAAACCAAAGATAATCACTCACGTGCCATCAACTGATGCTGAGAGCATGCAGGTTAGTGATAACTTCCCAAAGAGCCAAGGATCCAACTCACCAGCTATTCAATCTTCTAAAGGGAGGCATCAAGGGAAATCACAGCAAAGAGATAGTAAGTTATTTGATCAAAGACACTTTTAAGGTTAATGGACAGGCCACAAACAGCAATCATGCCTCCAGTCATGCCATCTGAGAAAAAGATGCATCACGTTTGGTTCGTGGTAGGAAAAGACCTTCCCTGTAAAACTTATTCAGCCAGATCTTCAGGGAACTTCAGGTGACATTTTGGTTAACCGTTGCTCTGCTACACCTCCGCGTAGCTGCATCTCCGCTCCCTCAACCGCTCATGATCAATTTAACAAGTATTTTGTACAAACAAAAGTTTTCTTGCTAAATAAATTAATTATGACAGAGTAAACAAAAACTTTTTAAAAATGCATGTTTTGATGTGATTGCTTTTTTAATTGGCTGGTTTAACATTTGGAATTTGATTTAATTTTCAACTTGATTATCCTCACCGCAGGGTCAGGCTGCCAGAGACACAAATGAGTGTGGAAGCCTCTGGCGCTCCCCATCAGGCCTCCCAACGGAGCCCGCTCCGTACTTCTGCATTCCTCCAGCCCCCTTCCCTCTTTTATTATTCCTATTTAAGAAAGGAAGATCAAATTCAGGCCAACAGCAGCCATACGTTTCCTAGCTCTCCATTAGTAATTTTAAAATGAGACGGTGCTCTGGAGCCCTGAGTGTTAATCCCAGCTCTGACAACTTCTTCCCTTAATTGCCTGAATGAAATCTCCGCGCCACCCCAACTGTCCTTACCCATAAAACGAGCCATGATAACAAGAAGCCAGTAAGGTATGCCAGTGAGCGGATTAATTATGTTTGGGAATTGCTTGGGAGATGAATTCTACGAGCTGGGACAAAGCAAGCCACTTTCAGTCCTGTGACAGTTCACACACGGTATGACGAGTCTGATGAGATGGCACCATCTCCAGCCACCTCTGAGGTAAGGTGGGTTTGCAGCCCGATCCCTACTGAAGCGCAGGAAAGCCATTTTCTTTCCAGCAGAATTACCAAGTTGTTAGTAAAGGCTGCCACAGATTTCTCTTTGCTACTTCAAAAGAGCCCTTTACGCTCTTCTACTACTGCCCGGTGCCAGTAGTTGCACTATCAGGTGCTCTGCTCATCAGCAGTATCCGTGATTCCTCATCCGTTCACAAACTGCGGAGCTCAGAAGAACCAGAAGAATCAGCCAATCTCAGCTGATGAAAAGCACAAGCTGGTGAATTAAGCAAAGCAGTTCCTGCATCAGGCTCATAATTGCTAGCTGACTTAGAACATTTCTTGTACAAGAATATCCCGTCTTCATTTAGACACTTCAAAGTGATGGTGAATCCCCCACGTACTGAGATAAATAGTTCCAATGGCTAATTACCCCTGTTATAACAAAAGCATTTCCTTATTTCTAATCTTTCCTGGTTTCTACTTCCAGTATTTGATCTTGTTACGCTTTTGTCCGACAGATTAAAGAGCTCTTCACTAGCCAAAATCTCCTTCCCATATAGGAACTCAGACTATGATCAAGCTACTTATTAACCTATTCTTTGCTAAGTTAATTAGAAGGAAATTCTCCGGCCTCTCACTGGTTTTAGATCTTGAGGTGAGGCAGGAGAAATAGAGACTTCCCAGCAAGAATTTCCCCTCTTTTCAGAGCAAAACAGGTTAAGATAATGATGTGATAAAATAGAGGCACGTGTGCCACGTACGTCATGCTGTCCATCACATCTTTACCTTACCCTTCCTGCCTGGAAGTTGGTTTCAAGCTGAATTTGCACATCTTCTCAAAGATCACTAACCCTGCCTCGATGGAGACAGAAAAGGCAGGAGGCAGACTGACATGCCAGGAGATTCTGCTGGAAGACCCAGAAAGAGGAGTACTACCTTTTGTCAAGAGGCTCCTTTCTAAGTTGGCACCTGTCTTCTTCTCTGAAGGCCCTTTGCCAGCTGTTCTCCCTCCCAAGGCTGCTTTGCTCTCTCCTGCCTGCGTGGCAAATTACCTACAGACTCATCTCCTCCCCTAACGCTGATGGGAGCTCTTGGATCACTTCTCCCCTCTCCTCCCACTTCTCTCACACACGTGCCTTCTCTTCGCTCCCTACTTTGCCAATCGCCCTAAAGAGTGCTTTCTCCCCTCCCTTCCTCTTTTCACTCCACATCTTCTCTGTGGGAGGACTCAGAGGGCTGGTGCTCTCCTCTGCATGCCAGAAGATACCTCTTCTCAAATCCTGCTCTGAACAAGAGCTGGTTGGCTGCTCTGCCAGTGAAGCTTTTTCGGTTCTCAGTGCTGTGAAGTTACATGAACACACCTATGGGAAAGACTCCAACCCCGGACCCACCATGTCCTCTTCTCCTTTCCAACACTCCTGTCCAACTGCTCAGCCCTGACATGCTCCTCGCTGGTTTAGATGTGAACGGATCTATCCTCCAAGCATCGCTGTAAGCACAAACACCAAGCAGCACAACTCCAGGGCAAAAACTGCTTTGCTACCAGTGGGATCTCCAAGCAGTATCATCCTTCTCTGAGTCACTTGCGAGGAAAGGAAGGTGGGAACAGCTGTGCTGTCACCTCGAGACGGATTCCTCCCATACCCGCACTGCTTCACACTCACAGAAATGTTTCTTCTCAAGAAGTATCTCGTTCTGAGCTGTGCTAACCACTGGTTGACTTCATTCACCATTAATCGTCTCCTCTCTGTGAACTGGTGTGCTGCTGCGGACGCATTTTGATTTGCTTTAAATTGAGTGGTAATGGGGCCTTCGTTATGCTTGTGCGGAACAGTGGCACGTCAGTTGTGAGCAAGCATGATGCCATGGTAATGAGCTGGTACGGGGAGCAGGAAGCATCATGGTAGGCATCTGGTGGGGGAAAGCAGTGAGAGAAATCCACTAACTGGGAAATGCAAAACTCTATCTAAAACTCTAGAGGCGCTTGGTCATTTAACAGCATCACGTTCCTCAGCACCACTGAGGAACGAGTTCTATGTGTGTAGGAGGATCCACCTTCAGAGAAAAAAAATAAGCATGGTGGATCCTTGGCCACGGACAGCAGGACGCAAGGTTTCAGTTTTGTTCATGTATTTGATGTTTAATAGAAACTAGATAAAGGGCAAAAACCCTTCCTAGAGAGAAAAACTACTGCTCAGTGTCAATGATTTTCTGTCACTTCTGGCCAGGACCCAGACCTGGCCTGGGGACCTTGTCGTGAAAAAGTCTGGTCTCTATTGACTTCTCCTCTGTCAGTGCCGACGCTGGCGAAAGACAATTTTTCCCATCCGTTTGGGTTATGATTTATTGGTCCAGGGGTTGAAATTCAATAAAACGAGCTTCTCCGTCATCACCTCCTAGCAATTGTGTCTTGATGCTCTGATCATTTCACAAAGACAACCTGGGAAAAAGCCCAAAGCCCAGCCCCAGCGAGACTAGAGCCTGTCAGATACACGTGTCTCTGCAACCACCTTTTGTAGCTGGCTGTCGTGCCACGAAGCTGCCGCTCGCAAAGGAGGCTGCAGAAACAGAGACCATCCCAGGTGCAGAACGAAGGTGAAGTCCATGCCGGTGGCACAGCCAAGCCTCCGTGAACCGAGCCCGGAGAGTCAGAGTAACTGCAGGAGGCTGTTCAAAGAGGCCGCGCATCTCCCACAGAGGCCTTCGGGCAATAGCAGCACCGGGAGGAGAAAGAAATCAGCTCCTAAGAGTTGGTTCGGACCAGTTGTGAGAGTACTCTGGACATAAATTTTGTTATATTAATGAGTCACAGCGGTCACATAACCCGCCGTTCCATCATTTCTTCCGTTCTAACGGCCCCTCTCGGAGATCTAATCTCAGTAAAACGCTGGAGGAGCCTCTCAAATGGCTGTGTTTTACTGCTGTCAGTCTATCACCGGTTCCTCATGCCAAAGGGCCACAGGGGAATAATCTCTTACTTCAAAGTCCTGTATTAATGACTGGGAGCTGCCACTCACCCTGAGCGCAGACCGCCCGAGGAACCTGCTGCCGTTCCCCAGCCAAAAGCCTTGTTTGTTTATAGCTGCAGCATTAATCCAGCCAACGGCTTTCCAGTACAGTCATTATTTATTATTTATTTAGTGCCCAAAAAGCAACAGGTATTTGTTGGGACACGACAGAGGCAAAGTCCCTTCCTTGAAAAGCCTTCAGACTGATAATAACTAAAATTTGGCAGTCCTCATCCAACTGCTGCAGAACCATGTTGTATCCTGTCTTTGCCATGTCCCAGAGACAAAAGAAGAGGGAAATCCAGCTAGAGAACTATTGAACTGGCACAGCCTTTCCCAGAGAGCAATCCACACTTTTGGCCTCCACACAAACAAGGACTTAGTTTGAAGCTCTCAAACACTTTTTTAGATTTATGTGCTGAAAAGTACTTCAGAAGAAACTCAAGAGCACAGGAGCATCCTTCTCTAATTTACATGGAGCAATGGTCTTTGATCTATAGCTCAACAGACAACGTACAAAGATTTAAGATGAGGTCAGTAAGAAAAGCCAACCCGTTGCCAATGTAGGTTTACATCCACCAGACAGCGTTTGTGTCTCCACTAGGAAGCATTTAGGTATCTATGAACTGGGAACAGCTTCCACGGGTCACATCACGAGATTTCCAGGCTCAGAGAAAGGGTACGAGACGGCAGTACGGCTCCTGGGCTGCCCGCACGGGGCCTGCACCCAGCAGCACCCGGGAAGGGTACGCTGTCACTGAGAAACCCCAACATTTATGATTGTCTCTTAGGCAACTCTATCATCTACACCAGTCATCTGAACACTTCCAACGTTTAGATGGATAGTTCAGGTAAATATAACCTCTGGATGTGCTAAAAAGAAATGCATCTGAATTCAGAAAGCCAGATTGGGCTCTACCGGCAGCCAGAAGCACGCATCTGGAAGCCGCAAGATTAAATAACTCCAAAAACTGGGCTTCTATAGCAAAAATGGACAATATTTCTATTTTGGGTTTACTGTCAGCACTACAGGCCGCATGCAATCTGCCCTGGTTTTGCCTGTGGTCTAGGGCTGTCTGTTAAAAACTATTTCAGAAAACACTTTGCGCGCTGAAGGCTTTGGCAACTGCTGGCTGAGAGCAGACCCAGCAGAAAGGGCTGAGAGAGGCCACCCAGCCCTGAAGGTTTAGGAGCAAGAGGAGACATCATCAGGCTGCGGACTGGCACGTTAGCAAAGGCCAGGAAAAAGACGTAGGTAAACCTGAAGGTTTTTTGACTTTTCTAACAATGACCAGAATTATTATTGCTTTTTTTGCCAAGGAAATTCTCCTCTTTGCAATGTTAACATGGTCCCCCCCGTATATCACTTCCCAGCAAGATTCCCATGAGAGCTGCATCTTCCAGATGAGAAGCTGGGGAACAGGATGCAGTTGACACCAGCAGAACCCGCAGAGGCTGCTCTGCCTCTGCACTGGGTGCGTGCCCGCGGACTGACTCTTCCCCAAAGCACAAAGCCAGCGCAAAGAGAGGCTGCTGTACATCAACAGGAGCGTGAGCTCATCTGGAGAAGGTGTTATTTCTGCTGGGATTAGGCAATGCGCAGGGAAAGCCATCTGCTGGGAAGGAGCAACGTGCCCAACCTCGCGAGGATGCTCCCTCCTGTTTGCCACTGTTCTCATCTCTTTGCTGGACTGGTTTCAGACAACTGCCTCGCGTTGGCCACCGCTCCGCGGCGGCATCAAACCCCCATCCTTTTCAGTTCCCTCTAACGTCCTTCATGCATTCCCCGCCCAGTGATTCTCATTCATTCGTTCAGGCGGCCAAATGCCGCCCGACCGTGCTCTCCTCCGCCCTGCGTGCAGCTGCCTCCCAGCCTGCCCTCCCCACCGCCCCCACGGGCAGCACGTCCTGCCCCAGGGGACAAGCCCAAGGTCAGTGATGTGAAGGGACCTGTGACCACGCTGCCACTCCTACCTCTCTGCCTCTCTCAGCTCGTAGATGGAGAGAGGCAGAGGAGGAAGAATAATGAAACAGAAAAGAAAGGCGTCGCTTGCAGAAATTGTATTGCTTCTGCTCCAAACATTAAAGATGACAGCCCACAGCACTCCCCTGGGGCCCTATTCCAAATCCATACACACAGACCCCGACGTTTCCTGGATGAAAGCTTCCCTGCCTGGGTTCATTTCGACTCTACCAAGACCCCTGCTCACGAGAGAGACTGAGCTAACAGAGGCGAGGTGGGCGGCTGCAGGGCCGACAGACTGGGGAAGGGCTGGGGGACTGCTGGTCCCTGCTGGCGCCTGCTCTGCAGCCCTCCCTCCCAGCACACCCTCCTCTGCTCCCACATCAGCCCCCTCTGCACGGGGACGTCCCCTCCGGTGCGAGTGAAGGGAGGCTACACACATCTCGACCCTATGGAAGAGAGCGCCTAACAAGCAACAGTGGTAGCACTTAGTGCAGGATACCATAACGCCAGATAAAACCGTGTATTTAGCTCTCTCGCTCCAAGAAAGCAGTGCAACCTTTCCCGTGTGCCTGGAGATATTTAGCACCGCAGTTTGGATCAAGAGGGTTTGTAGGATGGGAAAACAACAGCAGCAACAAAAATCTCAGTGGTCTACACCAACAAAAGCACACACATAAGGCAGAGGAGCGGCAGATGAATTTCATGCCTTGATGCAAAGACGGCATTTAAATAACACACAGCACCACATTTCCCTCCTGGTTCCACTACGTTGCTGGTTGAAAGAAATCCATATGGTTAACCCGGCAGGGAGAACGTGCCTCTGCGATTTTCACTGAGCTAATGGGAGCCAATAACGTTACCTGTATCTTGGAGGACAGCGTTCCCACCCATCCCAATATTTGTCTAATAAAAGGTCAGCCCATTATATGGCATCTATTTGCAAAATTAAGAGCCTCTCTCCAGCAGCTAAATGCTTGCTTTAGGTTTGGAATTACTGTAATTAAAGTTACATTGTGCTCGGATTGGTGCCAATCACTGCGGAGCTCCAGGCACGACCTGCCGTTCCCAGCGCCATGCGCCTGGGCGTCCCACTCCATTAGCTCCAGGGAATTAGCTGTCATTAACGAAGAGATGCACACTCCTTCGTGTTGTCAAACCGCAATCAAGCGGGTCACAGGTGAAGAATAAATACTTTCAGAACAAGCCCAATTACACCATTTACATTTCATTACAGAACCTGTTTAATCCACTGATGGGCTCCCAAGTTCTTCTGCCTAATAAACAGCATTTCAGAGGAATTAATAGGCCCTGCAAAACATGCTAATTACACTCTTTTGCATTGCATTTGCAATATTGATTTTAAAGTTGCCACTTCCCCCTCCACCCTCCTTTCCCAGCCCCAAAGCCTTAACTTTCAGCAAAGTACGCTCAAACCAGCCTAATTACTGGTGGGTTTTGAAGCTGAGACATCTCCCTTGGCAAAGCTCGGTTCCAGCGAAGGCCAACATACAGGGAGGGACTTTCACGTCCATAACTTGTGCAAGTTCCTCCAGACGACCACTGGAAACAGCTGCTGAATAGCAATTACAGGCAGAGAGCAGGCATCAGCAGAGACTTTGCCATAGCAACGAGCCTGGCTGGACCCGCTCCCCAAAGACGCCGCCTCCTCCCGAAGACCACAGCAGCGGAACGGGTACGATGACAACACAACCACCGCAATCTCATTTTGATTTGAAACTGAAGCTATTTGATGCTCTCCTGGGCACTGAACTGTTTAAAAACAAAAGGAAAGTTTATTTTCAAATTGCAGGCCTCAGCTAAACCGCTCGGAAGAGAGGAACAGATCAGAGGCGCTCGTGAAAGACGCCGTCTGGCTGTTTATTCACCCTGGCTATTTTGCCCAGCTCCTACCACCGGTTTCCTGTTCTTTTCCTCCTCTACGCACTTGCTCTGCCCTCCCCTCCGCTCCTCTGAAACCCATTTTCTTTTTGCAGCGGGTTTCCTTTCCATTCTCTGACTTTCTGCATTGGCTTGGTGGCTGTCGCTTACCCTCGTGGTTTTATCCAAAGCTTATTGACACCTAAAACCATCCAGAGGAGGAGACGGACAAAGGGACAAGCAGCGCTTGCGGGGTTCTTCCTGCAGATTGTTTAAACAGAGCCAGCAATAAAGGACAACAACCTGCCGCGCTTAATTCCCTTGCTAACAACAAAGCAGGAAAGAAAAGCCAAAGGAATCCACTCTGGGGCTGTCAGAAGACAGTGAGATACTGAGCAGCCACGAGCTGAAGTGCCAAGTGGGGAAAAGGAGACACGGTCACGTCTGGGGGGACCCTGAAACGGCAGAGAGCGGAAGGGAGCCTGCAGAAAACAGAGGCTGTCCCAGACAGCTGCTCTGTGAAACGAGACGTGGCCTCAAGAAACGCAACAGAAAGGGCCGAGATCTACTCCTGGTCCCTCAGAAACTTTCCCTAGTAGATACTTCAGCTTTCTGAGGGAATGGATATGGAAGCAGTTACTGCAAAAATGGACATAAGGAGCAGTCAAAGTTTAATGAAGACGACACATATGGCTCAGATGTATTGTCTCTTTGCTAGGAATTTGGGCCAGTGAAAGAGAGCACGTCCCCAACTGCACTGAAGAACAGGACAAGCACAACCAATGGCCAAGGATTTCATCTCCCACTTACCTAGTTTACAAGAATGCTCATCCAGGAGCAAGTTATCGCATCAGTCAGAACCGTTTGTCTTAGCTCAGTCATCCATGTAACGCTCTTTCTGCAGCCAGGACCAGGTGCTCCTCGGTGCCCCAGGTAACCCATGGCACTCAGTGGCCTCCAACTGTCTGGTCAAGGAACCCCGTGCTAGAAATGGTTCACGAGGCACCCCGTATCCTCTGCACAACACGAGAAGCCTCCACCCCTGCACATCCACGCTCCCCTCGTTGAGTTAACGAGAACATCTGGCACGCAGGAGCCAGCTGTGGTAGCAACACAGGCAATAGGCATCCAAGACATGTAGGAAGGTTGGCTGGCATCTCGTACCATTTTATAATGTAATTATCATGCGTATGGGATTTCTTTTGCCTCTCAGAGATTCTGGAGGGATTTACAAACTTAAAATGCTACAAATAATACCACGGGATCTCTTTCCCCTCGTAAGCACCAAACTGGATTAGTTAGTTATTGTCTGGAAAACACTTTGAAGTATCACTTTCGTTATTAATCACGCAGCCCCTGTTTAACACCACCTACCAATGCTAGCACAGGCTGGAAAGGAGATATAAATACCAACCACATTCTGATAAACTTGTAGGGGTGGGGAGCTTTCAATAGGTACAATGTAATTGCATTCATATTTGTCAAGAATTACCCTTACTCTCATAAAAATGCCATAAGAAATCAAAGCCTACAAGCAGTTCTATGTCTCTTGCGCAGGGCAGACCCTTAGGCAATGCAACACCTCTCAACAGCATGCCGTGTCGGCTGCCTCAGACAAGGGTGCTTTTTAACGCAAAACCTTCTGATAAACCTTTACTTAAGGTACTCGAGGTTTCCCAAGCAGGGCTAACCCAGCCTAGCCCTGCACAGTTTGCAACAGCTGAAAAAAAAAAATCACAGTACAAGAAGAGTTTGCAACAGAACGGCTAAGACCATCTCTAATTTAGTGTGATAGAAAAGCAAATTGAGAAAAAAAAACAGTCAACTATTTGAAGCTTAGCTCTTCTTAATCATCCATAGAAAGCAACAGCTCACTCCTGCCATCTCATTGCACAGGTAAGATTAAAGACAGGCAGGAGATTTTTACCCCGTAGTTACAATGATTAATGTTTCTAAACAGCCATACAGTTTGAAAGCACTATTACAGGAAAAAGAAAAGTTGTTGCTTCATATTCTCAACCCACTATTTTCCCTGGGCGTTGAGCCAGCGACTGAAGAATGAGGAAAGTTGCTATTTAAAGAGTTATCTTGAATTGCAAGGTTCGGTAATGAGCCTGACTTGTTACAGTCCCCTTTGCTAAAACCAGGGGCAAATGAAAAAGGCACAGATGAGTGCTCTGCCGAGCACTCCGTCCTCCGTCAAACTTGGAGGAGGAAGACTGGTGATATGCTTCTGACAACTGTCTCTCCATCCCAGTTTCCCTGGTGGAACGAGAGCAAACTTTGCTCCTTCATTGCCAGCCGCGAACAACCGGGAGCTGCTCCGCACATGTTACCTTTCCTGTCTGCTGCTGTCAAGGAAGATGCAAGAAGATCATTCCACTGAATTCAAAGAGCAAGACGCATCAGCTTTCACTTTTTATACAAGCTACGAGGCTATATAAAGCCACCAGTCTCATAATTGTGACATAACACATACTCTACAGGGGGGATCATGCTGGGAAAAGAAAAGGTGTGAGTTTCCATGAAGCCAGCGTTCCTTCCTCATTAGTCGCTGCAATACTTCTGAGAACGACTCCTGCCAGAGCTGGGATGCTACGCGTGTGCTGGCTCCTTGCTAGGGGACACGGGAAGGAAGCTGGAAGAAGTTCCTGCAAAACCAGCTTGAGGTCTGCCTGGGCATGGCTGGTTGCTCTCAGTTCCTATCGTACCTCATCATGCCCCAAGATAATTTAAATAGTTCACTGTAGGAAACAGGAGGGGAATCAAGTCCATAGGTTTTGTTTCCCGCTTAGTCTCAGGAACACTGATGTTGTGCGTTGTTGCTGTAAAACCTCTCTGAAACAAGTCCAGCATGACCTCCTGCATCCAGGGCTTCCTGCTATTATAAACTCTGCAAAACAGCATGCCGTGTCCTGCCCATAAGGCAGACAGACAACGGACTGTGGTCTAATTAGAAAAGACATGCTTCCCACATTCTCCATAAAGCTGCCTCAGCCTACATCTAAGGACAAATAAATAACTGTCAGGGCTAATAAGCCTAAAATCACAGAGGAGGGGAAAAACCAGAAATTGGATCTACTCAGATCTCATGTATGTGATCACAAAGAACGTGTGGTAACAACTGTGAAGACAAACAAAACCAGCCAGTTCCTCTTCAGCACTCTCGGATGTGCTCCACCTCAACAGACTGTGCCAACCCCTTGGCATTTTTTCCGCATTTCCAAACTAATAAGAGGCACAAACTGCCTCAGGTGATTAATGGGGAGCATTTGAGCATCACAAGACGACCTTCTCCATTTCAACGTGCCAGAGCACAATAAGAGGACATGAGGAGATATCCAGTGGGAGAGAACAACCCAGCAACGATGAAGATTGTGAGGCTGGCACGCACCACCAGGGCTGGCCATATCACAGAGGTGTTTATGACAACCTTAGGATAAAAGATGTTACAGGGATGACATCCAGAAGCTTTCTGCGCATTACCTGCATGGATCACAGCCAGACATCACAAAAGTCCTGAATCTAGAGCCCTCCAATTCTGCATCCCCTCTCCCCACAGGGAGGGACACACCAACTCCAGCCACTCTTTTGGCCTTCCCCAAGAGCCAGGTGTGCTGCTGGCAGCCTACACCGTACGATTTCACCAAACAAGTCCCTCCGCCTGTTGCTGTGGTTGAGAAAAGTGCAAGAATCTACATTACATAGAGAGAATTAATCCCAAGTGACAGTTTCCAACAGAAAACATGAAGAACAAGTTGGAGTTACCCAAATTACCTCAGTTTAGCCTCCCCACTCCTTTCTCAACCACTGAACAACCGTTTAGGCATCTGTTCAGAATTAATTTTCATTAATTTATTTCGCCTTTCTGCCCACAGACCCGAGGCAGGGCCTGGACCCCCGACATCTGCAGGGCGTTGGAGCAGTTCACCCCCAGCAGGCGCCTGCCCCTGCCAAGTGACAGGGGAGCAGCCATGGAGGATGAAGCAGAGCCAGCTCCCACCTATCAGTAGTACCAGGTGTCAAACGTCTCTCCTTGGGTGCGACCACGCACTTGACAGACACACTGGTGTTTCCAGCGCTCTCTTTTTATTTGGTAAGGAGAAAACGGGAGTTGGACGCGAGACCAGGAGGCTGCTCAGAGTTTTTCCCACAAGAACCGTGACAGCAGGAGCCACCATATGGGATGAGACATGAAGCAACTTTGCCTTAGCCTTGCTGATTGAACAGGACTAATCAGGCTGAACTTGGGGCCCATCTGCTGACCACTCTCATCACAGGCTACGTAACCAAGAATCTTTACCCATGACCTGGCAGGACCACGGGCACGTACGGTGGGGAGGGAGCACCATCTACACGCTCACCCGCTCCTTGGCTCCTCCAATGCTGCTCCGAAGGAAACTGCTTCAGCTGTCCTGGAGAGATCAGATCAGTCTCTGGAAGCAGCAAGGCACCGCCATGTGTTGCTACTACCTCAGATTACTAATCAGCCTGGAATATGCGTCATTTGAGTCAGAAATGTGCTTATTTATTCTAAAAGAAACATCTCCACGTTAGAGAGACTTTGAAAGACTCAAGTCTTCCAAAGGTGCTGCTCAGGTCTTGGGGGCCACTGGACATCTCCTGCTCATGGCTGCAGTGTTTGAGCAAAGCAGCAACCTCCCGTAGAGCCCTGGCTGAGCAGAGGTCAACAAGAGACCTCATCCAGGCAATGGAGGTGGCTCCAATCTGCCTCAGCTTCTTTTGCTTTTGAGAAAGGTGGCCAAGAGGAGCAGGTCCCAGAGCCATTCTGGTGAAGGAGGCAGCCCCTTAGAAGGTATGTGGACATGACCGCAAGAAACACAATCCCTGCAAAAGCCTGACCCAGACTTTGGGTAACTGCAGCTTGGTCTCCATGATGTCTTTGCAGCCTTGCCCTGTGCTGAGATGGCTGGTTAGGGTGTCTGTCCATGCCAGGTATGTCGATTGCTTTCTGCAAACAGCTTATCTGCAGAGAACTGGACTAAACCCAAACTCATTTCACATGGGTCACTGACCAAGAGGGCAGGATGTAATGGCTTCTTGTCTCTATCTGCACAGGCTGGATCCAAACCACTGATCTATAGCACCATTGAAACTCCCCAGTTTCACCCCATCTCCTCAGTTAAAGGACATCTCCTTCCCACCGACACCCCCCCAGCGACTGTGTCACCAGCAGAGCTATTTCTCTGCAATGCCTAAAGGAAAATTCCCCTTTCACAGGCTCAATTATACAGGGGAATCTTAGCACCTGCCCACGTGAGTCAGCTATTCCCCTGGATCCTGACCACCTTGTCTGCAGGAGCTGGTTGGGAAAGGCAAAACCAGAAAGACAGAAAGGGTCGTATCCTAAATAAAAACATTTCTAAATGCTCGCCAAAAAAAAAAAAAAAAAAGAAAGAGGAAAAACACATTTAGCTTTCTAAAGCAATAACAAGCAGAGCAATATGCAGCTTCAAGGCTACGTAGCCAGGTCAGAAAACCCTCCAGAGAGAAAGAAGTAGGCCACAAAACTCTGGTATTAGCTGCTAGAATCTGTCTGCATTATCCAACACTTGTGGGTGAGGCCCCTCCGACGGCCGAGCTGGCCGGGTGCTCGCCTTCGCACAGGTATTTACAGCTCATGGGCTGTGGGATGCAGCTCTGAACTCTCCGAGAGAAAGACGAGATGTGACCGGGACATCGAGCACCGCAGGCGACGCCTCTACCTTCCCAGAGTCGACAGACCGTGCCGGGTCTGCGTAAGAGGCATCCATTGATCTGACAGCCAACATCAGGCGGCTGGCACAGAGAGGATCCCTGTGCTAATTTGTGCAGAATCTGGAAATCTGGAGAACAGCAATCCGTATTCTGCTCTCCCTTGGATCCACTGATGCCCGTGGTATGTGCGCTTGCTGCTGGCCTATTTATCTCTGCCTCTAAAACACACGTGCTACAACTGCAACATAGTGAGAGATGGCTTTGGCACACAATTTTATGGAGGAAAACTCTTGGAGGTTATTTGTCCCTACCCTCCTCAAGGGAAATCGTTTCAATATTATGAGCAACGGCATTGCTGAAGAGAACATGCAAAAACCCAGAAAATGCATCACTTTATCAACAGAAGCAAGGTCATCCAAACCCAGAGACGACTACATTCAATATTAATATCTCCCTTTCTCCAAGCAGAG
The DNA here is from genome assembly GCF_963924245.1 of Chroicocephalus ridibundus. Lineage (NCBI taxonomy): Eukaryota > Metazoa > Chordata > Aves > Charadriiformes > Laridae > Chroicocephalus > Chroicocephalus ridibundus. Next base: position 55,136,971 of record NC_086291.1, on the reverse strand, counting down.
TTTGAACCTCTTGGTAACCATCCATTCCCCAGAGAAATGTCTTCCAGTAACTTTGATGTGAACTAATTAAGTTTGCACAGCTAATAACTGCCATCTGCCTGCCACAATGCTGTTGGAGACTCCACGGAATGGGAGAGGATGGGCTGTCTCATCTCCCACCACCTGCTGTACTGGCACCCGCTCCTGCACCCTCCTGTGCCTCACAAGCCCAGGCCTGGCCAGGCATCTGGCAAAGGGGACAATTCACTGGGGCACAACTGTGAAGACAAAGGTGCCTCCCTTCTGAGACACGCACCTATCTCATCCGAGCCCTGGTTTATTCTCATTTCCAGGAACTCCATTTGTTTCTGCTGCTCCAGCCCTAAGCTTTTGCGTACAATGTTTTAATGAGCTCCATTCCACTGGTACAAAGGGCACATCGACCACGCTGCTCAATTTATTTCTACTTGGAGCATCCAAGATCTGCTTCTCAAAGAGTTTGAGAAGATCTATTAAGAGTCCAGCCCCGAGTGGTAAACAATGTCCATTTCTGGCCTGGCCCTGGCAATCCAATCAGCGAAGGCATTTAAGGACAGGATGTACAATATTGGAAAATGAAATTGCTTTGAAAAAGTTCCTCCTTCCTTATTTGCCAGATAATGACAGAAGGGCCGATGCCAAGCACAGCCAATCTGTCCTAGGGTGCTCCGAGAGACAGCCCTTATGCCGAGGCATCCCTTTTTGCCTTCTCATCTGCTCAACACATCCCACCCATCGGTCCTCACCCGGGCCCCGGGAACACCTCCGCAGGCTCCTTCTCCAGCACCGCAGAGGCAGCCAAATCCCCAATGCTGCATGACCAGGTAAGTTGGTGCCTTGTTTTTGTCTCTCTCTACAAAAATGTCCTGAATTTTGCGCTTCTCTTTCACTGGAGGCAAGAATATGTTGTTGAGTTGTCTTCCCCTTGTAAATATTTGCTGTTGAGAACCATTTGCAGTGTAAAACTTCTCTAAGGGCAGGGAGAGAGGCTGATGCTCTGCTGTATTTGATATTATTTTTTGTATCAGCCATGGTCCTTCCCTACTGTATTTATAGAAATAGAAACTTTTAAGAAAGATGGGATGCTATTCTGCACGCAGAAATATAAAGATAAAAAAAGAAAAAAGGCAAGACAAGTCAGCAAGCTAAACTCAGAGAGTTAAGCCTAAGTTTGGGAGATGCAGGCTCAGTTCCTTGCTGTGCCAGGCTCCCCCCCCCGACTCTCCTGCACGTCTTACAAAGGGATTTACAACCTTCCCCGACAACGGCACCGCCACGCACACCCACCAACAGACCCACCGAAAACCTCGAGGAGGTTTTTCACCAGCAAAGTGAAGGAGTGCTGTTAGCAGCGGCCTTCGGCTGCCCCAGCTGTCTTCAGAGCATCATCTCATCACACCTCGCACCCTGCCCCATCCCTTCCCCCTGTGAACTTCCATATAATAACGAAAAAATGTGACGAACCTAACTTTAATCATGTTCTAACCCGGGTTGGTATCATTAATCTCGCAGCCACTGATGGGTAATTTAATTAGGGTGCATTTGTAATGAATTACAATCATCATTTAGCGCTATTGTTCCTAACACGAGCAGAGGGGAGTCAGAAAACTGGCATAGTTGATCTTCTTAATTACACTGGCACGCTATGCAAGCCACCCCCAGCCCCAGCCTCTCGCTGCTGGTTTTATAGATAAAGGAACACGAGCACCAGGGACCCCCCACGTCGAGCCCGGCAAACATCTCCGAGCGCGCTCCCCGCCGGCAATCAGCGACTCCCAGGTCTGTGAAACAGGACTTTTGACAGAGGAGGTGTCAAACCGTAAGCAAACACCTCAGAGCTGAAGCAGAGAGAGAAATACCAAGTCAGGAGAGAAACTGTGCTGCTTAGTTCTTTTTCTCAACACCTGTGAATATTTGATACAGATGTTAAATCACAAAATCATTTTGGTTGGAAGAGACCTTTAAAATCATCAAGTCCAACTGTTAACCCAACACTGACAAGTTACTGCTACCCCACGTCCCTCAGCACCACGTCTGCCCGCCATTTAAATCCCTCCGGCGATGGCGACTCCACCACTGCCCTGGGCAGCCCGTTCCAATGCTTGACAACCCTTTCGGTGAAGAAATTTTTCCTAATCTCCATCCTAAACCTCCTCTGGCACAATTTGAGGCCGTTTCCTCTTGTCCTAACGGTACAGACCTAAAAGTTAAGGTATGGCCAGACACATGGGCATACTGTAAGTCCCAAAGTACCCCAACTAACGGATCGAATTTATTAAAACACTTGATGACGGCTGTATAGTCACACTGAAGCTGTAGACACATGAAAGGCTGCAGTCACTAATGACATTCTAATAGAAGGAGAATAATTTGCCCCGGAGCATTAAACCCATCTCCACAAGACGGTATCAGAAATTTCCAGGCAAAAATGTTTGTCTCCGGTCAGCTCCTTCGCTGCTCTGTGCAGGATGTGCGGCAGCGAGTGCGCGTATTTATTTCAGACATGACTTCAGTCTGCAAAATAGGGGCAATCTGTTGACATGGCCGCGAGCCAACCCATCTCCTCGGTATCTCCGTGCAGAATATACAGACTCCGCCACAGACGTTGAGCCGTGGCATCCCACTTCTGGTGGCCAACCGGCTTTTGAATTGAGGAGCTGCTCAACTTTTGTTGGTCTGAGAGAGGTATTTTATACAAAATGCAACAGCTCTTACGTATAGGGCCTAGGGGAAGCAAGCCCGACACCTCGCCTCCGAGCAGGTGGTCAGGACACCCCTCTGGGCGTTTTGGACATCAGTCTCCACTCCAAAGAACATTTGGGTTTCCAGACCTCAGCGTGAGCAAGAGGAACGGCCGTTCCCCACCAGGACACCGCCTGGCCGCCAGGTCTGGCACATTCCTATGGGGAGGCAGAGTGAGGTCAGATCTTTAAAAGGAGAAGGGAAAAATCAAACCTGGGGTTCCCACAGCCTGGATCAGTGTCCTAAAGGCAACATCACTTTGTCTCTCCCCTCCTCAAAAATATTCACTGAGACTCCACAGCAACTCCATCTGAATCGAGTAAAAAGTGCCCCGAAGTCCTTGTTCCAATTAATTTTGCCAGATATCGTGAAGGACTCCTTCCTATACATACGCTATTTGCCTTCGAATCAAAGGATTCCTGGGCAAGGCAAAACGCTGTTTTCTGGCAAACCTCTTTTTTAAACAAAAGGCTTGAAAAGGAGCTTGGCAATTTCGACTGGCAAGTCGTGCCTCTGGGCCAGCAAAATGAGCAAGGAAAATCATTAAATACGTGTGCAAATCCTCCGCGGCAGCACAATATGGTAAGGGAAATATTTCGAGGTGGCTCAGGGCAGAGGATAACCGCGCCTCTGTGATTTGGTAGCGCTCTTTCCAAGAGTTAACAAAACTTGGATAAAATACTGGACAGTAGTGAAGAGAAAATTGGGAACAGTCTGAAAAATACAATAACGCAACTTTTTTAATTGGGGGTTTACACTTATCTGAAATACTGTGCACTTTATTTAAGATACGCCCAGGAGAGTACTGCAAAGCACGAGAGAGAGGAAAGAAAGAGGCTTTAATAAAAACCCCAGAAATTCTGAGAAAACTGTACAAAGGGACAAAACCAAGAGGCACATAATAAAAGAGGTCTATAAAATACTGAGATTATAATAAAGTAAGAAAGAGAATTGCTATTTGTTCTGGAAGAGGAGAACAGGAGAGACCTCAACTGAGAAAATAAAATTTAAGGACTTCAATTTTCATGCGACATACGTGTTAATTAACCTGTGCAACTACTGCTGTAGGGGAGCAGAAGCACAGAATTTAGTGAAAATTAGAACAGACAACAACATCTCACTTTCTAAATGGCATTTCTGCCATATCCATTTTGCTTTTAAGAACGGGATGTCGGCAAAATAAACCTCCTTTTAATCACATTATTAACAATGCAGCAACTGATCAGCATTTCACGGTGTTTTTCTAAGTCGAGGATACCTGTTCCGCGGCTGCGCGCACGGCTGGCAGCTCAGAGGGTGCTGAGCTGCTCTTTCTGGGCAAGCCCTTGCCCGCCCTGTCCCTGAAGGTTGCCCTGTCCCCGCTTCCCCCGCTGCCACGCACAAAGTGCTGGATGGAGCGCGGTGGGGAAACGCATAAACGCGTTTCTGGGTTAACTTCCTAAAACCCTTCCCCCGTCACATTGCACCTAAGGACGGGGACACTGCCAAGCCAGAGATCGGCTGCAACTTAACACAAAGTTTCAGGCAGACTTTTTACCTCCTCCCATCCCCTGCCAGTATAAAAGCTGAAAAATACAAGGGGAAAAAATTCTATTTATTGTTGGGTTGTTCGCCAAGTGCAGAGTCAGCATTTTTGGTACATACCATCAGCATTTCTCTGTCAGTCACTTTTCTCCACCTGCTTTCACGTAGCGAGTGAAAAGGATGAAATATTCTTCCCCCCCCCGCCCCCCGCCCCAGGCAAAATGATTGTAAAGCCACTTCAAATTCGCGGAGGGATGCAGGCGCAGGTGCAGCTCTCAGCTGCCGCACTTGACACTGACGGGGGTACAAGCTGGCAGAGCCGCTCTTCGGCTGCAGAACCTCTGCTGCAGCAGCTCTCAGCCCTACGGCTTCCCTCCTCTCTCAACTTTGTGAAATCCTGACTTTTCAGAGCCGACATCACTCAATCCTCCTTCTCTCCTGGAACTGACGTATTTCAGGGATGCACTGGTAAAAGCGGAGAGTGCTCATGAGATGTGCCATCCCAAGTGTAATTTTGCCTTTGTAAATACATTTTGGCCACCACCCAGTCCTGGTGGGATGACTGGGAAGCAGCTGATATTTGAAATCTCAGCCATAGCATGAAAATAGTCTTTAATGAACTGTGCGTCTGAGGAGGGGAAAAAAAAAAAAAAAAAAAAAAAAAAGAATTGGCTGCAAAATAACAAGTGATAACCATTGGCAAAACAAGCGAAGCATATGCAGGAGGAAACTCCATTAAAGCACTAGCCATGCAATTAAAGATGGATGTGGCAAACTCGTGTGCAAGCAGCTCACGGTGCTGCTGTGACCCACAGCCCCATTAGCTCTGGCGCAAGGGTAAGCTGATTAGCTCTGGAGAAGGATGATGGCAGAACTCATCAGCTAAGCTTGTTAGCTGCCACACAGAGTTGGTGTACCTTGGAAGCTCTGCAGAGTGATTAGCTTGGGGTGGGAGGAGGCAGCAGAGCCTGTTACAGTAGATGAATAACCCAAAGCAGCCTCTGCGTGGGCACGAGCTCCGGGTACAGAGCGGCTGCCTGGGCTGCGGCTGCCTGGCGAAGCCGGGGAGAGGGGGTCTGCCTGGCTGGGGAGTGGGGGAAAAGACACCCGTTCCAGATCGCGGCATGTCTGCAGCCTGCCAAGCCTGTGTCATGGTCACAGCCAAGGTCTGCAGCCTTCTTGCACAATAGAACTAAGCCCCCAGGGTCTGCAAGTCCCTCCCAAATCCCTGCCTGCCACCGCCGAGTGAGCTGGGATCCACACCAGGAAAGGCTGGGGAGGCAGATGCTGTCTCTGCCAGCCCAGGACACGTGCCACCAACTCTCCCCAAAATACTTCTTGACCAAGTTTATTTTAAATGCAAACCAGAGGAGCAGGATCATTCAAGTCCAATGAAAAAAATCACAATTTTTTTCCATCTCCCTTCAGTCTGCGCAGTGATGCCCTGCGGTCATTCACCACCACCAACCGCTTTCTCATTTGGGAAATAATTTCCCAGGAGGAACGGCTCTAAATGTCTCCATTCCTTTTGGGGTGGGACCCCACTTTGTCCATCAAGTTGGGAATATGACCAGCACTTCAAGCATTTTTATACAGTAAGGAAACCATTTCGTCTCATCTTTAAATGGTTCATACAGATCGTCACGAGCTGCTTCAGCCCTCCGAAAACTGCACAAACCTACTTCCACTCCAACTGCCTGCCCACAAGCTGACGCGAAAAAGAGAGCTTTGGTCTTTCTGCCAATTCACAATGGCTTAAGTCTTGCACATGTCAGCTTCTCTTTCCTGTTTTATTTTTCTTTTTTCCAAAAAACAAGACTGGGACAAGAATATTAAATATTAAAACCCCAGGGAAAATAAGTATTAAGAAAAAGCTTTAATCACAAACCCAGAGATTATTTAGGCTACATGTAGCAAATGTCTATTAGGGTGTAGAAAGTTAATTCTCTAGGGTACAACCAACAAGGGAAAATATGTGCTCTAATTTAACACTGTCTAATTTTGAAGTGCCTACCTGCAAAAGTTCATTGTGAATGCGTGGAGATGTCTTATGCATTCATTAAGTCTGTTTGGTTAATCTGCTTTTACGTAAAACTAAAACGCATTCATAAACTTCTCCGAACTGCCCCAGCATTGCCAGCATTCTTCCCTTTCTGACAAGCTTTGCGAGACTTGAGTTGATTAAAAACTTCTCTTAAATTTCCATATCGTGCAGTCAAGGTACTAGATGGCAATCTTTGTTCTTGTTTCAAAATAAAGAAACTTCACAGTTGCAGGGAAAACATGATGCAAGTATAACCGACAGCTCAAAACCAGATGGCAAATAAAATTATCTCAAAGCATATTGTTATTTTTACATTGCATTTGCAATTTCCAACACTCACATTTGGCAATACTACTGTCCCTCATTTTATGTAGGTTAAAAGTGAGCAGCAGCTGTCTGCTCACTCCAAAGTCAAGTATTTACCCCCAGGTAGGATCTATTTATGTGCATTTAACCAACTCTTTATAGTCATTCGAAAACAGAAGGATTTTCTGAAAAGTGCTGGCACAACCTTCACTATAACAGCATTGATAACATCGTCTCTCTGTTCCCACCAGACCTTCTAATTTGATAACTCCTTTGGGAAAGACGAACTGGAATGCTGGGACCTGTGATACTAATATTTCTTTGAGCAACCCCTCTGCTTCCCCAGTTGCTTTTCTGCTGCTTGTAGCAATAAATCTTCCAGTCATGCCATGAGGCACCAAGACACTTATTCCTTTTATTCGATAGGCTACTATGGCTTTGGGAAGTATTAATAGTCCATCAGAAGAGACAGTGACACCAGTATCTCCAGGTACTCGAGGCAGAACATCTCTGTGCGACACGGGTGGCGAGGAGGAACGCACGGACAGATGAGACAGAGTCACTCACAGACACAATCTCCCTTCATCCCACGGATTTATTTTCTCTACTGTCCCTTTGAAGAAACATGACAGTCACACAGTGAGATTTCTCTAATGAGATCTATGCCCCGATCCCTTAGCAAAGCAGCAGTTGGAGCAAGAAAAACAATTCGTTTCTAGAAGCTGATATTCATCAGCAAACCCCACCTCTTCGCTCCTGCCACAGCAAACGGGACTATTCTCATTCCCAAGCTCGACTGCACAAAGATCCATTAGATAAAAAAATGTATCTAAATGAGAAACACAGCAAAAAGAAATGAGTTTAGACAGCTCCTCCTCTCTGATCTTGACTATAATAATTATGTCCATGTCCGCGTGAATTCACGGTTGCGCATCCTCAGCATAGCTCATTTTACCCACTAACTTCAAAATCCTCTTCCAGCTGTTTCTCTCTCTCCTCACCCACCTTTCCAGGTGTCCAAAACCTCACTCATTTCTCTTTAGCACCCAGGTTTTCCATGACATGGCCCTTCCTTAGCCCCGCTCCCCCTCAGCAGCCCCAGCCACCTCCTCTATTCCTCCCACGCTTTTCCTCATGCTCCCCCCACTTCCAGCCTGGAGGAGACTTTTGGGAGTGATCCACGCAGACATTAACACATCCTTCTTTCAAACCTTTCCAGACGCCCTCCTGCAGAGACAGCTACAAACCTCTGGCAGTCGACCAAGGCGGGCCGGTGAGGAGCCGGCTCTGTCCCCCTTCCTCTTGCTGGCTGCCAGGTTCCCGCTGTGCCCTTCCACCTACCTCTACTGCCAATTAATGAACCAAATGAACCAACAACCACAAGTGTAAGCTCATGACGCTGTGCCAACCGCCACCTCGTCCATTTGCTCATCTGCTGTTGCTTCCTTCGATACTCCTTTAGGTTTTGCTTTCTGCGAGCTTCCCGGATAAAGCATCTACCTCCACTTATTTTTCCTACAAGAGCCCATCCTAACGTGGTTAATAACAGTAGCTCGCCTTTGACTGCTGAAGTATTAGCAATGCCACCCGTAAAGCTGTGTCATATTTAGTGAGTTGTCAGAGCAGTAGCATCATTAAAAAGCACAAGCTCATAACTAATGTATGTAAAACACCGTGAGAGATACAATCAATAGGTTGCTCGGTGATTTATTCCAAAATGGATGGCAGCAAAGGGCTCGGCGGCGAGAACTGCTGAAGGCAGGGAAGCAAGACTGGGTAACACTCATAGCGTAATGGTCCTACCACCTGGCTCGCAACAGCAAGTTCTGGTGAAAGCAATACATGTGTTTATTGAGACCCAAATGCGCCCCACGGTCTGTGGGCTTTCACTGCCACATTACTGTCCACTTTGTCACCCCATCACCCGCACCAGGGCTTCTCCTCTCTTATCCCAGATTCTTCCTTCAGCTTTTTACCGAGACCAATGCTTTTATGAACACCCTCAGTCACTCCCCTAATGATTTCTGCCTGGATTTGCAAACTCTTTTATTCCTTCTCTTCTCGTTTCACATCAGAGGAACGTCAAGACTTTCGCTGCCTAGTGTTAGCTTTGTGTCTGTACACGATGTTCTCGCTGTGCTCACTGGGACCCGCCGGCTTTATAATTAGGGCCAGGATTCAAGCAGCACCAAGCACACTTGCAAAGATTTTCTTCAAAACCAAAAGGAAACTTCCCCGCTCCTTCCCAGCGCGGGCCCTCCCTCCTGCCGCAGCTCTGCGGGGCGAAAGATGAGGGCGAAAGAAAAAAGCCATCGCCTTCTCCTCCCCAGCGCAGGGAACCCACGCTCTCCGCGGGCAGCAACCCACCAGCCAGGGCTGCGGTTCCAGGCTTCAGAGCTCCCTCCTGGTCTTGCATCAGCCAGTCTCTTTGTAGACCACCAGGGACTCAGAGCCCGATTCCCTCCCGCGCCACCTCGGCGTCCGCTCTCCACACACCAGCTCAACCCAGCGGTCCCCAATGTCGTGCCCCACCAGTGTCCCCTCCAGCCCGTTCCGCAGCTCCCGCGGTGGGAAGAGGGGACCTGTTGATTTCGGCAGTTTTGGATAAGTGTGAATTGATGAGCTACTTCAGGAAGCTAATATTAATTCCTGGAATAGCGCGTCAGGGCTGCCTGGCTGATTACCCCTCATTCCTGTCTGCTTACAAACAATGATTACAGTCTAATCTCAGCACTCTTGGAGGAGCTGCGGAGAGTACCCTTCATCTACTGTAATTACGTTCCAGCTCCCTCGGAGCTGAGGCTCTTATTCACTCCTAGCATTATCTGCAGACTAATCTAGTCGGCTGGAATGGAGGTAAAAATGGCTCCAAAGAGCTGTAGTAAGCTCTTGCTCTGGCTCCAAAGCCAAGTTAAAAGAACCAAATTGTTTTGTGATGGTCAGACAAAGGCAGAGGATGAAGGAGAGATGGATCCAGCATAATGCAAAGGCGAGTGTTTGCTGGCACTACAGAGAGGGGTTACTTTTAGACAACTCAATGAATCCCGTTTTCTGCAGAGACGCTCAGCCTGCTGGGTTTCCTTCAGCCTCCAGTGTGCTGCCACCCATTCCCAGAGGATGGATATACGACAGACATCTCTGGAAGCTTTTTTAAAAGAAAGCCTTCTCCCAGTGGGATCTGGTCATACGGTCTCCCCAGGTTGCCCCTCTGCACTTCAGTCAGACCTCACACAGTACTACAAGGCAGTAAGTGCCAAAATGCCACTGGCCTTTTGGGAAGACTTAGCTGTTTCCAGAACTTTAGTTCTAAATATCAAAGCCAAATACGCCTGATTTAATCCTGCAGAGGCTTCCAGGCAACTTTAATTTTGCCTAAAACCCACTTCTGGGTAACCGAGTACGTCAACACCCTCTAAACCCATTTTCTGATTACGTTATTTTCTCCAAGACCTTCAAATTATAATGATGTTGTAACTCTGTTTCCCTTCAACATAACGACATTGGAGAAGGCCATCAGCGTTTCCCGCCTCTCCTGTTAAAAACACGCAGTTTTATACCCGCTCCTTGCGCAGACAGGACCGCGATCCCCAGCTCAGCCACAGGAAAGACGTTTCCCCCCTGTGCTGCCCTCCCTTACTGGTGACACTGGTGGTGGCGATGGGGCAGGACGATGGCAACATATTCTGCCAAGCACAGCACGGGCTCCCCGGCGCCCGCAGCACGCACTGCGGTTCTCAGCAAGGCTGAAACTCTGACCACTGCGTCTTATTCAATACTGCTACAGGCACCTGCTAGATTAAACATGCAAAAATCCGTTTGCATAGGTTGCAATCACGTTTTGCCCTTGCTGGGGGGGGGGGGGGGCACCTGTGAGTGGCAGCCCACCCCCACGAACGAAGCAGGGGCAGACGCCCCAGCCATGCCCGACGCACGCGGGTTTAACTGCAGCGAGCTGGGAAGTGAGACGTCGCTCCCCAAAGCCTCGGCTCCCAGAAGGCAACCTGATACCTGGGCTGCCAAAGGTCCTGTGTTTTAATTAAGTGTTAAATCTAGTTGGTTTGTTGTTGTTTTTTTTTTTTTTAAATCTAGTAAGATGTTTCTCCTTCCCACAGCGCCGTCCCTCTTCGCTGTGCTGTAATTCAGTAAGGAGAACAGTTAATTAAGTTTGAACAACAGTGTCTAATGACTTCTATTTAAAGCTGTTCATACAAAAATATTACAAGCCCTTAGAAATTACCTAACTTTGGAAGCTAACTTGGTACCTTAGGAGAATAAAACAGGATAGTCCTGCACACTCCCACTTCGTAGGCGTATCTTCTACCCTGAGCAGAACAGTGGAGCAAGGCACCTGCTACTGCCCTACAAGTGCTAATTTTAAATTTAAGTCATGATGAGAACACCATAAAAATAACAAAACGTCCCTGGATGCAGGGATCAAAATGAGTACCGGCAGCATCACTGTTAAGTGCAGCTTCATTTAAAATACTCTTCAGATGTAGAAATAACACAGCTGCTTCTAACCTGCGCGGGGCTGCGGCCTCGAGGAAGGAGAGGCAGAAAAGCAAAAAGGTCCTGAAGAGACGGGAAACATAGAGGAGACAACAAAATGAGACAGCCTAAAAAAAACCAGTCCAACCAAAGCAGAATCGTCCAAACTCTCAACAGGAGAAGGTAATCTCACCGCAAGTAGCTTGAAAAAGGGACCGAGGATAAGAGACGGGGGACCGGAGGGTTAGCTGTTGCGTTCAACATCTCCACAGCTTAATGCTTACCCTCATCTCGAACACGGAACACCGTGCAGAGAGGTTATGCTGAGACACGTGGTGGTACAGGGCCACTTCCAGCCCCTGCACCACAGAAACTCCAAGAGTAAAACACACACAGGGATTTAGACACGTCACCAGTAGATGATAAACACTGGAAATAACAAAGAAATTAATAAGAAGGCTGTTCAAATATTAGCCTAATTTAGCGCAAAAGAGGAGATCTAGTGCGGCATTAACCTCAGACAGAGCCTTTAAAAACACATCCTGGAAGACGCGTGTTCACTACGCCCACTCGCCACGTTTCCTCCTACCTGGTATCTCGGGTCTGGAGGGAACCCCTCGAGGTAACTTGCTTCCTAGTCGCGCCTCCCACTTAACGCACAGACTTGGAGTTGTGAGAATTGCAACAGGGAAAAGAAACGTTATTTTTCTTATTCTTGTTGGCAAAGAGGACAACTATCCGTCACTGCTCTTCACGAATGTCCCAGAGCCAACACAAGGATCACACCTGAGGTACTCTCTACGCAGCCCTAGTAAAAAGACGTCTGCTCCGACTATACTCAAGCTAAATCTTGCCAACATAATAAACAGAAACATGAAAATAAAGCCTAGTTTCATCCTCCTTTTTGAAGTCAGCAGAGGGATGTGCTGAAGGGAGTTCAGCCTCTCCCCAGAGAGGAGGTGGGTTCCACTGGTCTCCGTGATGGGGACCCGTATTTACCTCCTTGCTGCCAAAGCCACCCTGGTGCCAGTTCCCTGTACGGCTCTGCCTCTACCCTGGCAACTTTACCCACCTCATAAAACCACCTGAAAGCTCCTATGCCACATCTCTCATCCTCAGAGGATCACGAATCACCAAGGCAGGATAATATTTGAGGACCTGAAAGTACCAAAGTTGTTAAAAAATAAATCATCCTTAAAATTGGATGTGTATACCAGCCGGTAAGAACCAAGCAATATTGTAGCCTGACTCCAGAAGGTTTTCAGGAGTGATCCAGAGAATACGAGGCCTGTAAAACTTCTGTACCAAATAAAACTAAACAAGAAACAATAAACCCCCAGCTGAAAAAAATACTAATAAAGAAAGAAAACCATTCCTCTCTTACCTAGTAGAATTCCCTGAAATTCTTATGGGAAAACAAATAAAGAATCCCTGAGGATTAGCTTTAATTATTTGGACTTTCAAAGCCTGTGTGACAAAGTATCTTCAAGAAGGCTACCAGAAAATCGTCTGAGCAACGGCGCAAGGGAGAGAGTGCTATTACAAATCTAGACATTAACTGAATGCAATTAAAAAAGGAGGTGCAAGACACGATCAATATTCAACATAGCAAAAGATTACACTGGCATCCCCCGAGGACCGGTTTTCTCTAACGTATTCTTCAGCTATTTGCTTAGGAGAGCGAGCTGTGCGCGGCTGAGACTGCACACGGCATCACTGGTCTGGGGGGCGCTGAGCTGACCTTGGCTACTTTGCCTCTTAGGAGCACTAAAACGCTTCGTCTTCCCCGTGGGTTATTTTGGGAGAGGTTCGCTTGCTTTAGTTACAGAAAAGAGAAAAACAGCTGTTTAGCAGTTAAGGAGAAACCTAAGAGAAGGTACAGAACAATGAAGATATTTACTCTTTTCTTGGAAGATGCGACGGAAATGATACCCAGAGGAATTGAATGGCAATTTTAAAGAGATATAAAAAAAATATTTTCTCAAGCCCTGAATTGTCCTCTGGAGCTCGCTGTCACAGGCTGTTTCTCGGATCAAGGGTTCAGAAAAGTCCAAAACTGGATTAGACACATTCATAGCAAGCTAGTGGGGAAACACATTTACCAAAACTTATGAAAAATATCTTTTATAAAGATACAATGATAGTTTCTTAGGCAGGGTTGCACCACCATGTGTTTTGAAAAGAAACCATCTTTCTAGGTTTGAACCCACCTGAAACCCCGACCCCTTGCCAAGGAATACAATTAACACTTCAATGGCAACTTGCTCACCAGAACTGGAGCACCTTGAGGAACTAGCGGAGTCATTACTGCTCCCATTTCACAGACGGGGAATGCGACCGAGCGACACAGTCAGGGGATTCCTGTGTTTTCTGGCTGCGTGCTTGCCAACAAGCCACTCTATCTGCTGAGCAACGAGAAGCAAGCACAGCAGCAGAGCGAATCTCAGCGGTGAAGAAGAGGAGCATCCTCAGACCCTCACTCATCCCATCCATGGCCCACCTCCAGCTTTGCCCTGTGGTGGAGGGCTCCCCAGGGAGCTGCGCACTTCAGCAGTCTTCACTGGAAGCACAAACCCCTTTGGGATGTGCATAGGAGAACTACGAACACCGTGTACAGGGTAACTTTCCAAAACCAATCCTATCAGCTCACTCAATTCCCTGCGGACTGCGGTTTCCCTGCAGGCAGCAGAGGGCTGGCAGGCTCAGGAGGAGCAGAAGAGCCGTCATCCAACTTGGCCAAGAGCTACGGCAATGCCCCTTCTCATTTTTCATGCCAGGTTGCTCACATAGGTGGAGCTTCGAGGTTGCGCCCATCCGCTATCGGCTAGGAAGCAACTGTTCAAACCAGCACACAGATAGCTGCGGAAAGCCTGACCTTCATGGTTTCCTCTCCTGTGTCAAGCCAACCCTGTGGCCAACCACCAGCGCTCTCCACAATCCAACCCCTCGCTTCCCTCCAGGTGACCACGTTTGCTTTCCAAATGCTCTTCTGCCAGACACACATCCTCCCACTGAGCTGCAGAATCCAATGTCTGCACACATTCACTTTCACGATTTAAAAAAAATAAAAAAATTTAGAAATGAATTTAACTTTAAAACCTGTAAAGGCCTGAGGAGTCTCTGGAGTGAAACAGGAGGAGGGAAGGGGGGAACCCAGGTTAATAAAAGCTGTTAATTAGAGTCAAATTTGCTGCTTAATGTGTCAAGAACTAGTGAGTTACGAGTTAATCAACCGTTCTGAGTTCCTTGGGAGAGCAATAAACCTGAAGCCTGAAAATGGAAAGAGAAGGACAAGGTCACAGTCTTCAAAGAAGGTGTCTTTAAAATCACTTAACCCTAAGGTCCAAGAGGGGAGCATCCTCAAAGGGGTCGGGACTTCCCCTGTTCTGAACATCCTGTCGTATCACTAATCATCAGCACTCCAAGTTTTTCACAGCACGGCCAGGTTCAGAGATATTTCCTATTTCCCTTTTTATCTTCACTAGCTGGGACTTCTGTAACGTGTGACAAAAGGCACAGAAAAGATCGGTAACTCTTCGAACCCTTGATTTTTTGTTTCCACTGTTCTCTTTCAAAGCATGTTGCAAAAGTCCAAAGCAAAAGGCAGAAAAGAAACATGGACAAGCCGGAGAGTATCCATCAAGCCCCGAGTTCAGGATCCTGCATTCCTTGTGCGAGAGATATGAACAACATCTCTCTACACCACGCAGTAAAAGGAGCTGGCACAGCAGGAACTGCCTTAAAGAATAAATTAATAAAAACAGCAGAGAAAAAGAGAGTGAATAAAGCCTGTCAAGAAATGAAGGGTTTTGGAGATTGAGCATTTCCCACATTTTAATGCATCTGGGAGACAGAAGGCAAATGATGGGTGATTTTCTTTTGCCATTGAACTATGGAAAGATTTAATCTATTTTCACTCCAATTTACTCTTTGCAAGTCTAGCCTAGATGGAGTACATTCTTCTTCCCCGCAACATGCTAGCCATCATTACCGTTTCTCTGTGATTGCTAAGAGAAGAAAAGCTGCAGTTGCTATGGGATCTCTGCCATCACCCAAGAACTTTCCCAATGGGGGGAAAAAAAAGGGAGCCAGAAGATAAATATTTATAGCACAGGATTCCTCCAGACTTTCAAACTTCTGCTAAAGCAGGAGGCATTAAAAACGTATTTTTTTTTGATTGAGACCCAGCAGTTATGAACCCCATAGCCAAGCATGCACCCAACTCCAATAAAATCGTTAATCCACGAATACCATTCATGACTCGGTGGCAGCTGAGCTGGGACATCTTAGTGGTGCAGGTGAGGTTTTGCCAAACAAACAGGAGGAGGTGGGCTCATTCATCTGGAGAACTTTTGCCTGCACTCTATCCAGTGCTCTGCCCCTCGAGAGCAAGATCCTCCTGGCTGAACTATTGCTCTTCCCAACGATGAAAGACAAGGGTACGGCTGTTGACTGGGCTAGATGGCAGTGGGGGTTGCAGTTGCGGCTGCCGGGCGGGCAGGGGACATGGGAACAGCATGGCATGAGATTGGCTCCCAGGTCAACGGGGCACTACAGAACTGGACATTGCTCAGTGTGGGCACCATGGTGGACCATGCCTTCTCTGATCTTGTCACCGCGCTCTGCATTCCTCTTCTCTTCCCTGCACGGATGCTGCTGGAAGTTTTAAAAAGGAAAAATCCTTTTCCTGGGAGATTTCTTCTCCTGCCTTGCAACCTCTATTTAGTTTAGGGGGCAAATGTGCTATCTGACTGTTGTGGAGACAACATGGACTCCTGAGGTTGGGACTTGGCACAGAAAGGAAGAGGAACAGATGTTCACAGATTTCATTGCAAAATATAATTACCCATAGTTTTGAACACTACACACAACATATTCTTGTAAACGTAAAACAATGGTGAGTGCCCTCTGTGTCCTTGCGGACATCTTGGGTGTTCCTCCAGATCTTACCTATATTTTCCATACTGCAACATTTCCACACTGCAAGCGGCAGCCTTCGGAAACGTGGGGAGCACGGAGGACTGCTTCACACATAGCAAAGTATTCTTTTGAGGGCTAATCTTCTTGTTCCTCTACAACATCCAGGTCCTGAGGGAAAGCAGAGCCCAAAGCTCAGCCTGGATAAAAAGATTAGTTCCTTCTGCATTAAGATGCTTGTAATGATTCAGCAACCTAAAGCCATCTTTCTACCAACAAGGAGTCTTTGTGGTTCCTCTATAAGCCGATAGTTCAAAGTGACAAATAAAATAAAAGAATTTGACAGAAGTCATTACCACCTACAAAGCTGTTGTACATTTGTGAGTACAAATGGGTCAATTGTGCCCAAAACCTGCAGTTTTATTCAGCTGGGAGAATGATCCCATCCTTCTTTCCGAAAAGAAATCTACAATTTTGCCTCCTCTAACAAGCAATTCACCTGAAGCATTAGCAGTTAAACTGGTAAGAGCAAATGCAGTGCCATCCCCAGCTCCTGGGTATGACTGTCACTTCCCAAAAGGCAGATGAAATGCACCGAGGACAACCAGATCTCCTCATCGGGAGGGTGACCAGGTGTCTCCTATCTGACATCCGTAATATTTCAGATACCTTTAAAACCAGGCACCTCCAATAAACTCCAGGAGCAACCAATCCTCTGCTCTTGCTGAAAACTGTTGCTGCACAGAGGAAAATAAACTCCGGAATATTTCAGCAAACAGTTTGGGGTCAGAAATTTTTCTTTTCTAACAATTAGTAGAGAGCCTTTGCGTACCTCCTTTAGCAGCTGCCGAGCGAGGAGAGAAGTGGAGAGGGTCACAACCTTAATTCTGGACACAAATTGGCTGCTGGTTCTCCACTGCCGAAAGGGGGAGAGGAGGTTACGGCCTCGGAGTAATGAGCGAGATTACAGGGCAATCAGGGAACGGAGATGTGAGCTGGAGAGACGTGCTGAAGGCAGGGAAAACATTCCTTAAGTTAAACCCCTATTGTTCACCTCGTCTCTGCCTCGGTGGATAATCCACGAGACTCTGAGCTCCTGCCAGGAGCCAGTGTGAATAATTCCAGGGCATTTTTCCTACCTGTCGGTAATGTAGCAGTCTATGCACGCATGAGCTTTCCACTTCTTTGAGCCATACATACGGGAAGGTAAATTTTCTGTAATCCCTGCGAATATACTTTCCTTTCCCCTTTCCCCAGTAAAATCTATACTGTGGTTTTTCAGGACGAAGGGGTGCAAGCTGCACTGCTGAGAAATCGTGAGCGCAGTCCACGACGCCTCGGCACTCTGTGCATCATTACAGCGAGGTTATTAACGGGGTTACGGGGGGCTAAGGGCAACGAGACTGTCATCTGGCTGGAGGATGACGTGTGAAAGCAAGGAAGGCAAAGGCAAATCTGCCGAGGAAACACACTGTTTGTGTGGTGAATTAGCACTTCCTTCCTTGGAGACAGACCGTGTCTGTCTCCAGATACGGTGATAACCTGGTGGCAGCAAAACCCTTTCCGAAGAAGGCTGTGGGACCAGAACTACACGAAGATGGCAGGACTGGTCTCCTCAGTAGACCAGATGTAGACCCAGCTCCCATCTTGAGACGAGCTGTATAAAAATACGATGGGAGCAACAACTGGCAACTCTAGCTCTCAGCGCCAGAGGCTGTGTAAGAATTTGGGAAATACTGCGTTGGAACTAATGCAACGTGCTTCGAGATCTTCATTCAGAAGACTTTGGGTAAGACTGTGACAGCATATATTATATATACCATGCTGTCATGCTAAGTATATCCACGCCCATCGAGAACGGCAGCAATTTGATTCCAGTTCTATCATTTAAACCACTATGGATATCAAACTCTTGCTTTCTTCTTCTCATTAACACTGCTGTAAAGCGTCTGGCACAAATCTACATCAAATTAATACAATTACAGAGGAAAACACATTGCATTAACTTCTATGTCTGGCCTTCCCTTGTTTTTATTGTCTTGCCGCTTTTTTCTCTTTCTCTCTTTTTTCCTTCCTTTTTCGTACGGCAGTTTTGTTTCTATTTTTCTTCTCAATTCATCTTCTTTGTCCTTCTTTTCTTTTGGTATTTCACCTATTCCTTTATTCAAGCCTGAAGTTGATTGCTTTCCCTCTTTTTTTTTTTTGAAATTCGATTGATTTATTCTGCACTTACTTAAATGATTTTATACAAAGCATATAAACTCTAGAACTCCCTGCAGAATACCATCAGCGCTGCTATCCTCCGTGTAGGTAACGGGGGAAAAAATAGTGAAGTTAACGAAGTGCTAAATTAAGTAAGAATCTCTTACATCATACATTGAAGCTTGCCAAAGTCTGACTCTTCAGATGTACTGCAACAGCAATTTTCTAAGACACAGGTCCTTCGCAGGCAAAAATCTTTAGTATCAGACAGGAGAAGAAATACAGATTCTCCCAGCTGCTCTAGCAGGGACCCCGGGACGAGGTAACCTTTCAAACCACCTCAAGTCATCAGAGCATCGCTACAGCATGGCACCCAGAACGACGCGCTTGTTCTTGCCTACTATGGAAAAGAGGGAGAAGGAAGATGAGGAAATGTATTTACTTTTTGTATCTCGTCTGAAACACCTGCAGGACTTCAGGCAAGTGATCTCTGTTGAAATTCATTGTATTGCTCAATCCATCCTTGCTTAATTCATCTCATGAAACTCTTAAATGGTACCCAGGCTATAGGCTGGCTCTCTACAGAGACGGGAATTACATCCCTAATTACAAGATATGGAACTGCCCTAATAATAAGTTCTGTGCTCAAGAAGTTCCCACCCAGGGGGATGAGCTTTGACCTCTTTTAACAAAGACTGCAAAACAGTTGATAAGAACATTAAAGCAAGTTACTGCTCCAGAAACCATGCGTTCGCTTGCTCTAAGCGCTCTGCCGCTGGCTGCGGAAATTAGCTTTTGAGCACATCTCACTAGTCAGGGTCGGTGACAGTCGTCTGTCCCCCAGCGCTATAACACAGATTTAGGGCAACAGCATACGGAGGTGTAGAAGGGGAACTAGAAAAGCAAACAGTTTTACCTACACAGTATTCACTTGTTCTACCCCCCACACCCCTAAAAGTCCCAGGGCAAGCACAGCTCAACAGGTCCGTGCCAGGCATCGCTGGAGAAATTCATCTGAATTTTTCATGCCTCTACAGGATGAGCCTACACAACCCCTGGAGCTGAATGGCTCCTCTACAAAACACACCCCACCCCAAAAAGAACTGGGCCTTGCTAAGCTGTCATTACTGCTCCTCGCGTTTCCTTTCACACAGCACCTCTTGCCCCACGACCATTCTCCTTCCACACACTGGCAGCAAAACACCGCAGCAATCTCTAACTGGGGAGACGTTTTCTTCTCCAGCACAGATTCGTAGCATTTAACAACAAACCTTCAATTATCACAGCACATGACCGTAAAACTTGCTCAACTAGAAACATTCAGCTATTTCTAACCTTGCCTTTAGTCGTTTTCTTTCTTTTGCCCCCAAAGCCATCTAAAACGGTATTCTCCTGGAACCTCAGCGCAGCCTGCCTAGCACAAAGTTAAACCATAAGTCAAAATGATTAAAATTATATGGAAATATATACATCTCCTTCAACACTGTACTGGGAACCTGGCTCCTAATGGGACATCGCTACACATTACTCATAAGGCCAAGACATGTGGCATTTCCCAGAGAACCTGCACATTCTCCTTTTTATGCCAGATGACTTATAAGCAGCAATCAGTCTTTTCCTTTCGGGGCTGTGCCTTCCACACACAGAATTTGAGTCCTTAAAATGAACCCCTTGATCTGGATTCCACCTGCTTGGGAGGGGGAAAAAAAAAAAAAAAAAAGAGAGAGAAAAAAAATATCTTGGAAATATATAGCAACAAGAAACTGGCAGGACAAACTCACACTCCCACTGTGCCAAATTGCAAGTTTAGTAATTCTGTTTTCTTCCCGCTGAGTGGAAGGTGTCATTAGCTGCTGTATTTAGAGCCACAGCAAAGGTTCTTGGAGCAATCCCCAGCCTGTCTCTGAACCAGGTGGCTGATGACCACAGGAGCTCTCCGCAGCTGGGGACCTTCACCCTCATCTTCCTGCAGTCACCACTTCAATCTTAGCGGAAAGGAAATAAACGGGGCAAGTGGCACAACATGAAGAGAAACCCTCAGGCTATGTCATCCTCCTCTGGGCTGAAATTCATCCCTGCATCGGGGCCACTTTAAAGTCCCTGCACTGCATAAATCACTCTCGGGTGCTTTTAAACTCCAGAATAGCTTTCCTTCCGAGAGAGGATTTCTCCTCTAGGCTGGTCTCTGCGGAGCACCCATTGAACCAAATCCTCATTTCTGACGATTAGTATAACAATTCAAAGAATCATCCTCTTACAGCACAGCGAGCCTTGGAGGGGAGCAGAAAAGCCTTGGCAATGCCCTGCGATCACACACACGCGCACCTGGGCTTCAGCCTTGTCTGCCGGCAACAACCCCCCAGGCTTTGGAGAACATCAGCCCGTCTGACCAGGAGAAGACCTCCCGCTTCTGCAAACATGCCCATCCACCGCGCTGGCTTTGCTGGCAGCACCGCGTGACGGGGGGGGCAACGGCAGAGTGGGGATGTGTTTGCTTGATGGGATTCTGAATAAATAAAGATACAAAGCCATAACTATAGGTGGGCTTCGCAATGCACGCGACGAGGACGGGAGGGGGAACGTGAGGAATTGGCCCTTTCATGTGGTGACCGAGGATGGGAACACCCCGCTGTTTCCAGATTTGTTTGGGATGGTTGAACTGAAGACCACCTGCGCTGCCTGAGAATTGGGAAAATCTGTGCAAAATTCATTATTTATAAGATAGCTGTCCAGAGGCAAATTGCCTGGAATCCATTAAAGGGAGAAATCCCAGCTCCCTCTGGCAGTCGCTTGGCACAGGCTGTTTCCACTGACACAAACTGAGAGGGAAGAAAAAAAAAAAAAAAAAAATCACTTTCATTTCTAATTAATCTTCTGGTATATAATACTTTTAATTAGGGGGAGAAAAAAAAAATAAATCTGTACGCTCTTTGAGAGAAGAAGCAAGGAGCCAAAAGCGAGGCAGAAAGCTCGGGCATCTTGGCTGCGGTTCAGGCCTCGTCCTCTTTAAAGCTGCGGGAGCAGGTGAACCCTGCAGCCTCCTGCTCCGCTCTCCACCACGCGACCGGAGCCCCCGCAACGCTTTGGGGGCTGCTCTGGTGACGAGGAGCGGGACTATCTGTGCATGGATGCGGCTATTTATCCTGGAAGAAGAAAATCTAGGCAGCGATAAGCAGGGGAGGAAAGGTATTTGAAAGATGCCTCGGACAGAAATGAAGTGGACTCTGTTGGATAAAGCACAGACAAGACAAGCAGAAAGGCCCAGGGAGAGCGACATCCAACCCATACATTATCCCTTCAAAATAAATAATAAGAATAATATAATCATTTCCTTCTTTAACCCCAAATTTCCTAGCCCTTCTTTCTCCTTCTAATGTCTCTCTTCCCTGCATTCATTATTAATGCCACTGGGGGTACAGATTTGCACTTTGGTTTCTGAAAAATTAATTCAATGATTAAAATTTCAGTCCCTGAGTGCTGGAAGCAGCTCCGGCAAACTGGAGATGCCCCTTTGCAGTTTGAAGGCCTTTGGTACGCTGCCCGCTTACCCCCGGCATGAGAAGCCTCCTGTAGATCTAGCTCAAGGGAGAAGAATCTAGTAGGAAAATGCGGGTTTAGGTTGATCGAGTTCTCCTCTGTGGAGATGCCATTTCAGTTTAATACCTTATCAATGCTCAGTTCCGTGCAGAGAGTGAACCTCAGGGTTTTCCAAGGCTGAAGAACTCACGGCTTTCTGCACAATTCCCTGAGTAACAGAAAATCTCCAAATGTAAATATTAATCAGCACTGTACGTCTATCACTCGTTGGCAAGCTGACTGTACATCTACGACCTGTTGGCTGAGAGACCTCCAGTGTGGCTAATGAAATTTTCTACGACAGCGTGCTTTAAAATGAAAAAACGGTGAAGAAAGGCCCTCAGCGAAAGACACCTTCTTGACTCACAAACAAGGTCTATTTTCTCATCTACATCCACATCTACCAGCAGAAAGAACAAGACCCAAGGAACCTGGAAACTGGTGAGGAAAGGGTGCCAGATGACACAGCACCCACCACTAGGCAATTTCTCCCCATTCCAGACGAGCAGAGACCCCCACTGCAAATTCCGTATCAGCTCAGGAAGGTCCTTTCCTGGGCTGCAGCAGAGCTACCCTTGCCGTCAGCTCCGCATCAAAGGAAAAAGCAGGCAAAAAGTCTGCACAATCCTCCACCCTCAGTTCCTAGCACCGTTATTTTTGTTTATTTTAAAACAAACGTGAAAGAAGTCAGAGCTCTGAGCAGCACACGGAGCACACTTCTCCAGAGTTAGATAAACAGAGGAGGAGGGGCTGGATATAAACTTACGGATACCGCTATCACTCCTCAGGAGCTAAAACCCAGCAAAACAGAGCAAATACAAAAAATTAAGACTGCCTTCTCCATGGCGCTTTACTGAGTAAAATCCCAACTGAGCCTTGAAGCAGAATAAAGACAGCAAACTCCTCCATCCTTGGGAAGCAGCACCTTTCCATTCACATCTCAGCAACAGGCTGAGAACATGGTGGGAACCCAGGGCAGCGCTGGCAGGACACTCCCCATCAGCCGACGCAGCGCTGCTGGTGCTGGTGCTGCCGCCGCGGGGATGAGAAAGGGACGAAGAGGAACGGGGAGCGCTGGGAGGAGCTCTGCTGAAATCCTCTGCGGGCAGGAAAGCAGCAAAAGCTCTGAAACGGAGAACCACCTTTCTCTGAAGCAACAGGATTAGTGACAGCCCACGTCGCACGTCACTGGGGTCAGGACCACTACAGGAGCACCGAATGCTCACTCAAAGGCAACTCCTGGATTCAGACACTGCGCGTTTGCTCCTGAAATATTTTACCAAAGCAACGTTTCTAAAAACTCTACTGTATTGTCAATTTGGAAGAAACCCCTTTTTTCTAGCTCCAGAAGAACACAAACTGTATGTATCACCATCACAGTGCTACCAGGAACAAAAACCAACACACAGAAACCTACTTTTTACCATGTTTGCTGAAACTTTGCAGGGCAAACGTGCAGAACGTGGGTTGCTTAGAAAACCCGCTGCTTTTCTTCATGAAGATGGGGCTTTGTGGAGGGTTCAGAATAGGTGGGCTTTTATGTGCTGTTCAACTCTTGAAGTTATTCTGAGCTGAAAGCCTTTAGCATCGCGGTCCTGTATCTCCAGGACAGACAGAGCATCGGTACGTGCAATATTAGCTCCCTCGCGTGCTTTCATGTGCCAGCCTTCCCGCCTCGGGATGGGCTCACTCATCCTGCTCTTACAGAATCCAGGTGGTTTTACTGAGCCCGTGGCTATTAAATCTCCCCTTCTGAAAAGGCTCCAGGGCAGGATACATCCCACCTCGTAGCAGCATTGACTCCAGCCTTGTGACACCAACAGACCCGAGAGGCGACGTGCTGGGACGCGCAGCCCCGACGCTCCACGCAGCGCGGAGAGGAAATGGAAGTGCTGGAACAAGCACTTTGGCACAGCTTCTTGGCTGGGCTAAAG
The DNA here is from genome assembly GCF_963924245.1 of Chroicocephalus ridibundus. NCBI lineage: Eukaryota > Metazoa > Chordata > Aves > Charadriiformes > Laridae > Chroicocephalus > Chroicocephalus ridibundus. The sequence continues at coordinate 55,113,220 of NC_086291.1, read as the reverse complement.
GTTTATTCCTGGGATGCTGCTTTCCTGCAGACTAAGGGAAATTAAATTTAGCACTTTACAAATAAATAGGTTAAGACTGAAAGGACACTATTTAGGAATTTACTGCTTACAGCAGCCTCAGAGATTATAGATCCATCACCGTCTATTACCTTGCTAGTTACTGCTTCCACTCTGTCGATCTTGCCCACTTACAGAGTGGTCCTTTCATCAGGTCTTTTTCTGTTCCAACTTGAACCTGTCATCGCTCTAATGGAATCATATGAAGAAAAACAACTTTGGGCTGCAGAGACTCTGCCAAAAAGCCAAGGACATCCCCTGTGCTTTCCCAGGACAACGCGGTGAGATTCTTGCCTGACAGAGACACGCACAGATGTCCAACAACCTCCCGGGAGACAGAGCGACGGACAGCTGCTTACACACACGTCCAAAACTTCTGGGCCTCCCTGCAACTGTCAGCTGGGTCCTTTTAACACCCAGAAACACAGGAGCTTTCACAGGGACTGGCGAACCGATAGCTGAGTGGTGACCCGCGCTGCAGATTCATCCTAGTCACATTCCACATGGCACAAGAACTCGTCACTGAAGGCACCAACATGGCTATAAACCCCCTCCTCGAGCCGCACGCGCCTCTCCCGCTATCTGCTTCAGAGAAAAATCACCTGCACAGTGTCCCTTCTCCAGAGTCGGATACATCCCAGGAGTGCAAAGCGACAGCGAGCACAAGACACACTCTCCGGAGCCTTCCATTAAGGCAGACAAACCCTTCAGTTTAAGGTTGAAATTTATGACAGCTCCCCAGAATGCGGCTGAGAGAGATCCGCCATTACCAGCTACCCGCTTTTGCTGAAACTGAATACAGATTAGGGACAAATTAAAATTTTCAAGCCTCAGTTTGACATATGCCCTCCAAGGTAGAGGCAGACAGCCTTGTCTTCTTCTAGAAGCTAACGATGCCACCAAAAAATGATCTTGGGAGTTACCAAAGCTGGAGGTCATCCACAGCTCTCAAATTCCCCGCTTCCTCCGTGGGGGAGAAAGCAGCAATGGGATCCCAGCAAGGGATGAAGCCTTCCACGATAGATTTGGCACAAAATACCTTTACACACTTCTTCCTCAAAGGGTGTTCTCATGCAATTGGCAAAAAAAAAGAAAATACATTAAATCCAAAGTCCTGAAATAGTACTAAGTTACCTGCTTTTACCACCAACATTCACACGGGGCAGAACGAACATTTTTTGTACGCGGAGTTCGGATGATTCACATACTTGTTCGTTTGAAGCAAACATGAGAACAAGGTAAGTTTTTTGCCATTTCCATGGATATGAATAAAAACAGTTGATACATTATTAAACCCTAACATTAATCTGTATCCATATTAGGGATTAATTACTTAAGTTTACAGGATGTAAAGAGCTGAGCTGCAAAAACTGTAGCATAGGGTAGGACTCCACCAGAATCACAGCAGCCAGTCCCCGTAACAAAGCTCTCCAGAAGGATTTTCAGTTCACTGCTGCATTCTGTCATCGCTCCACGGATCCAGCACGGTGGCAAGGACACCAGCATTAATAGATTCATACCGCAACACTGACAGGAGACGTTGAGATCCGGAGAGCCTGCGTGGCACGTTGTGCTTAAGACTCCCCGATGCTGTGAAGTGCATCAAATCTCAGGAAACGCCACGACTGAACGCTTGATGTGCTTCCAACCCTCTCCAGCAGTAACTGCCTCCAAATAGAGGTGGGATGCCTTGGAGCAAAGCAGAAGGTACACTCACAGCACTTATTATTTTTGCTTTCCTACAAGCGGTTTCTCAAAAAGAAGCTGCAAGAGACCTCTGTTTAGGTAAAGGTCTCGGGGAACACCCAAATGCAGCAGAGATGGGATCCGATGAAGAGCAGCTGCTTTGAAATACGGGCTCTTATCTTAAACTGGCAAGCCAGTTTGAAAGAAAGCGTATTAACTGGTTTATGCAACACTAACTTCATGGTTAAGAACCATGTAGTAATTGAGCATTTAGACTTGGAAGCGTGGAAGCAACACAAGGATGACAGAGGAATGTAGGGCTGTGAGATCCTGGCTCCCGCTCACCCCGATGGTGGCCCTTTGGCTGCCAAAGGGGACCTGTGACCACAACCCCCATTCGCTGCTCCTCACTGTTCCCCCACGACATCCCTCCCCACTCACCTGCCAAGCCCTGCGGGAAAGGGCCAACCACCTCCTTATCCGAACGAAATTCTGGCCGGAACCTTTTAAGTCTGAAAAATCCTAGCTGAGGGCACAACACAAGCGTTTATATTCACGACAAACAAAGGAGAAGACCTTTATACGAGCCCAGATCCACTCTTCCAGATGGGTACAACAGATGTCCCAAGACCGTACCAGCATGGGAATCTTTTGCTGTGTTTCCATATTTGTGAAGAGGGTTTTATATCCACAAACACACCCTCTCTTCCCTCACTAATTATATTTCCTCCCTGGAGATCAGGAAATCTCTTGCCCCAGTCAAGCATGGGTAGTAGCTATAACTCCCGAAGCAAGAGATAAGCCCTAATTATATTTGTATTTAAACAACGTGCTGCTTACTCGAGAAAGAGGAGAGACAGCGGCTGCCACTGGCTCTCGCTGGTGGCTCTGTGCAGGCTGAGCCGTGCCGCTGTGACCTGGGGCTCTACATGCCGGTGGGTGCTTTGGTGGATGTCACCAGCCGTACCCCACCTTGGAGTCATCTCCTGGAGCTGACTGCTCTTCCTAGATGTCTGCTCACAAACCTGTTCTTGGAGCAAGCAGGGAAAAATGTGGTGGAGGGGGTGCTGGAAAAGCCATCTCCAACTCCCTCAGCGACGCTCTAACTACATGGCCTCTGGGCCACCAGCCAGTCCTCACGGCCAGCTACGAGGAGGCTTCAGCGATGTCCATGTGGGATCACAAGTGGAAGAAAGGGCCACAAGGGTTGCCAGGGTCTCTTACACCACTTGTCCCAGGGGGATGGTGTAGAAGGTGATGTCGTGACACAGTCTTGCTGCGACTGAACACACCGGCCTTGGAGCAGCCCAGCACCATCAGAGTGGCCCAGAACAGGCAGGAGAGATGGCCTGTCCCCCTCCTCCTTGTGTCTAAAGACAGACAAATAATTGAGACCGGGGAGCAGTCAGGAGTGATGGCACAGATGTGGGGTACCCAGACACTCAGGACTTTTCACCCCACAAAGGATAAAAACCTCCAGCAATTTCCACTCCTTTTCACGGGCAGCTTTGAACGTCACCATGCACAAGCAACCATTGCTGACATGGCTCTGTGTGTTCTGCAAATTCACAACAGAGCCGCCAGGGAAAGCGACAAGCATGCATCAGAAGTGCCTCTTTTTTTTTTTTTTTTTTTGTCAAAAAGGCTTTTTGACACTCATTTCATGTGTGCTGCAGCGAGACCTTTGTACTCCCCCATCGCCTGGACTCGAAGGCATGGCCTTTTCCTTCAAGGGTGCCAATCACACGGGCTCCAAGCAGAACATCTTTTGAAACTACCAGAGACTCAAATAAATAAATAAATAAATAAATAAATAAAATATATAGAAGAGATTTAATGCCAGCTAAAGGTGGCGGGTACCCACAGAAAAGGAAGGGAGCAGCCATGCTGCACCACACCGGCTGCGCCTCGCGTTGAGGGACAATGTGCTGCGTCCACTCACGTAGAACAAAAGCCGGCTGCACTGGTTACATCTCCAACCTGCTCACACGCAGCTTCCCCACCACAGAACGTTCTGAAAAGCTTCCCAAACCCCTGCAGATGGCAATATCCCGCACCCAGGCGAGAGGCACAGAGAAAACCAGAAGGTCGAGCGACCTAGAGCAAAGCCCTGTGGCTGTGTAGCGGCAGAGATGGGAACAAGAATCCAGGAGGGGTTTGCTTATGTCCCCTCTTCTTTATCTATTATTTGACGCCATCTTCATCTGGCGGAGCATAAACACAGTCCCGTCAGCCCACACAGTCCTTTGTAAGCTGTTCAAATACAGCAGCGGGCAGACGCAGACGTCCTTCTCTCCCGGGACTTCCCGCCGGGAGAGCGGGCACAGCCAGCGACAAGAACAAGTCTTCTTCGACAAACTGCAATCGCACAGGTGCTGGGAGCATGGGGGAGGAGAAAAAGGTAAGTCAGCCAGGACCTGCCCTCCCTCTGTGCTGGGCTGCCTGGCAATGCCATGCGGCACAAGGTCCTACACCACGCATCCCTCCCGGGCCACACATCTTGCTACACCAGCCCGGATGCTCTGGGTTAATTAAATTCTCATCAGTGACCTCTGCTCCACGTTCGTGCGGCTGACTCTCCTGAGAAAGCATGGACTGCCTCTCTCATTTCATTAAATAAGACATATTTGAATGAAGGAAAAGGAGATTTGGAGGGAGGTGAATCACAAACTAATTAAAAAAAAAAGGCAGTAATTAAAAAGCAGTAATTAAAAAGATTCCAGTAATTTCGTTACTTATTGTTGTTGCAGACACCACGGAAACATGCTTGAGGTCCTTCAGCTGGGATGGCTGATGTCTGCTGCGTCCTGTTGCCTGGATGAGGCCATGAGCAGAACTGTCAGTGACGGTGGCTGAAATTAGGTGCAGAAGTTGTGGGAATAACTTCAAAACTGCCTTTTTCCAGTGCCCTGCTCCTTTGCTGAGAGACGGGGAGTGCAGGCGGAGAGGCAGAGCTCACGGCACCAGCTGTGGGGAGGGAAAGCAGGGGGTACGGCACTGGCACTGCCACGTCCTTGGGGTGTGATGGAGCACGGGGAAGGGAAACTGCAAAAGCAACTCAGTGGCCAGCAGCTGATGATTACGCAGCAAACAGGGAAAAGCAAAGGAACAGCCTGAATCTCAGATGGCATCTGCAAGCCAACCTCACGTTTTCTGCCTGAAAACAGCCCTTGTTTTTTTGAAGTGAGGGGCTGCGTATCTGTCTCGCAGCGTAACACATCAGTCACTCCAAGAGAGAGGAAAGCCTGAACTCACTTCTGTTACCCGCTGCACCCATCAGCAAGACAAATCTCTGACCTTTTGGAGAGCTTCACATGTACCATCCTCCCGCTAGTCAGGAAAGACTCAGTCACTGGAATAATTCTCCAGCATCATCAGCATTAATTACCTGCATGGCTGGGTCTACCCTGGCAGACTCGCAGGCATGGCAGGGAATAGGAGCGAGTGGTGCCAACACGCTGGAAGCGGGTGTTGTGCCAGACCGACAGGTACCAGGGGAGCGTATTCCCCAGCCCAGAGCTGCTCTGCGTTCCCCATCAGCACAGGCTCTTTATCCTCACAACAGTCTAGTGTGACATTGGCAGGAGCATCATCGCCCTCGTACAGATGGAAAACGGAGGCAGAGAAAGAGCATTAACTTCGCTCAGTTGGAACAAGGCTTTAGCCCAGCCTCCTGAACTCTTGGAGCAGCGTATTTTTGATCAGAAATTCTGCAGTAAAAAGAAAGTCTTCTGTAAGATCTTCCCCAATTCTACTATCCTCGAGGTGATGGGTTTAATTTGAAAAAAAAACCAACCCTAGCCTGCCCTAGGGGATAAGCAGTTGTTTAGGGAAGCTCATGCAGTAAGAGAGAAACTGTGTTGGGAGGAAAAAAAGCATGAGAAAGAGCAGAATAAGATGAAGACAGTTGCAAGAATTATAGCTAGGTCCTAACATGAAACAGGCTGCTACGACATCTGAAAGAAAATGATGTATAGGAAGTTTAAATACAGGGATTTGATGCTGTAACACCACAGATTTGCTCAACAGCTCCTGTTTTAGAGCTGCTGATTAGTGTAACCCAAGATGGGTCCTTGCTGACCCTTCCAGGAATCCCAGCGCAATCATCTGGCAGCAGAGCATCGTGCTCGCACGGCGACGGCAGGCAGAAACCAAGTCTCCAGCAACCACACGGGCAAATTGAAAACAAAATATAAAAATAAAATAACTTGTAATTAACAAGAATGAGGAGTTAACAGAGGCCTACAATCTCTAATCAATCTCTTGCTGCCTGGCCTGCTCCACCGATGAGCCCCATTGTTATTTTTGATTGTGTGTGCAAGAGCGCGAGACGGCTGCTGGAAGAATAGCACTCCATCAAAATTGTGATTTCTTTCTCCTCTCGAGGCTCATCAAGGGTGAGGAGGAGGAGAGGGGAGAAGATAGAGATGCAAAGAGAAACAAACAGCCAGAACACGCTTCTCAGAGATACTCTGCTGGGTTCAAGGAGGAAATAACCGAAACTGCAGGTATGCCGAGCACGCGGACTCCGATCCAGAGCTCCCAACAGTGCTGTCAGCTTCAAGACGAAGCAAGAGCACTTGGGCGAGTAAAAGTAATCCCTGTATTAACCATCCTGCTTATTCTGAGACGAACATCGTTCACTGGTGCGCCCTGGCCAAACTGATGCTGGGGCTGCGCTGGACGCTCAGCAGACTGGACTCGCTCTGTACATTTAACCACATGAGTTCTGTCTCCCCCTTTCAGCTGGCAGTTTGTTGGCATCACTTGGGGTTTGAAAAATAGCCTCTGAGGTCTTTCTTATTGAGTCCAGCCTCATTTCCCTCCCCAAGAAGGGAGAATTAAACTATTACTTCTCGTCCGCGTAGCTGCCCTGTTGCATTTTACACACCCTGCCAAGACAGAGGCAACAGGACGGCAGGGTACAGGGCGACGGGGCAAGCACAGGAAGACCGGGCGGTTAAAGGTGGTGTCTGTCCTTCTGCTGCACCCTTCTCCCATCCAAAGCCTTTATCCCTTTCATCCCACCACGTTCAGCCTCTGCACCCATGGTGAACCACATCCGAAGCAAGGGTTTGCTTTTCGGATTGCCTTGAAGTTAGAGAGTGACAGTTCCCCTCAGAGATCTGCAAACCAGCTCTTGACGTAACTCCTTAAAGAAGTTTGCATTGAAGAGCGTGTGTGCACGCTGGCTGTTAATTTAACAGGTTGCAGAAAAGCTGTTGATTTTATTACCATATTACCCATTCAAGAGGGCACCAATAAAGGTTTTATTTTGCAGCAAGAAGTGCCAGCCCCGTCGCTGGCAACTTTCTCAAGCTGTGTCATAATGCTTCTGGTTTTGTTTGCTGTCTGATATCTTGGGTATTCTCTTTCAAGGCATCAAGCCCACCATCTTGGGGATGCTCTTCAATAAACTACCGCTGGCATTTGGGTTTCCATTGGATAATTTTGACAGAAAATAGCAACACAGGCGAGACCTGGAAGCAGACAGCATTCCGCACTCTGCAAGCCCGGGTTCTGAGGATACAGAAAAGACCTGTCTAAAGGCAGCCTTTTGGTCAAGTGTATTTATGAGCTCGGGCACGTAACACCGCTGTGACACTGGGAAGAGTTTGCCTGTTTTAACTTCCTTACCAACCAACTTAGACACAAATAACTTACACATGAATTACTAAGAAATCCAAGCACGCCTTTCTGAGAAAGCAGAGGAACCTGAAACCAGAAAGGTTTCAAACACTGCCAGATTTGATGGAGCTGTTACACAGGACCAGATCGATTGCCTTTTCAGTCCAGGATCCTATCAAGAACAGTGACATTCATGCCACGACGGTGGAAACAGTTTACCTGAAGCACAGGGAATAATCAAGCACAGATTCCTCTCTCTGAGCACTCTTCTTGCTCTGCCTTCTTCACTCAGGTCTTCATTCCCAAGTATTTCCAGGGATGGAGTTGAACGTTGCCAGGTACGGCAGCAGCAAAACCATGTGCAGACACAACCCAGAAAATAAGCATGGGAATTTTCTTCCTAACCTCCATACTAAGAGTTTGCCTTTACACCTCAAAGCAGAGGGCTCTGCACATCCCTACTTAAGTTAAGTGTAAATATTTAATGTAAGCTAGGTATTATTATGTGTCCACAAAGGTATCTTAACATTTTAGCAAACCTACTGAGCTCTTGCTCTTAGCAGCACCTTGAAGCCACAGGGTCTAGAAAATGAAAAGATTTCCACTCTTCTCATTTTAAATTGATTGGCTTCAAATGCTTTGGCCGGAGCTATCTCTTTAGGCACACAAGAAGAAAAAGTCCATGATTTAATTTCTCTCCACTGTTTGTTCATTTGTACAAGCGTCTCCAAATCATCTCCTCTTCAAATTTGACCAGTCTCTCTGTTTACCAAAAGACTCTTCTTTGTCTGAAACCATTGTCATTGCCTTTCTAAAGGCCTCATTTCCTAACTCTCACCCAGGATCTACCCGGAGACAAGGGTAAACAGCGCAATGTACACGCAGCCAAGCAATGACACCCTGATTCGCCACCGCTTAATTCCAAGTTGGCTAAGCTGATTTTGAGGCTCCCCAGGAATGTTTGTTTGTTTTAATAGATATCTTTAATGGATTGTTCCAGAGACAGTCAATGCAGTTCCTGGATCTCTCATGGGTGGCCCGGCCTAGACGCACCAGGCGGGCGTTGGGCAGAACGCGCAGCCTGTGTTATGGCCAACACATCTCCCGTACCAGCAACGGTAATAGAATATCAAACTGTCAAGTGCCCCAGTAACTATAATGCATCACATCCCACTAAAATACCATCAGAAACTAAACTCCTGGTGAGGAATTTATAACACCGCTTTCCGCGGCATTTAATTAAAAGAATAAAAAAGAGCAAACAAGCGAGAGCGAGCTGTGAAGTCTGAGATGCGCCTTGCTGCCTACGCACTCACACACAGAGGGTCTGAAAAACCACCGGAACATCCCTCAAGTTGATGAGCTCATCTGTTGCATCGATAGGAATCGCCAATACTGATACGGTTTCGTGGAAATTCACTGCTCTTTTATGGATGCAGTCATTTATATTCACAGCATGGCACTGTGGTTAACCCTTTCACTGAAGTAGTAATTCCAATTAATGCGAACTGGCTAGACACATATGACATCTAGATAATAAGCTCTACTACAGTAACAGCATACCTTGGTCAGGAAAACCAAGCACATCTTTCATCTCCATTTAGCTTTGAAGGGGTTACGTTACAGTGGCTCCTATCGCATCCCTGCTATTGAAGCCTCCCTGAAAATTAAAAGCCACCAGCAGTGCTACTGAAACATGCTCTAAAGTTTACAGGCAAACTACAGAAGCTTGTAAAGGGCCAGGGGACTTCTCCGGTTTAATTATATAGACCCTGTTCCATAAATTGCTTGAACGGAATAAATACAAATAGCTTTCCCTGCTTTGTGACCTCTTTGGGTTAATGAAATGCACACAAACGCCCACTGTCTGCTACCGCTCAGAAATTCCACAGCGTAAACACAGAACCTCGCTGGAAGCCGTAGTCAGGATTCAAGCCTTGGTACGTACATGAGAACCAGCTGCCTGGACTCAGCAAGGAAATAATTTGTTGTTTATATTCTACTGCTATTCTAAGCTGCAGACGGTGGGAATTGTCTGCGATTTACCAAACAGGGAGAAAGACACTGAGATTTTGTTGTTGAGGCTCTAATTAGCAAATCTGCTTCTCTTACCCAAAGAGGTGTTTGAGGTAAGAGAGGCTGAGGAATTCCATGAATCAATAAGCAATCCAGCCTTGGCTTTGGCAGACGCGAGATCTCAGAACTGCTGCTCCTCTACCTGGCAACACTTACCTCCATCCTCTGGACATACTTGGGAATAGACTTGAGCGAAGAAGAGACAGCAAGGACTGTGTTCAGGAAGAGGAATACTTGATTATTCAATTCTCTTGCATGTAAATTATTTCTACTGCTGTGACATGAAGGAGAATTTGATCCTACTGGAGACAAACTACTGAGACCAGCCAGCTCTTGTTCAGGTGGTCAGTATGAAATTTTCTCATGTTTTCTTAACCTTCTCCAAGCACACACCTCTCATACGACGCAGAAAGAGCCTCTACATGTATGGTCTGCGCATGGCATCCAACAGACATCTCCAGGAGTCTGCTGAAGTTTCATTCGCTAAACTTTTAAGACTACGGGTGAGACCACAGGCCTCTGGAGGTCTTAGAGCTGACAGCATGGCACCATCTCAATGGAAAACTGTTCTCAGGAAACCAACAGAGTTCTCCTTCTCCCTGGACACTGAGTTTTCTTTTATTGCTCCCATTTCTCTCAGTTAGTCCAGAAACTTCATGAGGCCATGCAATACAACTGTTCTGGGGGCATTTTCCTAGTTTTACTCGGGATCCTAGATGCTGTCTTATACTTACCCTCACTTGCTTTATTTAGTGGGGTTTTTCCTGAGGCTCTAAAGTTGCAGAACAGGAAAACGATTGTCCTGTTCTGTAAAGAAACAATACTACAGCAAGCCACACGCGGCACACAGAGTAGGTCTGCAGATACAGAACTTCTCCAGGTCCTGCTTGTAGAGTGCCCTCCTGTACTGAACGCCTCCAAAACCCTTATCCTTCTCATAAGTGAGACTCACCCCAGGCAGATCAGTGGGAGGCAGGTTCGATTTTAAGTGCCAGTTGTGTTTGCCACCAAAAAGAACAAAGTTCTCCCACTGACCTGTAAACTTGGGCTGTTAACACTTGGACCAACGTAAAGATGGCACTTAGCAGCTTGGTGACTCTAATGTCACACCTCAGCTCTCTAATGTATCACCCCAGCTGTGCTGGTTGGAAGGTAACGCAGAAGAAAGACAGCGCCTCTCAAGCCAGATCCCAGCCGCAGCCCACCCAGCTAGACCAATAAAGGTACCAGACCGACAGAAGACAGACTGTTACTGCTACTTATCTGTGCTCTTCACATAAATGGCACTTCACACACACAAGGATGAGCTGCTGCTCAAAAGGGATTCCAATTTACATAAAGGCAAGATGATGGCATGCAGACAAGCCAGAGGACAGCAAAGGCAGTAAAGACACATATCTCAGTGAAGTAAGGATGAAACCTTGATGGTTACATAAGGTTTTATTACTGCGGCATATATAACTGATAATATAAAAAAGGTGAAGTGCAAGGCCAGATGCCTTAGGTACTATGCATATATAGTCTCTTCTCTTTACTCCTGAATTTGATATATAAGTGGGAGACCAAATGCCAAACCTTCTAAAGTCATTTTTCAGAAGAAGAAAGGATCTTTACTTCCCTCGTAAGGAACAACCTGTCATGTAGCAGGGGGGCAGTGATTTTCCAGTCGAAGCACTGAGTAAGAGCAAATACATTCTGGCATGCTGAAGACCCAAGGAAGGAGGTGCAGCGAGGAGTGCGCCGACCTACCTTAAAAAGCAGGCAGTCCCCTTGGTGCTCGGCGTAAATGGAGGTGAGGCGATACTGGTTCTCCGTCGTGATGTCAATCTGGTACCCTGTTAGTGTGTAGCACACCTTGCGGAACTCCTGGATCTTGGTCTGGAAAACTTCTTTCAGACGCTGGTTTTTCAGTTCTGCACTTTCCACTTGCTTCTTCAGCTCTGCGTAAGGGAAGAAAACGGGTATTTTGTTATACGTCATCAGCACAGAGCCCCTGTGTGGTATTTACAGTGCTAGCCAAACTAAGTGAATTGAAAAGGTTAATTAATTTTCTTTAAAAGTGAATTAAGCAGGCAGAGTAAAGAAAGAGGGAAGCTAGATCCCTCTCCTCCTGGTCCCAGCAGACCAAAAGATAATACCCTAGGGAATAAGGAAAACAGGCATGTCTTGGTGGGATGGATTTTTCTCTTGCTCAGCCAGCCCTTTAACAACGTGCTACAAAATCCAAAGCTATAGCATCCATTTCCCCCCTCATTTTATTTTCTACATGGAACCCAAGAGAAGGGTGTTACGCTACAGGAAGCAAGACAGTGGAAAACCAGTAAGAAATACGCCTCTGTATGGTTGCATCAGGAGGAAGCTGCCTATGAGGGAAATCTCCTCCAACCGACTCCGGATTTGACTGTAAGTGCTTTGATCTCAAATTGACACACTGCTTAGGAATCCCTTCAGATTTGGGAAGGGGCTTTTATTGAGAGAAAAAGCCTGAAGAGCACTGCTGCCTCTTCGCATTTGCTACCTTAGCCGGACTAGTCCCCCGCAGAGCGGTGCTGGGAGGCTGCCTGCCACTCACCCCCTATTTTATTGCTACAAAGGGAGCTGCCAGCGCTGTGAATCCTTCAAGAGGATACACAACAATTACCATGAATCTTTCACCCAAGGTGCCTGCCGAGTAATTAAACCTCAATTTATCCCCCCATTAATTTCAGAGATTGGCTTTACTTTAATATACACCAGAGATGTCTCCCAAGTCAGCCTGTTTTATCAACACTGCGGTCCAGGGTCGGAAAAACCCCCTGACTCTTTCTAACAGCAAACAAATAGACTTCCTCAGGTAGCTCCTTGTCATTCTGAGCTTTAAGGCTTCGTCTGTGCTCTGATCAGACATAATTGCAGCATGTGTAGGCCATACATCTTTATTTTAGCTAGCTCAAGGTCCAGCACCACGATAGCATAAACTCCGGTGCAAGGTGACTGCTTGAGCACAAAGGAAGGTTTTTTGGCTGGGCTTATACGGCCCACACTGAAGCATTATTGTCTCCTGAGCGAGCTGGAAAAGTTTTTGCTCAAGTATTTGCCAAAAAGCGTTTCCATCAGCCTCCCAAGCGTAGCGCGGGAAGCACGTAGGACAGTAACTGCAAGGCCAAGGACTTGCCTGTGATTCACCTCTGAGCAGCTGTGAGCGCACCAGGAGAACGCGAGACTCCTCTTATCTTCTGTACTGCTTTAGTTAGGCGCTCCGGGTGGGACAAAGGGATAATTCAACATGTTAAGTTAAAGTGCCTTAAACGCCACTGAGGATGCCCCTGCTCAGAAGTGCTTTGGCCTTAATCCAATTCAGCTTAATCCCCAGGCAAGGACAGGAACTCTTTAATGGTTAAAGAGAACTACATGTCCCTTTACTTCTGAGTGAGAGCATCCACGCAGGGAGAGTTAACGCTGGCCAACTCCTCACCTTCGGTTAATTCAGTCCCACCTTCCTGAGCGGCCTGCGGAGACGATGTCTGAGCAAACTCTTTCCCCTACTCCGGGTCTCCCCCCAGCGCTACCTCGCTTTATCGAGGGGAACAAGCCACTCTTGGGGATCATCACATACCAGTTTGTTTATTGAAACACTGCTGTACAGGGAAACCCCCAACTGCTGGGGGATGCAAGGTAAACAGAGCATCCACACCCCGCTTACGAGCCCGAAGGGTTGTGGGTTACACACTGCCCCTTCTCATGGCCTTGGAAAGGCTGTGTCTTTCCTGGCCACTCACCTTCCCATTCCTACCAAACTCATCACCGTGTGATTAACTCAACCCTTCCTTGGATTGTTACAACCTTTTCCCCATCATCTCAGCTGGGTCTGGGCCTTTGATTAATTAAGTAATCAGCCTCTGAAATCAGGAGGTTAATTGGCAGCTCTGACCTCAATATTCTCACAGTCTTCATGCAGCTACGCAACTGTTAAGGACAAAATCCTATATATGAAAGTAAAAATTCAGTGACCACATCGCAGTGGTAAATAACATTTCGCCACTGTCAGAGACAGCACTGCCTTTAATATATCGCACACGTCCAACAGCGATATTTTTTTTCCTAATAAATGCAGCCTAGCCTTGGAAAAGTAAATCTGCCTTTTCCTACTGCATCGCGGAGGCTGCCTTTCCTGACTTTTATAACCTTGGAGCTGGATGGCACCCTAATTCATGAACTCCCCGAACAGCTTTTGTTATTCATGAAGAGTTAGCGCGTTTTCCACTGTTTTGTCTCTCAGACTTGGTACTGCTTACGGCCATCGCCAGCGTCCTCGCACCCCTTGGGTTGCAGCCTTATCGCCCGCCCGACAGCGCTGGCCTAGTTACACTACACCCTTGTGCATCTGGAACAGCAACTAAGCGGTAGCAACGCTTTCCTCCACTACCCTCAGGGTGAAAAAGGAAAAACTCTGACTACAGTCAGTCTTTTACGTAAGAAATCATGAGTTTTTCAGTTTAACTGAAGGACTAGCAAGTCTTCACTCCCGACAGCGCGCCCTCGCCTCCTCCCTGCCGTTCCTCCCGGCCCCTTTGCAGTGCCTGCGGCAGTTTCGGTGTATTACTGTTGCCAGCCATCCTGGCTAAAAGAATTCACCTTGCACAAAAAAGCGTTATCTCCGTGTTAGAAGTGCCTTGTGTCAGGCAATGGCTCAAGGTGCTGAACTTGGTAACTGCTCATGTAGATACAGCTGAAGGTGCCAGCACCAGCCAGTGACAGGATAAAGCCTTGCCATCCCCTCCGTGGCTCCTTTAGCAATTCCCCAACAGCGTTTCTTTAGTGGCACAGCTTGGGGACGGGGCAGGAGAAAACACAAGCAGCTACAGGGACGTAATAGGAATGTTTAAGTTTGCAACTGCCCCCAGCAAAAGGTCTGTTGAACCGCGACTGTAAAACAGGGACGGCTCTTCCTTTACACCCCATTAAATCGCAGTGCTCAGTAGTTCAGCTATAGCAACTGCTGATGCCTACCTCCTGCAGTATTTATTTATCCCGTGGAAACAATTCAGCTCGGGGCTATTCCCAGACTAACCCAGGACAGTGACGAGGACAGTGCCCGCTCCTCTGCTGTCCCCTGAGGGCTCTGCCGACACAACCGAGGAGCCACCTTGTGAGGAGGGTTCACGGAGGAGCAATTCGGTAGGGAGGTAACCTGAGGCTTGAGAAATGTAGGACAGGGTCCCACTTCTGAAGCAAAACCATTTGAGACACCCTAGGGCATCTTTCACAGCTTCCCACCACGCTTCTGCAGGAAAGAGATTTCCTACAGGTTCCGTGTCATACCAGCCAGCCCCAGGCCAACATCTTGGACACTTTGGGGTGTCTAAAATGGCACGGGATGCCCGCGTTTAGGCACAGGACACCTACATTGCCCCACTGCACCATGGCTCTGCCCACGTATGGCCCTGGCACTGCACCCAGAGAACAGCACAAGCAGCACGTGCACTGGCTTGGGGACAGGAATTAATCTTTCTAGTATTTCCCCCCCCAGGTGAAGATGTTAAGCTAAGAGGCAGCTCATTCGCCCTGCATCTGAATTCAAAGACATGACAGCACTAATTCTTAAGCCTCACCTAATACCGCTAATTCCCACCAAATTTCTAGCGCGGTCAGGAAAAATTTATTTAAAAGTCATCATTTGCAGAGTGCAATTCAGCGCGTTTCAGAGCTATGTTTAAGGCAGAGGCGTAGAGGCCACTGGAGTGAGGGAGAACCTTTCAGGACGGGTCGAGGTGCATTAACGGAGCAGGTTTCTGGTGACAGCATTACTGCTTCCACCCGCTTTATCTACCACCTACAGAACATTGAGTGTCTTGATCCTTTAACATCTTTCACAACATTGGGAGAATTAGGTTTAATTACATCTTCAAATGGCAGCGTTTGAAAGCCAGAATCCCTGTATCCAGAGCACTTGTGTGAGATCCCACGTTCGACTCCGATACACTCGCACACACCGGGGCGAGGGAAGGCGCAGGTTGCTCTGCAGAAGCCAGGGATGGGGAAAGTCACACCACAGACATCCTTCATCCCAGAGAAGGGATGCTGAAGCATCCCTCCCTGAAGCGTTAATGAAACAAATAAGAACTGAGAAAATAAGTGTGAGATTTGGCAGGCTATGCCTTGGTCAGGGGTAATGACTGGCTGTTTACTTTCCCTGGAAAAAAAATAAATAAATAAAGGAGGAGAACGGAGAGAAAACGAAAACATTTGGAAATCATACTGCCCCATCTCCTTTGTATTCAGTCTGAGAGTATGCACAAAAAGTTGCGTGTCCTGAAGAGTTTGATGGGGGGGAAAAATCCTCACTGAAAAAAAATAAAAATCATTAACCTGTTACAAAATTATTATTGCCAAATGATTAAATTCCCCCTAATGATGCTGCTTCTTGAAACACCTTGTATTTTCACACACTTATATTGACTTCAATGAATAATTCAAACTATTTTGGATAAATAAATAAAATATGAGCTGGGCTTTTTTGGTCTCATATTGAAAATGTCATTGCTTTTTATTCCATTGCTTTTACACTCCTTACATCTGAAAATGTTCACAGCTGCCTGGAAATACCACAGCTTTGGCTCCTGCTCCGAGTTCAGCTAGGTCAATCAATAGCAATAGCAGCCTCTACACCAAAGAGAACCAAATCCATGCTTAACCTTTTCCCCAGGGAAAGAGGAGGAAACAATGGAGCTCTCAGCATGCCAAAAGTGGCATGAAATTAAATGCACCACTAGTCTTTTCCAGGAAAACACAAATTTGTTCTGCCCGTCCTCAAAGATGCCACAAGCCATGTAGCTGCATTAATTCAGTTGCGATCCCAGCTAATATATCTGTCTCTCAGAGAGGCCTGGAGTCCCTTCTAACTCTCCATTAAAGGTTACTTTCCCTTAGTAACGTGTTTGGGGGTCACTCACTCCAGCACACACAGGACAAAGCATTTACGCAGGAATTCCTGGCCCTGCTGACGCTGCCAGGACGCCTCAGACCGACACCACCCAACATGGCTATGGAGGATATACTGTATTTTTACCAACCCCGCTCTATTTAAACAACAGACTGGTTGGATTTTGTTTCCAGCCTACAGAAAGGATGCCAGTGCCACCTTGCTCACACAAGGTCCATAATGGGAAGAGGAAATGCTCTTTTCTCAATCCCAAGAAGCGAGGCCATCATTACCCTTGTTCTCTCCACCTACGCAGGCTGCTCCTCCCCATTTCCCCAACGCCACGCAGCATCACCCACAGTCACCCCCAAACTGCTATTTAATGACACTCTCCTACTGCAGGTCTGTCCTTCCCGTCGGGCTGCACCTCTAACGCTGCCCGAAATCCTTCCAGTCATTCCCCTGTTCAAACCCGAGCTGAAGTTTTCTCTTCCAGCTTCAGTTTACGAGGAACAGCATCTGAAAAGAGTTCTGTGATACTCTGTGAAGGACACAATATAAAAATAAATTGTATCATATTAAATAAAGGCTAAGAGAAGAGGAGCTGAGCGTTTTCTGGTGTTGGCAAGTTTATGACCATTGCTTTTGAGAAACAAAATTCGCTTTGCTGGATTTTATAGGTATGTTTTATGTCCCGGGTGAGCGGGGGAACCACACGTCCCGGCCGCCCCATGCCATGCTCACCCGGCCTCACCGTCTGCCAGACTCAAATTGTTCTTTGGAAAACTTGCAATTTGTGACATTACAACCATGAATTACAACTTTTCTTGAAGGTAAAAACAGTTTTGTATTCAACAGACTGCAGTGGCTGTTCAATTTTAAACCTAAGTGGTATTTATTTGATCAGTCAACACTGGTTTATTTTTAAACTGTGTGTGTACCATATGGTTCGGTGCAGCTCCCAGCCCCCTCCCGCAGCCACCAGTTTGCCCTTCCAGCAGCTCAGGGAAGGGTTTGCAAAGGCAGCACATTCCAAGCAAAGGTCTCCACTGCCACAGCCAACTCCAGCTCTTGCGCTGCCCAAGGACTCTCCACTGAAAAAACTTCCCGTAGGTTTCTCTTCCCTGAAGATGCTTGTCTGAACCCCCATTTCAGACAACCCACGTACCTTCCCAAGGGTACCGTTTCTTGGAGGCAAGTCCATAATCAACCTTTATCCTTAGATAAACCTGCACGAAGCGGCAGAGGACACCAGGAGGCTAGGGTGAAAGAAGCAGGGCACTGAGGACTGGAGAGAGGAAGCTATGGAAGGGGATAAACTTTCTCTTGTAGTACCTACACACGCATATAACGTGGATTAGGATTAAGTAAAGAGTTCTTTTCTCCTCCTGATAATGCTGAGATTACAACACCAGGTTGCAAAACTCAGCGGCACACTTGCAGTTGGCCGGGTACAGGATTGAGCCCTGGCAGACAAACCCCCACAAAGCAAAAGGCTCCCTCGGGGGATCCCGGCGTGGGCACTGCTTGGAGCTTCCTCTGCCCTTCTCCTCCTCCTGGGCAAAGCTGCTTGGGAGTGGGGGAAGGCAGGAGACAAGCAGGTTTTGGGAAGCCCAGCTCAGCTCCTCAGCCACCCCCACGGCGTGTCCCCGCTGCTCCTGGCAAAGGCAGTGCAGTGACACTAAAGAGACCCCACGTAGCTCTAAAATCACTGGCCGAAACGATGCGCCCAGCCTGTTCACAGCAATCTAGAAATCAGTGGGGACGGCAACATTCGCCCCAGATGCAGGATGAGTTAGCCTCAGGAGAGCTTTTTATTGCCCAAGGTGGACTTCACCAATCAGTATGAGATGGCACAAAGTGTTTGGAAGTTCGGATTGTCACCCTGGTCACAAATTGTGAACCAACCAGAAAGGCATCTCCCTCCAGCCCCCAAACGATGATTAAAGTCTCCCAGCCACACTTCCCTTCCACGTGGCCATTACAGACCAGCAGCGCTTCCCAGAACAAAGTGATGTCAGCCGGAGCTGCAGCCAGTCATTATGCAAAAAATAGCCTCACCTTAAAAATTCAAATATACTGTGTCGCTTCAGTTTACAGGAAAGCAGCTACCTTCTGCTTGTAGAACAAGCCAGCAAATATTAGGCATAAACCTTCCAAGTCCACCTCTTTTCCAGGTAATCTATTTTGGAGTTGTCAAAAAAACCCAAAGCCCGGCACTGGAGCTTTTCATGGGCTGTAGTTCAGGGAAGTCTGGTAGCAAGAACAGGGACATAACTAGTATCACTTCTCAGAGGAAGAAGAATCACTTCTCCACGAGGCTCTTTCCAAGAAGAAGAGTGGTTTTGAAACCACTCAAGTGTCTAACGTAAGAATTAATCCTAGGGACTGCGTAATTAACATAGATAACAGGCATTGTTAACTACATGGGGTGGTCTGCAGGAGCATCTAATGGGCAAATTTATCCCCAGTCTGATCCCCTCCCCTGCGCCCTGCCCATTACCTTGTTTCCACCGGCACACCACTGCTGTTCCTACTACCCAAAATACCGGACACTATTTAATCCTCTGAAACAGCACCCAACAGCTGCTATTAAAACAAACACAGAAAAATTGCTCCAGGAATATTTGTTTGTTCCTTCTCAAGTGAAGATTATTTGCAGGAGTTATAGTCATTCACAATGCAGGGTGGACAATATTCAATCGTGCATTAGAGACCGCTTTAAAGTTTATTATCTAAAGATGTTCACTGAGGCTACAAACAGGAGCTTTTCACCATTAGCAAGAAATGATTTCAAGGTTTCCCAGGAGCATAGCCATTTTGCTCTTACTCCAGAAACCTCCTATGCTCAAATTCTGATGCTGAGACTCTTGGAAATGCTATTTGGAACTCAGTGATAGTGTCCAAGGTGATGTTACTTACAGTATCTTGCCTCCCTCTCTCCCCTGCACTGCGAAGTCTGCGCTCACAACACAAAGATATCCTGGCTTTGCTGGCAGATGGATCTAAATATAGAACTAATAAACACCGAAAGAGATTCCCACCATTCCTAAAGTAGCTTATCAAATAACTATGTGTATCTCGGAGTCCAAGATGGGACCGGATACCACATAGGCATCCTTTAGCTCTGACTTGGGATGCACAGCCCGAACGCTAAACCCTGACTATTTGGAAGGTGGCTGTACGTCAGAACACGCCGCTGCGTTGGACTAAATCCCTTCCTACCCATGAACTGCCTCTCTCCTTGACAGACATTACAACACCATTACCGGCTCCAGAGGTCACTTTTTTGAGACAAAGCCCGGTGCCCCCGTCCCTAGGTAAGGCGGCTTTGCTGAAAGGTCAGCCTGCCATTTCATTTGTTTGCCTGGCCCGGGCTAATGGAAGCGCTGCCGCTGTGCGCAGCACGGCGAGGAAAAACGCACACCGTTTTAGCCAGCCAGCGGGGATGAAAATACAATTGCACCACAACAGATAAAGGCAAGTCTCTGCAGCACACCACCTTATTTGTGTTTTTAATGGGAGAAGATTGTGGAGTCTGTTTTAGGGCTTTTGTTCCAAAGGAAACTAAGCTCTAAAAAGCCTCCACTCACTCCTTCTATTCAATCCTTCCTTTTTCCTGTTTATCCCCTTAATAGTGTTTTGAAGTGTTGGCACTGCAAACATATTGCTCTTGGCCTGAAAGCACTCTGGCTGCCAAGTAGTCAAACCTTCCCCAGACCCTTCTTTTTGCTCTTCGTGCTCCTGCAGCAGGTCCCAAAGGCACTTACTCTGCTCAAAAATCACACCAGACATTTCCCCCGTGTGCTCTTCGGAGTGCCCCGGATCTCCTCTCCCAGGACAGCAGGTTCTGCCCTATTTTTATTGGCATATTTTTCACATTCTACTTCATTTTCTGGTGGCCACTTTATGAAAACAATCCTTTAAAGATGATCGTGGTGGAGCTGAACGAAACACTGGTTCAGCACGGAACAGCACAACGGCAACAGGGGAAAAAGGGCTTTCAAGCAACAAAACTGCAGGAATGTGACACAGACGTAAAGACAAGCAATCTTTTTTCCCTAGAGCATGAAAGATGTTTGGAAACAGAGCCATCTCCTGGATAACCAGGCTTTCAATCACATTATTTCAGCCTCTGGAGCTCGTATTTCCATCACAGGAGCCTGTGGTGTTGTTATGGATAGGGAGGGTTATTTCCCTGAACCTCGTGCTAATGCTCTTGAGCAAGAAGGGAAGGCTTGAAGTCTCCAAGCAATCCCCACAAACTGTCCCGAGACTGGCAGGACCACCAAAATCACCTCTGGGCAGGCAGATGGGAAAGGTAACATCTGTCTCAGCCCAAACGCCGAGTCTCGTTTCCCCGATTCTGAATTATTCATCACGTGCTAACTTCCAAACCAGTTCAGTTTTAAATTTTTAAATATTTAATAATAGGGTATTAAATATTAATGCAATTTTATTAGAAATTTTGGAAGATGGGCACTAAGGCTCTAATTGTTAAGTTCATCATTGGGCCTGACTGGCTACTCAGAGAGACTTTCTGGCTTCCTAGAGAGACAAGGAAAAGGAAAAAAGGCAAAAGAAGTATTTATGGATGTCTCTGACTCTAAATCACAAGACAACACAGGTACATGCACCATTCGTTTTCCAAAATAATCATCTCCTTATGAAAGAGCTGAGAAACCTACACTGGGAACATGCTAGAAAGCCCTCAGCTGCAGTTAAGAGAGTCTTTAAGAGTTTCATTTTGGTGTTGTAGAGGAAGACGTCCATCTCGGCCTAGTGTATCTGACTGGTAAAGGCACAGCTGAGCAGCCTTCGTCTACAAGAGCAACGAGAAAACCAGGCAATGGGTCTCAGCTGTGACTCAAGGCAGCCACAGGGAAAGTCCCACTCAAGACACACCCGAAAGGAGACAGATCCTGCCCTTTTCCCAATGCCTAGTCAGAGGGACCACGGGATGTATAGCTTCTCCCGAGCTGCTCTGACAACTTGTGTTCATTAGATATCCATGCCTGTTTCTCTCCGTGCGGCTCCTGCAGACCGCGTTTTCTTCTTTTCTACCCCCTCCTTTCAAGCAGATGACATCTCTTTAACCCTGATCCACGCTGAGAGAGAGCCCATGTTCCTGTCCCTCTGTATTATGAGCGCACATTCCCTACCGCGCTAGAAATTGTATGGTTCACACAAAAGATGACACATAAGCCCTGGAATTATATGCAAATGAGCAGATCTGTTCCTCACTTCTTACCATTACAACTCTGACTTTCCAACAACTGCATGGGGTAATTCCTGCACCAGCTTTCAAACAAAGGGCATCTCTGTGTTATTAACATCTCACTGCGGCAAGCAGTTTGTCACCTTTCACAAAAATGATCTGAAAAGACACCAGCAATTATTCCTAAAGAGATTATTGGGTGGCCACATCCCAGTAGAGCAGCTGGAAGCTAAAGTGACACAATATTCACTGGGAAAACTCCTTTTTCAAGTCAAGAGAACACGGAACAGATTAAAAAATGAACCAAATTGGAAACAAACACAAAACTAGAGGAAAAGTCAAGCTTGTTCCCTTCAATTTTGTTCATCTCTATACCAACATTAGGAGCATGTCTTCAGGAGAACACTAAAAGCTCCTGATTATGACACAAGATGACAGGACATTAACTTCGGAGCCATATCCTGGGAAGGAGCTTGGTATGTTATAAATAAAAGACCCTGAGGAAGAATGATTCAAGTACCTCTTCCAGCTGCAAAAATCCAGCCGATTTCTAGGTCTTGTACATTTGGTTCTTCCAATGCTTTTTAAGCACCAAGGACTAAACATCTGCAAGACAGACAAGCGTTCCCTTCCTGGGATTGCTGTATAATTCCTAGTTGTGTCTTACAACGGGACGCAAGAACCAACATTTGCACGGCTAATGTTCATGAGTGAAGCGGGGCAAGGAGCAGAAGCCCTGTCTCATTTCAAATAATCACTCCCGGCTCCTGGACAGAAATGAGTAAGTAGGGTCCATGCCTGTGCGAGAAGGAACCAAGGGATCCAGTCACCCAAATTTCTTCAGCAGTGGGGAAAATGGAGTCGGAGAAGGCGATGTTCCACCAGCTGTCCTTTGAGGACAGGTCATTTCTAGTTACACGTCAACATTATATTAAAAAAACCAAACCCACCAACCTAACAGTCTGCCCTTGGAGATAAAAGTAGAATTTTTTTTATGAAGGGAATACTTTTGCTACTGCTGAACTAGTTTATTACCTTCATCTCTGTGAAAAATGCTTTTCATTACTTAGATGAAGCCTCTTCTGAACACCAACACCCCTGTTCAGAGATCTCCTCTTTGGAGCCAGAGAAGCACAAGAAAATCTGTGCAAGTTTCCTCTTTGAGATAACAGCAAAGACAGAACTATCACTGCGCTTCTTGGGTACGTATTGTCAACAACTCTAAACTCAGCCTTTTCATACAACCTATAAACACATTTAAAAAATTATGAGCTCTGCCCATTTGAAGTCCGAGAAACATCTGTACAGCACATAATGGCCCAAACCAGAACCTTTAGCATGCTTCTTTCTTCACTAACATTTTAAATGTTTCTCTACGTCATCTAGAAGGGACAGTCCAGAGCCAGACGTCACATTGCTGCCATACATTCACACAATACATTCCGCAAGCATAGGACAACAAAGCCGACCTGTAGATAATACAGCCAGGGGACAGAACAGATCATGAGGAGGCAAGGACACGCAGCAACCTTGCAGAGTTAATATAAAGCATAATTCAGCATAAATAATTTTTAAAAAGGAGTAGGATTAAGATTTTCAGAGAGAGAGAATGCAGAAGAGATTTCAGGACTGAGTCAAGCACTCTGAGACCTAAAGAATAAAATAAAATAAAACCACAGGGGCATTTGGAAGAACGAGAAAACAATGAGATGGAAAAAGAGAGTGAGCTCACAGCCACCCACAAGGCTGGATGGACCTACCTGGTAAATCCACCACGTTCCAGGGATTCTTAGAGCTCTGGCCAAATGCAGAGCAAGGGCAGTTTAAGTAAAAGATCTAGCTGAATCACCCAGCAGGTTAAAATTGGTACCACTTTTAATTCTTTTAATTCTTATCAGCTGAGGAACAAGCAGGAGTGGTGACTGATTTCCCACCTGCATGTCCAAACTCCCTTCAGCAAGGTGAGCAGAACCACCTGGGAAGACCTCAACTCACAAAAGAATACTTGTGGATAGATCTAATAAGACAGAAGCCCTTTCTTTTTTCTACGAAAGAGGTCTTTTAATGCCTTATAAGCCTTTTTGTGGCAGCAGAAAAAAAACAAACGACAGATTTCTGCTACAATGCAGGAGGCTCAGTATCTCTTTCTTCGAAGGAAAGTCACGGAAAGAGTCTAGTAAAGGGACTCGATAGCTCGAGAGTTTAAAACAAGAGCTTTTGGCATAATTTTGACTGCAAATAATAATAAAATGCTCTGACAGAGGGGGGTTGGGTGGAGAAAAAGGGTGAGGGAAGTAGAAACATATTCTTAATGAAAATCTCATTTAGCAATTTTTTTTTGGATGTGTTCAAAAATTCCACTGAGGTCACCATTCTGGAGAGATGACAAACTCCTGGGATAAAGGGTGGAAAATCCTGGTAGTCGTGTTACATTTAGCAAGTCAAAGATATGTTTGTATAAGGCTGTAGAGGGCTAAATCCATTTTACATGCTGTATGTATTATTAATTTCTGACAGTGGGCTTAGAAAAACCTAATTCGCTGGAATACGAGCTCCCTTTGAGCGGAGGGAAGCCTTTTCAAAACTCATCTTTTATTGACTGAGTCATTTTTGAGTCAATCTGTCTGCTTTCGGCAAGACAAGAGTTTTAAATCTTCTCTCTTTTTTTCCTCCTTTTTGAGTCGTGGCAAGTCTATTAAAACCTGCTAATGTATGCAGCAAGGCCTCTGATTTGAAATGTAATGAATTCTTCAGATAGTGGCAGATTAGGGGGAGAAGATGATAGAAGGAGCCAGAGACGCCAAAAAAAGAACTCTCCAGAAAAAGAGGAGGAGAAGGGTGAGAGGGAACAAGAAAGATTAACCCTTCTTACCCAGAAGAAGAAAAATCTTTAAGCTCCATTAATAGAATCAGTTAAAAAGCAGAAGTAGAAGAGGCAGAGCATCTTCAGGCTTGCCTGGGGCAGAATGAGACAAAGAATAAATGAATCTTTCCTCCTAGACTCTCTTGTAAGATTAGGTAATTCCCTAAGTGAAAAATGAATAACTTAGAGAAAATTAGCTCCATCCATATAAATAAACCTTCACATTCCAAACTCGTCACCCAGAGCTTCCCAGGCGAATGCCCTGAAACATTTTTGCTGTTGTGTAACAGATGGTTTCCTCCTCCCCCCTTCCTTGGGTTGGTTCCAACCGCAGTATCTTTCAGGTGATCTTGTTTTAGCACAAAAATGAGCATTTTGGGTGTAAATCATCAACCCTGTTAGGGGAAGGATGCTCAGCAGTTTTATTGCATTTGGCATCTCTGAAGTGCAGGACAAACACTACCCAGTTAGACAAATGAGAGATTAGCCCTGTCTCCATTTTACAGCTAGCGGAGCTAAGGAAAAGAAAGTCACGGATGCTACTTAACTCCACAGCACTGATCTGGTGACAGCCTGGGCTGAGAACGCAGAATCTGCTGAATCACAGCACAGACCTGGGATATCTTCCTGTTTAACAGGAAAATTCACAGCTCAGCCTTCCATTTGATGGCTTTAAAAAAAAATAAATTCGTTCTATAATAAAGTTGTAATGAAACAAAACCTTAGAGCAAACAGTCTGATGGAGCACAGGTGACGCAGGGGATTACGATTAATCTATAACTGATGCAGGTGAGTAAAGAGGGGAGACTGAGGAACTGGCGTTGGCAACCTAATGCTCCTTTGCTAATGAAAGGCACTGAAATGTTTAAACAATTGAGAAATCCCTAATAACAGAGGCAAAATCCTTCAATTTAACATGCAGCAGAGGTATCTAAGTCCGTGCGTGTTTTGAAGGAGAGACTGTCTTTCCCTACAGATGCAAGGCATTCGGTCCTCTATCATAGAAGTCAAACTACAAAAGGCAAAAAGAAAAGTTTAAAGTGCAAAGTTGGCTCAAAAGCTGCTGGAGGCACAGAGACTGTGCAAAGCAAGCACGAGCTGGAAAAAACAGCAGCAGGAAAGCGCTGCAGTGGGATACAGGACGCAGGTAGACGCGTTATCTTGGAGGCCAGCAAGCCCTGGGAGTTCGCCTGGCTTTTCAAATTGCTCCCAGGTATTGTCTGCTTTTGCTGGCAGAAACACATTTCTTCCCACCCTGGGGAATAACAATGCCTGTCCGCCTGGGCCCACTGTCTCCGAAACTCCGGCACTCCTTGATGTGATTCTCCCCAATGGAGAAGCTGTCTTTTCTTACCCGTCTGTTTGCTTCACAACCCTGACGCGAGAGCCACAAAATTCACCAGACATGAACTTTTACATCTCCACATATTAGTGCTTTTGGAAAGAAGAAGAGGTTACGCTTGCTTTTATGTACGTAGAAACAATCCTGACCTTTAGCTTGGTCCCAACCCTCTGATTCAATAGCTGGCACTCACTCCCTGAATCGGTAATGAACTAAAGGTTACGGCAGGGAGCACGCTGTGCTGCGGATGTACCATTCCTCAGAGAAGATAAGAAACTTAGACCCAGACCATTACAGAAAAGGCAAAGTGTTTTCCTGGCAGAGCATTTGTATTTGGGGACAAGGGCATGAAGCCGGACTGTGCTATCAGCCCTCGTCCTGCACAAACGCCACTCGCGTGGCTGCGTTCTGCCCGCTCCGTTCTCAAGTTAAAAAGACACTTCTCACTTTCTGCTGGAAGGACGGCTCCTGTGTGGCACTAAGCGGTTACCGTATTTCACGCTCGCCGTGGATGCATTTTAGTGATGGATGCAGCAATCCCTGTGCATATTTCCCACAGCTGTGAAGTTTCAGAGCACTTTGGGGGTCCCGAGAGGCGGCCACGCTTATTGCAGCAAGCCCTGCCGACACCAGCCGCTGTACCCCGCTCGGGGAATAGCCTACCCCAGAATATCACTATTTTTTTTTTCCAACTGCAATGTGCATTTCCCCTGCGCAGCCTCGTGATGCCTCCTTCCTGCCCTGCTTGTTTGGAAGATCCTCCTGCTTCTTGGCATTGCTCGAACTCTTCCATCCCTCTAACTCCTGCGAGCTCTGACACGAACACTGCCCTGGTGCGGGACCTAGTGTGTTTGAAATAAGGTCAGCCAAGAAACCAAGATCCATCATGCCTAGTCATCAAAGAGTATTTTGGTGTAAGAAAAGAGCATACCATGCAGATAACCTTGACTCTTGGTCTCCAATGTCCACGCCCAGGGAGCGAGCGTGCAGAGAAACCTGCTCTCGCGTTGCAGCCGTCCAGGAGAAGGATTCATTTCGGTTTTGGTTCAGAGGTGGTTTCACACTCTGCTGCTCTGAAGTCTTCTCATGGGAGCCAATGACACCCAGTGCCACGGAGACCGTGCTGCTGGCACGAACCGCGCTGCTGGGGCAGGTCAGCCAGAGGTTTAGGAAAAATATACGTTGAGGGACAAGTGAGGAAAGGAAAAAATGGTACGCACAAAAGGTCTCTGCGCATGGGATGTGCGAGTAGCGAAAAATAGATTTACCCAACTAGGCTAAATCAATGAATTAGCTCTGTGCTCGAAGAAAAAGTTATCATTAAAGGCTGTGCTATTCAGTAGCTCACTTTACATCTGAGAAAAGTCTGCAAAAATCCTCTTGCATTATCCCTAGCCCTATAGATTTTTTCTTTTCATCTGAGGCTCAGAGTGGGGATTACTCATTAAGGTGCAGTGGCCAAATCACATTCAATCTATTCTCTGTTAAAATAAAAAAAAAGCTTTGGTCTTTCCTGTCCTCTTCCATTTCATTCCCTTCCCACGTCCACATCCAAAGCATTTACCTCCAACTTTTAATAGCTGCACAAGTCCTGAATACCAAGAGGAGACACAGGATGATACTAAATAATGATACTCCTCTGTCCTACGGGCTGCATCCTACTTCACCACCAAAGAATAAGAGTTTGTTTAAAATCTTCATCTACTACTCAACCCAGTAACGGTACAGTCAGCAATTGCATTGACTAGTTTTGACCTGCGCAGTTTCCATGATTCCACCCCTTTCTGGGCACAGGGAGGTTGCAGTAACGGGGACAGCAGTGCTGGCAGGCAGCCGAGCATCTGGGCTCAACCGCGTCGCCGCGCTGAAGCACCTGCAGTGGCAACATCTGGCCACCCCGATGCTTCACCTCGCAGCACCAGCTCGAGCAGATGTGCTCAGCGAGGGCTTAAGGAACCGAGAGAGCCAGCTCTGAGCTGCGCCAGACCTGCCACCGCTCCTGCCACCGCTCCTGCCACCGCTCCTGCCACCGCTCCCGCCAGCCCAGGGGGACCACAGCCCAGCAAACCAGGCAGCTAGTAAGTACAGCCGCGTATGGTAAGAAAAGCAAAAGCAGACAAAAGAAATACCTTCGCAGGCAGGTGAAGCACTAAACTACAGGCAACTAAAATGCTTTTACCACATTGAGTTTTTACAGAAATGCGTGTGCTTTCTCGCAGCCACAGAAGTCAGAGGCTGTAAACATCTGCTCCTTCACGCAGTCTCTCTCCCACAATGTTTTGATTTAGGTATTTTCCTGTAACGTTTGCAACTTAAACACATCAGAATTGTGCCAAGGCTTCTGAAACAGTAAAAGGGATTGGAGTTATTGGAAAAGCGAAAAGTTAGTAAACCCAAAGTCACTATAACAAACTTAGGAGAAGCCTCGCATTGCTCTGAACCATTCCAAAGCAGAAGAGCTGAAATATCCAGGAAGCATCTTTCCAGTAAAACTAAAATAATCTCTCTTTCAGCATGAGACCTACTGAGGTTTCTTGGCCCTTTGGATATTATAATCTTCCCTACGGACAGCCATGTGTCAGTTACAACACCGAAGTATTGTAGCTGGTAGACATTATCAACAGCTGCTTCCAAAAGTTAGCGAGCTGGAAGCAAGGCACCGCTCTTGTATTCTCTGCTACTTATTCTGCCGCTCTATTAATTTTATTTATTTGTATTAGGATTCCAAAACAAAAGAAGTCAATTATGGCTTACTAGGAAGTATAAAGAACTTGTGTAATTTGCCTTCTGATTTAGTTATCAACACAAATAGACGTGCTGCACTAAGAAGTAAAAGATAAAGCCATAAAGCAAGGTTCACATTATTTGCAGCCGCTTGGAGTGAAAAAAAAAAAAAATTAGAGAAAAGCTAAAGAGATTTTTATTAATGCTTTAGATGACTTAGAAAAAAGTCACTTAATCATAACATTGTAAACAAGGAAGTTCTACAGCAGTATTTAAAAATATCTGAAATTGTTTCTGGAGCCCCATTGATTTGAATTAGGCAGCTGCATAATCACAGGGGCTGCAATTTTAATGAACGTTTCAACAGGAAATGTGGAGCTGATTATATATATCAAAACAGGAAAGAGCCAAATGCTGCAGCTCCTCTTTTTTGTGTCGTTGTTGTGTTTATTACCTTAGTCTGCATACCCAACCCAACTCTCGAACCACCCGGAACTCACCTGCCGGCCCCTCTGGCTGGCGGCAGCTCCCAGAGCTTCTGGCTGCAGCTCCGCTCCTCCTGGCCTCATACATGTCATTAGGCACAGCATTTGGAAAAATAATTAGTGATTCAATCGGATTTTACACTGGATCAAGTGACTGGAAACTTCAATGCTGCGCTGCAGTTCTCCCTTAGCATACTTTAGGGCATGTTATATATACTTAATTAAATAATGTTTATACAGTGCTTTGAAGAAGCAAGGAACTCTGGAAGGGCTGGGTCGGGTTTGCAGAAAGGAAAAGAGCAGAATGGGCACTGAGGGAGAACAAAGCTCCGAGAAACCAAACACCACCTTGTTTTCAGGAAAGTTTCCGGACATCTGAGAAAAAAAAATATGTCAGCAGCTTCCAGCATCTAGGTACTAAGAAAGAAAGAAAAGCTGTAAAACAGGGGATGCTGCGAAGGCACTGAGATGTCAACGTTGCTGACACCGACGTGAGAATAAGAGAGCCAGAAAGGCAGCAGCACCTCTACAGAAGAAAAACTTTGCATACACACAGGCACAAGGCATTGATTATTACTCTGTTTGCAAGATAAAGATTCAGAGTTGTAGGCCTTGATGAAACAAAACTGAACGCACTCCACTCCTGGGAGCGCTCCTATTCCTCAGAGTGGGAGCTAATGGAATAAAAGCATCTTGTTTCCTATTATTTCATAGCGAGGGAAGCAGGGCTTGCTTCGCTGAAGAGAGGGTGCTTTGTCGGCTGCCTGCTAAAGTGCTAAAATACACTGCAAAATAAACAAATGTGTTCACCACAGAAGTCTTCCCGGTTTGAAAGAGGGGACAGTTCTTCACCGAAGTACCCAGAGCAAGCGCCCCAGGGGTGCGGGTCACGAGGCGGGGAGAAGGCCGGGTTCTCCCGTGGGTCAGGGTGAGACACCCCACAAGTCCTCACGAAGGGCAGCTGCTCCAAACCTCTACTAAAAGAATTTGGAGCACACCAAAGCAAGCTGTGGGTAAACGCCCTCCCAAACGGCAAAGAAGGAGGGACGCTGCATCCGGCCCTTTGCCACCCTCCAGGGCACGCGGCAGGGAGAGTGCTCCAAAGAGTTTCCAGCAACCGACGAAAGCAAACAATGTACGTAGAGAGCTTTAAAAATGATTGCAAAGAGAGCCCTGAGCTTCTGTTTTGTGCTTTTTTTTTGCCCTTTTTTTTTTTTTCTTTGCCTATAACTAAATTACATGATTTCTTTGCAAGTCTAATTAAGCAGTTAATTGATGCTGGTGCCCTTTAGCATCTGGCATTTAAGATTAAGTAAATAAGGAGAAAAGTGCATGCAGCACCCAGCAATAATTAAACATAGCAAGGGTTTGTTCCCCCACCCTCCCCCATTTTAACCTGTTATGTTTAAATCTCGGAGGATAACTATCTTTAACAGCCTCAAATACACTTACACACCATATAATGATACTTGACAACAGTATTTTTCCTCTTAGAGATGGTGAATAGTAGGTGTATCTTTGATCTTAACCAGCAGGTTTTATTTTACACCTTGCACTCAGTGGAAAGAAGAGCTTCGCTGCTGCGTCTCTACCCAGTTGAAGAGTATGTTAAATGGACCTTCATGGGAACACACTTTCGAATCCATGAGTGTGAGTGCTGGGATTACGCACTAAAGGTTTGTGGTCAAATTTCTCCCTTTCTCATGCCCTCAGTCTTTCCCAATGGTCCATACAACACTATTCATCCATTTCATGCAGATTATGGAAAAGCTTTCCTGCTACTCTTATACGAGAAAGATGGAGTTTTATAAAATAAAATCAAGCCGGACCAAAAAAAACCCCTCTTTGGACAGAAAAAAGCACCCAGAATTTTAGACGTCACTAGAGAACATGGATTCAGCCAGGGTGAATTGGTGTTATCTGTAGGCATTTTAAGGCACTGTCTCCAAGGTTGCTGGCACGAGGCTCGCTGTGGATTGCTATACACAACTCAAGGAGTGACTATTTCACATCAGAAAGTCTGACGGGGACACACATCTGCTGGGGACTTGAGTCCTGGCTGTATTTTTTAGGTGCAGAGCACTGCACTGAGCATTGGCAGTCTTGTCTTGAGAGTCCAGTTTCCCCAGAAGGCAACAGATTTGGGACTGGACTCAAGTAAATGAAACCTACTCCAAGACTTGCAGAAAGCACTGTAAGAAACTCCAAAAGAGCGAGGGCAGAGCCAGCCTCTGCTGCTCCCCGACAAACCCATTCGGGAGCGTGAAGATGACTCTCCCATCCAGCAGGTAAACGCCAGTCAGACTCAGACTGCCTCTCTAATACAGCTCTGATTTAAACTAACAGTACGAGAGGTTTTTAGTTCTTCCAGAGCTGCCTGATGGAAGAAATCGCTGCCCAAAGATTAGTGCCACTACCCCTTTAGACTCCGCAAGCAAGAAAAGCGAGCACGGAGGCTCCTGCTCACCCCCCATGGGTGCTGCGAGTCTTAATTAGTATCTCCAGCATACTCAGAGCCCTTTGGACAGAGGGTGCTACAGAAGTGGGAAATATTATCATCATTATGCCTGCTACCAGAAGCGCTGGCGTTCAAGCCAGAGACTTCAGAGCAGATGGTGCAGTCGCGAGCGGGGCCGGCTGCGGCACCATCGCCCCCATGGCAGCCTCTCCGTGCTGGGGCCGCCTTCGCTTCTTCACGTCTGAAGAGCGACAGAACCGGCGCTGTCAAGCCTGCACCGCGCTGGTCAGCACTGCTGACACATTCAAACCGGCCAGCACTCAAATCACTCGGAAGTAAATCATCCAAGGGACTTTCCAATTAAAAAGAGCTTCGCTTTCACGGCAGCGCCTTCTCCCGCCTGTCACAGCCAGCCCTCCCCTGAATTCAGATCATTAAAGGCAAACAACAAAGAATTAGTCAGCTTTTGTTAAGTGTCAAACATTCCCACTCTAAACCATGTGCAAAACAAGGAGAGACATTTCATAGCTCTCAGAGCTATATACCTTCCTAAACACCATTTCTGCACCTCGTGCTACTTGCTCGTTTGCCCTGGCTTTATGGAACAGCCTGGCTCCCTCCGCCTTCAACGGAGGAGAAGAGCAGCATTTACCGTGCTGCAGTAAGTGGGATATCTGTAGTTCTAATTTTTAACCTTATTAATTTCTAACTGTTGGGGTTAGCAGCCTTGGATTCAGAGCTACCCGAGGCGTAACTAAGATGCCATTAGCTTTAAGTCTGCTCCCAAGTGCTTGCGAGCAGCCTCGCCATTTGGAGTAGGACGTCACCTTGCAGATGGAAGACTTTGGGTACATGGGAACATTCTGCTTCAAGTTTTTCATTTCACCAAAAGCTTCCTAGGACTCCAGCACACAAGCACAGGGTAATGCTCCCCTCCTCTTTCTGTGGGTTTTTCTGATTGTAAGATGCGAAGGATCCTATAGCAGAAAGAAGTACTTTGAAATGGAAGCGGAGGGCAATTTCCCTTATTCCTTGTGGCACCATGGGCGTGCAAATACATTCCGCAGGGAGCTTGTGAAGGCATCAGCACACTGTCCGCATACCGAGGAAGGGACACTATCACGGAAAGGACCTGAGCAGGAGTTACTTCAAATGGCGGCTGGTGATGAAAACGCCTTTAGCCCACATCTGGGACGCAGATCTAACATCGCCAGTTCTGACTTAGGATTTATTTTTACCGCTTTTGTAAAACAAGAGGGAAACTTCCCCTCGCCTAAACTCTGCCTCATTTCGGGGAAGTTATCGCAATATGGCAGTCTAAAAGGGGAATCACACGCCGTCGTCATTACCAGCCTATTCAGAAAACCTTTGCTGAATCCTTCAGATCTGCGCATCGCCTTTGATGCCACTAGCGGCGAGATTTTTGATGACACATCCGCAGTCTCTAGCGAAGGTGGATGCTGCCGCTGCCTCCGGCCCTTCCTTACAGAACTCTCTGATCTATTTAACTTAAACACTTCTGCTGCACACCTGCGACGGTATCTGATCATCGCAGAAGGTAACTTTACAAAGCTGCATACCTACCCAATAACCCTCTACGCTACAGAACTCCAACAGGACGCATCAAGACTCTTCTGTTCAATACAGACAGAAACACACTTAGACAGCCGGAAAGTGAAAAGGCAATTTGTGAATCTGATTTCAACCAGCTTTTCATCCGTCTGATTTTCAGCCATCGAGCTGGAGCCGGTTGTACATAAGAATGAATATGCTGTTCACTAACGGAGGCTGGATTGACTTACTGCTCTCTAACTGGAGCTCATGCCACATAAACTGGCAGTGAAATGGAGAAAACGCGGACGCACTGAAATAGCGAGTGAAGACTGCATCAGCTGCTGTGACTGCATAAACCACACCGGGCAGCTTTAGTTTAGTCTAAATAACGGATTGCTCCCAGATGCTCAGAAATCGCCGATGGACAGGCACGACTTTCCCCTCGGCTTTAAGCCTTGCTGTGATTTAACCCCACGCCTTCACCTCCTTGGCACAACATCACCCCAGGAGCGTGAGACGACCACCCCAAAGCCAGCACCATGCAGAACGCTGCCATCTCCTCACCGCCCTGTGCTGCACCAGGAGCCGTCACGGCAGCGCTCCGGCCACTGCCAGATCCCCAAGGGGATTGCGAGGTGCTGATTTTTCCCAAACGCCTTTGTGTTTAGGGTATTGTGTGATTAGTACCCACTGGACAAGCCGCCCAGCACTCCTGGACGTGAGCAAACCCAGTTGATGCATGTGAAGATACTTCTCTCCCTTCCCAGTGACATCCTGGTGTCTGCGCCACACTCAAAGGACTATCACAACGTTATCGCATCATGGGACTGATGGCAGTGTCATGATTAAGATGGCAAAGTAATTACAAGTGTCTGCTTTTATACGCTGATTGCTTTCCAAATAAATGTTCTCCATTCCAAATAAATCCACCACGGATTAACATTTCTCCTACTTGCTCGCCGCCTAGAATGCATTTGATTAGAAAAGCCTGATCAAAACTCTGCTTGACCATTTTTCAGCACTTCACCATCTTTCTTTTCCTCATCAGGAAGAAAAGTGTATCCATTAGTTAACCTTTTCAAACACATTCTTTTTGTAGTCTAATTCAAAGGAGGATTATAAAAAACATCGTCAGACTTGGCATGTGAATAGCTTTTTGTGAGCGCAGGGAACGAGCGTTCATATATCAGCACATCAGCGCGAGGAGATAAGGGCGGCTGTGTACGTGCACGCTTATCTGAATGCAAGATCAGTACTGTGAAACCAGCATAAACACCAAGGACAGAATCCATATATTGATGTAATTCTTAGCGGTACTAGCGCATTTGTGTGAATTTGCAATTAAATAAAGCTTATTCCTTAAAAAGAAAACAAGAAGGTAAGGATATAATTCAAGGTCTATTGAGATCAATGGGAATTTTTTCCCTCACCTTTGAATATAGCTCCCTCTCCCTCCCTCCCAACATGTCTACCAGAATATTAAGAAAGAAAATACCTGTTTTTAAACAGACCGAGACATTCTCGGTTTTCTAACCCAGCAAATCCAACGCTCTCCTTTCTTCCACGGACAACGTCGCATGTATTTTAATCCACATTAGTTTCACAGCAAATAAAGTCATTGAAAATACTACAAATACATGTGGGTGACAAATGAACTGAGGCAGGAAACATAACTTTGAATCTCCTGACTTTTATGCAATTAAAATATCAACTTAATTGTTGGATCTGTGTAGCTTCTCTCATTTTAATATGTAAATCAGTCGCTATTACTCTATAGCTCAAAGATTGTGTTACTCGGCTTACTTGATTAGGCTGGGAATTGCTGGTCCTGCTGTCACTATGTTTACACTTTAGTGACAAGTTTGCACATCAAATTCACATAATGCAATGTCATCAACTTACTCATCAAATATAAACTTCTTAAATACAGCCGCTGCTCTCGAATATGGAAACAGCCTGATTTTACTTCATTTACAGCCCCTGAATAATCAGAGTAAACGAAAAGAAAAATTGGGAACACAACTGGAAAACAGTATTTCCCAGGAAAAACAGCTTCCCACAGAGAGACAGGTAGGTAAAACTGCAAAAACGACCTGTGCAAAAAGTTACCCTTCGGCTAGTTGCGCATGTTTCCCCTTTAAAATGTGGAGTGAGTAGAAATACTTAATTTCTCAGTCTCTACACATTCACCCCACCTCATTTTGGATTCAGTGTTAAGGAGTCCCTCTTTATTCTGTGAAGACGGTCAGATTTCAGCTCCCGGCCACGTACACTTACCTGGAAATTGAAATGAGGACTTCAGAGAAAACCAGCAAATTCAGTAATTTTTTTTCCCATTATGAGCCTACCATAACAAGAATTCTGCTATCTTGGATAGTACCGAGAGGGAAATTGTACATAACTCCAGTATTTTCCCATTCTTGTCATCCTTCCTGAATCTCCTAAACATCCCTGACCAAGGGGACGTTCACCTTGCCAGCACAAGGCTTTTCAAGACGTTCCCGGTAACTTCAACACCCCACGCCAAGTTCCTCCACTAGATTTCCACTACTCTCTACTGCTCACAGAGGCATCAAGCTTTAATTTCCCAGAGAAACAATCCATTGACAAGATGCAGAGCCGAGATCTGAGGCTCTCCCCTGCCGGCAAGCTCTGCCATGCTGGCAGGCTGGTTTTTCTAATGTCAGGGAAATCGTGTCGGCCTGAATTTGAGACATCAGCACAAGCCTTTCTTCTCAATCCTGCTGATGAATGAAAGAGCATTTTCAATTGTGTACATCCAGAGGCCTCATGGCACATTGGTCCTAATCAAAAGCTGCTCTGTGATGCAAACTGCTGTAAGAGGCAGCTCACATCCCAACCCCACAGGAGCCAAAGGGCAGCTGCAGATAATACTGCATTTCCCTCCCTGCAGGAGAAACGCGGGACTGGAGAGATCTAGCAGGGGCAACCTGACTGCTACAGAGCCACCAAGGCGGCAACAACCAACTAACCAGAGCTTGACTCAAACACCCAAGCAGGAAAACACAAGTGCCAAAGTTTAGCAAGACCCATAAAAGCTCAACAGCCTGTTGGCTTTTCTCCGGTGGATAAAGAAACCAACAGCTGGAGGGATACAGAAGAACCAGAGGGATGTAGAAGAACTATGGCCATGAAGGATGCCATCTGCAATGTACAGTGTACTCAACTCTGTACAGTGGAGACTGCCACACTGATGGTGTTTTATATGGATTTGGGGATGGGAAGGGGTCAAAATATAGGAGAGAGAGGTTTTGTGTCCTTCCACTGCTGATTGACTTCTCTCCTTGCAAAGGCTCTGAACTGCCCCTGGTTATAAATGAAGGAGCACAGGTACTTCTGGGGGCTGCTTCTGGTAGCGAGAACAATTCTTCCTCATGGTCACTTCATGTTTCACTCAGCTGCTGATGGACTGGGAAGTAGAAACCTAAGTCAGTACGCTTAAAAATATTGTGTCTGTCCCTGGTTCTCTTCCAAAGCCACACATAGAGTAAGCCAGGAGGACACAGAATACTCCCTGTCAGCCCAGGTTTCTCCACACATTTTCTCTTGATTTATCTGGTCCCAGAAGTTACCTCTCCCCTTGCTATCTGCCCATCTGTAACGGCACTGGCTACCTCTAACCTTCCCATCTGCCTCAGCAAAGGTGATCTCTTCCTTCTCAGATGTAACACCACGACTTTACTCCATCAGTACCAAAGAAGGAAAATGCACTCCCCAGCAAACAAGCCACCTTTTCCGCAGCGGTATTGTCTTGCATTTCCATTACACCCAGAGTCAAGGCAGGATCTCTAAGCCCAGAGACCTTTCCTTTGGGAGCCTCCTTCCTCATATTGCTGCAGAAACCACCCTAGATGTTCTCATAGTTCACTCTTTAAATTTGGTCCCCCTCATCACATACACTTTTTCTATCTTCTTTTCCATTTCCTTCTCTTTCCCAACTTATTTTACTATCTCTCTCTTGGTAAAGTGGTTTTATTTTTTCTGGAGCAAGGCTTCTGCTTCTACTGCATATTTTGTAATCAACTTCTAGGCAGCGCCTAGCAAGATACAGGAGATGCTTTAAACACAAAGCCCTTGTAGGGCTGACTGGAGCTGTACGGAGGTATTACGCAGGTTCACAGGCTGCCTCTTACAAAAGCAGAAAGACTGAGGCCTCCAGGAGCTCCACACATGACTTGGGTGGAAAAGAGGGACCTAGAAGAAATGCTGCGGCTCTTTTGCTCTTTGTGAAGGCTAAGTACAGCTGGGGTAGTAACCTTTGACTGACACCGAGTTTTACACACGCAGTAGCTACAAGGGAACTACGTTACAGGATTTATGACAAACCTCTGGCTCCCTGGACAGCAGACGGAGCTGGAAGTCCCAGCAATGTCTCGCTGGCACCTCCCATCACAGTTTCACAGGAAGCTGCAGGCTTCAGGCGTCCTCGGGGGTTTGTTCGGTCAGCAACCCTTGGCTGCCCGCTCCTGCCTGGCCCTTCGCAGCACACAGATTAAGTCGTGCTCGGGGGCAAGTCTCTCTGGTTGTTTAACAGACTCATGGCACGCTGCCATAGGCAGGGCACACTGCTTTCAATATATTCAGTGCTGCATGACTTCCTATCCGTGTTATCTCCAAAACACCTTGGGAATCTATCTGGATGACAAATGCTATATATGATAAAAGCAATTTTTTTTAACTGGGGAATGTTTCTTTCAGCTCTCTTGAGGTACTATACTTTCATTCAAGCCAGGAAACCTGGTTCTTTATAGGTGCCTGCACCGACTTGAGCAGCGCAGAGCATTTGCCATCAAAGGCCACGCTGCTGCTGAAGCAGAACATACCAAGGCTTCAAGGTATTTATTCCTTGTGGCAAGACTGCCCAAACCTATTGACACCACTGCAATGTAAAAGGGTTTTATAGACTCTGCCCAGCAACCACTGTAACACTGTCACTGCTGAAGTACAGGAGGTCCCAACTTGGCTGTAGTCTTTTAGGAAAACAGGCAGATTTAGCAGCTCCACCTCGTTACCTGTAGTGCTGGGCTGGGACAAAGGGATATGGATGATAAAGAAGGAAATCAAAGTAAGCTTTATTTAAACTACCAGCTTATTCCCAGTCTTAATATACTATTCAGGTCCCAGACTGGTCTAAATGTCTTGCAGTAGAGAAAGAAGCACCATAAAAACAATAACGATAATAACTAGCTGAGAGGTGAGGGGATTGCCCCAGGGGACACCGCTGTTGGGCCTTGGAGTCAGCGTGGGAAAGCAGGATGGAGTCAGCGTGGGAAGGCAGGACGGCTCCGAGAGGGTCGGGCAAAGCAGCTCCCAAGGACTGCTGCTAATAACACTCCTGCCTGCTACTGTCCATGGCATTTGTGTTTTGCACATCAAAGCTATGCAACATTTCTGATCAGGTAGTAGTAGGGAATGATTTCTTCCCCCATCAAGGACACGTGGCCACCTCTGGAGTGACAGAGGACAGAACTTCATCAGTGCACAGCAAAACACCAGAGGCAAAGACAAGCGCTTTATGAACTTCAGAAGAAATTGGGATACGCAGAAAGCAATTACTTTATTGAGATACGGGCAGGGCACAAAGGCTAACATCCTGCTCTTACCAAAGTCCCTTAACATTTGAAGACAGCAAATGCCCTGGACCTTCACTTTGTGTCTCTTTAGAAAGAAGTCAATTATTTCAGTCCAAACTGAAGGGGAACTGGCATGTTAAACATCATCGAGAGAAGTGTCACCTGATGAATCCCTCCTCTGCTTTAGGAAGAGGCATTATGTGACCGAAGAAGAGCTGCCCCCTCTGCACCCACCTGGCCCAACCTTGTTTGACCAGCGAAATGCTGGGAGCCATCAGCACAAAGTGAGGTCAGGGCGCTGCGCTTGCACGCACGCACCCACCACCAGCTAAGGTCACAGAAAAATCCTTCATCAGGTGGAGGCAGGTTTCATTTGCAGGTGCAGCCCTCATCATGTGTGGATTTCCTACACACAGATGGTAGGAAGCACCAAGGCTTCCAAGCACCAACAGCTCAGCCAACTGCGGATGGAGAACGGCAACTTTTAAATTCCATCTGCTCCTTTTTTGTCGCCTTCTGTACTCAGAAACACATTCATCAGAAGCACAAGCATGCTGGGACAGTGACAAATTTTACCATCTCTGGCTTGTCACTTCAATGAGATTAGATTATTTTAATACTAATTCATTAACCAATTTAATTCCAATTAATTACATTTTTACGAGGCCCTGACATGGCAGCGATGCTGGAGACAGCCTCTGCTGAACACCAGATGTAACATGTCTGTTAGGGTCAAACATCTGCCTTAGAGAGAGAGTCTCCAGTCCTTCATCAAGGACCCCCTTTTCCTACTTTTCCCTAAGAAGGCAAAAAGGACACCGAAACCACTGAGACGGATGAACAGCTTTCCTTTTTGGTGGGATTATGTTCAGGAAAATAGTTCACTTGCTAAATTCTCCACAGATGGTTGAAATCAGAGTTGATTTCCCCATCCTCCTTCCTGGTAGGGGTGCCAGCCTGTCTCTCAACAGAAAGAATATTAAAAGCACTTTTCCTCTTTTTCACAGGGAGAGGCTGCATGAAAGAAGGGAACGTTCCACTGTACCCACAGGATAGCAAGAAATCATAAGATCTCACGGAAAATTCACATTACTGCATTCTTTAGTGAGGACCCAGCTTCCACAGGTCATCCCATTCCTACCTTCAAATATATCACTTTTAAGATAAGAACACAAATGGAAACAATGAGCACCTGCAACATTCTCATTTCTACCTATGCTTTGCTGCGATACAGGAGTCATTTCTTCTGTCAGCCCCCCGTTAGCTGCCTCCTACCTATTTGCTTGCAACTAAGACCGAAATCCATCTCTAGCAGTGCCAGAAATGAAAAATGAAGAGGTCCACCAGGACCAGACAAGACAAGAAAGGAAGATCTAAACAGAAATGGCCTGGAGAGAAACAGGAAAAAACAGGAAAAGCTATGGAGTTGGAAGAAAAAAAGCAGAAGATGAAGCCTGGAATACAAAAAGGTGTGTGTGGGGGGAAGGTGTGAAGAGCTCGGGAAAGAGAAATGCAGCACTGGAACAGATTCCAAGTCTGGGCAGCGATGCCCTGCATCACCTTTCCAAAGCTGTTCCAATCTGCATCCCTGCCTGGGAGACAGGAGGACGGGGAGCCTCTCCCAGCTGGCAGCCTGACCTTGGTGCTCTCTCCTCTTACACAACCCAGGCCCGGGCAGCCACCGGGAGAGAAACAAAACACCCATCAAGTTACAACCCATTCCCGTAATGCGGCTGTCACGGATCTGCCCCATTAATACCGCACCACCCCACGTGCAAATTTATACTTTGAGAAAGGAGAGTATGTTGTTACAGCTCACATTGTTCAAACCTCTCCTTTGCAATAGCCCTGGTACCCATTTTAATGGAGACTATTACGGCATAAATGAGAGGAAAGGACCACTGAACTGCGTGGCAAGTTGCCAGGTTGTGCTGCAGCCTCCAGCGGTTATGCTCAAAGAGATTTAAAGTCCAGCATAACCTTGATTTTTAATAGAGTCACATTTAATGAGCTTTAACATCCACAGTAATAATTTCCTTATTACCTATCCAGGAGTCGGAACCAGGATCAGAAAAAACGTGCTGCACTCCAGTCCAATGAGCGAATTTAATAATGGCCAATACATTATTATCAAAACCATCAACATCATTGTCCTTAATGCCTTTTTTGGTTGGTATAATTACAATTCTTTGAACCTTAAGCATAATCGCTGCAGATCACATAAGCTTGCTGAACACAGCAGACCTGACTGGCTAGAGGCCACCCAAATCCCTCACCTCTGCCAATAAGCCATTCAGGGTATATGGCAAAACGGGACAATAAAATCTTACATTTACCTCTATCTGTCAAAAGGCAAAATGCAAACTTACGTATGACCTTTGTTGTCTTCCCAGCTTTTACCCACACTTCTGCTCTGCCCTCGGTCTCCCTTCATCCCATTCAACTCCGACGTGAGGGTCCTCAAAAGCTCAGAGAACTGAACGCTCTTGCACGTGCCATGAGAGTCAGATGGATAAACAGACGTATGGGTGCTGCAGCTGACAGAAAGGGGTGCACGAAAAACTCTGATTCTTGTTATTGTTGTGCAGAAACAGTTCCACAAACCGCAGGGAAACCTGCTCCCTCATTGTGCACAACAAACCTCCCCCCCCAAGGCAGCCAGCTGCACAGTGACAAACGGAGCAGAGGGAGTTTCTGCCACACGCTCCCCATTTCACACCTTGAAAATACACTAAAATGGAAGGCATATGGCAGCCGCTCCTGTGGGCAGAGCTGCTGAGATCCTAAGAAAACAGTGAAAGCTGGATCTTCCATTTCTTATCTAGAGAGAGACTGTGTAAGTTTTCTGGCCACGCGAACCTGGGATGTTAGACCGCTCCTGGAGCAGCCGTTGCATCCACCCTGCGGATGCTGCCGGAGCTAAGCAGGACAGACTCCATGCGAAAATGGATGCAGCCTGCATGGTGCACTTGATAAGCTGTCCCCTCACCCACCGGGAGCTCTGCCCTGCCCCAGCAAAAAGGCCAAACCTGGCATTCATTTGGCTAATTTAAAGCCAGCTCAGGCACAGCTGCTAACCTTGCAGTCGGTGCCGTAACATCCTCAGCATCTCTCGCACGTCCTATAAACACGGGCTTCATCATCAGGCCGTATTGCTGAATGCTCCCACAGCAGAAAGGAGGGTTTAGGACTATTTCTGGCAACATTCCTCAAGCATGACAGTGATGCACACAAGTACATAAAATACAAGAACCTTTCCATATAACCTGGCTTACTATACACACGCCCCGGTCTCAAAGAGAGTCATCCACAGGGCTCCTCCATCCTCCACTTACAGCTCCTTTTCCCATTTTATTTACATGAACCACTTCCATATGCACTTACAGGCACTCTGAGAATGCAAAGGGTCCTCCTGGGACTGCGATAAATGACACTGAAGTATTTCCCACCCTGCTAGGCTCTGCCACTGATGCTCTCTCCCATTTGAGCTGGTGACCAGAAGTCAGAATGATGTAGCATAGGACTGGGGCAAAAGGTAAAAAAAGGCATCACATATATGAGAGGTTGGAAGCACCCTGAAACCCAGCGAGCGGTTTGTTTTCCTGTCGGAATCAAAGGCAGAAAAGAAAACAGCTTTAAAAATGCATCCCTTATAAGCTAAAGACAAACCTGGTGACATCCCAGCACAGAAGCGCCTCACAAACAGCTAAAAGCAACTGCGTGAAAGGCAGCAGAATAATAATTATGAATAACAAATCACAGGAGGCACACGTGAGAAACACATTCCCTCAGAAGAAATGGTCTAATTACTGGAGATGATAGCCCAGAGGCTCATTCATCAGCGGCAGAGACACGGAGCTGACCTCACCTCTGCATCCTCTCTGCCCCTCAGCCCCACTCTCCCCCCAATGACCCCCCAGCTCCAGGGCCACCGGTGGCCGCGCGGATCTGCAGGATGAGCTGTGCCGGGCTGCTCGGGGGCAGAACGGCAGACAAGGGCACCGGGCAGCAGCATCTTCTGTCATTTACAGAGCAGTGCATTTCACATTCAAATTGCAATGCAAGAGCTGTCCCCAAGAACCGCTCGAGTCTCACCGGGGTCTTAGACTGGAAGCTCCCCCGGCAAAGGCAGCCTTCCTTAAACGCTCAGGAAGTGTTTAATGCTTATGCATTTGTTAGAGCATCTGCTAACAACAGTGACAAATTGTCGCTGTACCTCTAACATCCAGCCAGCTCTTCATTTTATAAACCACCCCATCTACACGTCTGCCCGTTGTATTTTAAAGGCTATATAGTACCATAATCCACTAGGAGATGCCGGAACAAACACGTTCTTAGCAGTAATAAAGTACTATTGTTTGAGCAATGGGAAAACAAGCAAGCTACTTTCAGAGAATTTTGGTGTCATAACAGTGAAAGGCATTTTCTTCTGTGTATTTTCTTTAAACCAGGGCTCTGCCATTTTGTGGGTCTCAAGCCTCCAGCACACGTGGCCTTCAAGGAAAGCTCTGCCCTCTCGGCCTTGTCCAAGGGAGGATCCTGACCTCTGGACCCTGACCACGTATGTGCTGCTGGAGGACACCACAGGTTACCTCCACACGGACCTTCAGCTCTCTTTCATTTTTCTCTTCTCTAACAGAAATGTTTTGAGGGCAAGGTACATGCCAGAGAGTTACCGCAGTACGATCTCTTGGGCCCTGTAGCATGACTCGGCTCTGCCCGGTCCCCTCGTGGTGGTGTAGGTGATGGGTCACGTTTTATTGATATCCTTACCGTGATTTACAGAGTCTGAGAGCATGTCTGGAGGTGTCGACTTTGGGGTTACTGTACTAAGAAGTTTCGTTCAGGTATGTGGAGGGAAGACAGACTGTACTGGAGGAGAGCCACAGATTCTGTGAAATGTATTTAGCTCAGTGAAAGATGTACTCTATTTTCATGGAGTATTGAATGTAGCTGTGATTAATGGGGCACATATACACTGATAAACAATATTAATTTGTTTTAAGCCAGGTCTGAAAAGATTTCAACCACTTGCTTCTCTGCAGCTATGAAAGTTATTTCCTGCTGTCTGTACTACCTCAAGGGCTAAACCAGCCCTGAAAGGGAAGAAATATTTCCTTTTACTCCATCGGCAGCACCAGCCTATGAAGGCTGTTGTATTGGTATTTCATTTATCACGAGTAAATGATATGGATTATTATTATTTATCCTCACCACCTACCCTCTGTACCAAACTGCCACAGGATTGCCACCACCCATTCACTCTCTCCTGCATCAAACGGCTTTTTTCATTTTCCTCGTCCCTCTTCCATCAAGCACACTGTCTGCAATGTCTCCATCTGCTTCTGCAGTCAGCTCCTCTGGCACTACGGATGAATAAGTGCATTTTCACGACAAGAAGCCAGCAGCCTACCTGCAATTTCTTGTGACTGAAAACTCCCAACTCCTTCCAGATTCCCGGGGACGGAGCCGCCTCCTTCGAGCACCCTCACCAGCTCCCTCAGCTTTTCACATTCCTCCTGGAGCTGCTGCTGCTCCTCCTTGCGCTGCTGCTTGGCCAAGCTCATCGGGTTCATGCTGAAATGAAGAACTTTGGTTCTGCTGGGGTCATAGTCACCCTGCGTGGCAGAAAAAACAGAAGCAAACTGAGTAACTCATCCAACCCCCGAGTCCACCCAACCTGTATTATTCTTTGTGCAAAGGCGAAAAATGTTACAGCAGAAAAAGGGACAATTATGCAGTCATAATGTTTTATTCCAGCAGTTGGAGTCAGCCAAACCCAGCATTGCTTCTCCTTCTCTCGCTACTCTCTCTTTCAAAAAAAAAACCCACCAAAAAAACCCACTCAATAGAGCTTGCTCCCTGGCTGACACCTCCACAGTTAAATTTAACTCCAGAAATGAAGTTTTATAGCTATATTTTAAATCTCTTGATAGCAGGAGATTATAATGAACACACAGATACACCCTTAAACTACAGCAGGACAGCAGGACTAGCTTAATTTATTACTCCTACGAGCCAGCAATGTCCACATGACTCCAACGATGGAGTCATTCGCAAGTTCTACCAGCTCATCCCAAGTAAGCGAACAGATATTTCATTTTATACTTTTTTTCTCAGAGGTGAGTTGTATTTGTAGCAGTTTAAATAGTCAGTCAAGTCCTAAGATAGCAAATTAATATTCTTTCAA
This sequence comes from Chroicocephalus ridibundus, assembly GCF_963924245.1. Classification (NCBI taxonomy): domain Eukaryota; kingdom Metazoa; phylum Chordata; class Aves; order Charadriiformes; family Laridae; genus Chroicocephalus; species Chroicocephalus ridibundus. The sequence goes on along the minus strand of NC_086291.1, from coordinate 55,068,444 downwards.
AGTGAGAGGAAAACACTGATGTTACATTTGTGATTTCAGAGAGACAATTTTCATATAAACTACAGGAAGCCTCACGACCATAAAAGTAGTAAAGCATGTGCTAATGCTGGCTTCCACGGCACTCTGCCCAGCTGAAACCCTATAGCAGCGCCTGCATAAAAAGGCATTTTATATGGTAATATTTTTCCTTCAATTAAATCTCAAGACCTGAAGTGATTTTGTAAACATTAATTAACCCTCAAGAGCAGCATGAGGTAGGTATTATCCCAATTTTATCACTTCATTTTCATTAAAGACGTGCTAGAACTTTATGTGGGTTTTTTTTTTTCATGCAAACCAGAGCAGAGACTGAGCAACTTCATCCTGAATTGCTGGTCATTGCTGGTGAGAGACCCCAGAAGATCCCATTCCCAAATATCTTTTATTGAAAATACTCCATCCACGCACCGTAAAGCACCTCTGCCCGCAGCAGGGAGTGAACTGCCGAAACTGGCCGCTCCAGAGGCTGGCAGCAGGCGTAGCGCTGGCTCACAAATGGGTTTGACAAAGTCATGGACAACAGCTCCGTAACTGGACCCTGCCAGGGGAGGGCACAGGCGCATCCTCCAGCGTCTGTGGCTGCTGGGAGAGTGCTGGGGAGCGTGGCCAAGTTTGTGGGCTCTCGCAAAACAGTGTTCCATCACTGTGGTCAGAGATGCTCTTCTGGGCGGGACGGACCATGGGTAAGGGCCAGCTGGGCACTTTTTAGGTTCACATGCGATGCTCACTACATCTCACAGCCGTTCCAGTGCACTCTAGCAGGAACCATACTGCAGTTCTCCTTTAAAACCTGTTTCCGCAGCCAGGTATCTAATTTCTGGTGCTATTTGCATTTCGGAGCTCTTGCAGGTAGGCCAGGGCACTCCTCACTCTAGTGTTTGCCTTTCAAAGGAAGAGATTCAACCCCCCAGTTTGCAACGGGGTTTACGCCAGCTGGCAAAAGGATGTTCTTAAAATCAGAGCTGCGGAACGGAGCAGCCGGGTACCCTGGAATTTCTGACAAGAGCTGAAGGGCTGCAGCACCCAGGTCAGGCAGGGATCACACCTCCTCACCCCAGTTGCCACCACCCCGCTGGCTCCAGCACAGGGATCGCCTGCGTTTTCGTACTGCGCCATCACTGCAGAGCCTCACGCACCGGCACGAGACGGCAGGAGGATCTCGAGATGGCAGGAGGATCTCGGTGTGGAGGAAAGCCACGCAAACCTGGAGACTGCGGCCACCTTCCTGCTGGGACCACTTTAACCCATGCTGCACTAGGCTGCTTATTTTGCAGGTTATTTACTCTTTTAAAACATCTCTCTGGCCTTTCTATAAAGCCCTGCCATGAAGCTGCAGTGCTTTGGCTCTTAGAGCTCTTTCAGGCCATTTATCCTCTCCTTTTAGAACATGCCCCCTTGAAAAATCATGCTCTAAAGCCCAGCACTAGGACTCGGCCTTATTTTCGGGGCTCACCAGCTCTCCCGAGCACGTCAATCTGAAGCTACACTGAGACAGGCAAATCTCTCAAAAACCCATGAGACACGAAGGCTGTGGCAGAATCCATCTCATTTAACATGTCTGGGAGATCACTAACGTATTTGCCTCGCTTCTCATTTTTGGGCTAGGGGCAGGAGCTTTCTCTTTATTCTACACAGCACACATCAAACCAGCACATTTCTCCCTACAGCTAAAATATTAGTGCTGCTGGTTTATATTATAGTAATGGCTAAAGAAACCAAGTGGGACAGGGATCCCAGTGTGCCAGGTCCTGTACAAACCCCACAAGAAACTACCACCTAAAGCCCAAAAATCAGACAACAAAGCCTGAAGACGCGGTACATGTGGGGAGCAGAGGCATGGAAAGATGCAGGCTCCATTTCGAGTCCCCGCGAGCAGCACTGTGGCAGAAATGAAAAGAAAACCTGTCTTCAGAGATGACCCTCCTCACCACCAGACCGTCCTGTCGCCTTACACAGTTGCACCAAGCAGAGCATTACTTAAGTCTCCGGGAAATTCACTGACATCCCATGGATTTTCAAATAAACGCAGGAAGCTTTCCATGGAAACGGTGCAGACCAGAGCCAATTTCTGATGAAAGGGATCAGACACTTGTGTCTGTAATACCAGACAGCCAAAACGGTATCACAGCTTCAGTCTTTTGGAGTGTTCTTCCAAATTTCTGAAGGTTGGGAGTGACTTAGGTTGGCTCTAGGAAGAGCCATGGCTGGAAACTGCTAAATATAACAGACAGAAGAAGCGCATTAAAATCTCACTAGCATTTGAAGGAGATGAAACCCTAATGCTGGTAAGAAACCAGGGAGTAAAGAAAGAAAACAACCTCCTCCAGGAATCCCTTTAGCTCTGGAAATTGTAAAATTGCTGGTTTTCTGCATCAACTGCTCTTCCCCTCACAATAAACCAATCTTACTCACCAGAATTCTGTCCTTTCAGCCATGTAACAGAAGCCTGGAAAACAGTGTTTCAGGCACTGGGAGCAGATTTGTCCATTTAGAAAATTGTTCGTAATCTAGGGCCACTGATGAGGAGGACCAAACAGTGGCATTTGAAAGGTGTGGTACAGAGGAGACGGCCACAGAGGAGCTGGGACTCCCAGAACAACTGCCCAGGAGCAGCTCCAGATGCTGAACCAACACCGGCAAGGAGGTATTGCTCAACAGAGGTAAAAAGCATCTTGCACCAAATGGTAATGTATCCCTGGTTTCTCCAAGAAGCGTGGAAAGTGTGTGTCAGGTTTGGAAACTTGGCCTGAATGCGAGAATCGACCAAATCCACTTAAACTCGTGGTGCCTTTATATAGAAATACGAGCCATTTGGGGGACGCAGTCAATATATGACCTATAGAGTCTCTTTGTTGGGAAGCCACCCTGGTTCACTCAGGAGGTAACTTGGCAGATCGTTCTGCTCATCAGCACATCACGGCCAGTGTCTCGGAGAGCAAAGATGATGCATTACTACTCGTTTCCCAGCAGCACGCCCTCCTTACCCCTATTTTTCCCAATACTTTAAAAATTTAAAATTGTAGAGATGCTGAAGGGTAAATAACTTGAAGTAGAGAGAACTGCTGGCGTTCATTGATTCTTCTTCCAAGGAATAACATTGAGCCAGTAATTCAGATTTGTCAGAAAAATGTACACAGAGCTTCAATTTAGGAGGAAGCAATAAATATCTTGATTGATTGCAACCAAGTCTGGTTGACACTTAGTGGCACAGTGAATTATTCATTCCTGGAAAGCAAGATGCTAACTAGCTGATTTGGTGCTTAAGGCAGCAAAACCATTTTTGTGCTCTCAGAAGGGCACCGGACATTTTACGGAGATGATTTGTTGACTCCACATGTTAATATGTTCTACGATTTGTGAAATAATGTTGTTTTGATGCATTATCCTCAGCCTTCCAAACACATGCCCCAGGGTACGCACAAGGGAAACTCTCTCATCGACCACCGGGAAGAACCATCCCACCATTTCTCTCCCGATCGCGCAGCCATTATGTGACAGACACTGCAGATGCAACACACAAATATTGTCTTAATGCAATATGTTGCAAACACACACTGGGACGTGGCAGAACTATTTAGTAAGACTCTGTCTATCAATAAACTTTCTGACAAAAGACTATGGAAAAGAGAATTTGCAACAGGGCCAATTTGCCATCTAGAACAGAGGTACAGGCTCGAGTCAGACGCTGCTGCCTTCCTTCCCGCTTCCATCTCCCAGCTTGAAAAAAAAACACCCCGAGGAGATAATTGTGCTGATGCTACGTGTCATTTTTTAAAACTGTATTATCGGCAAACAGTCAGTATGTTGGTCTACATGTTGAAATTATAGCTCAAAAACTTCCTAAGTAATCTCCCCATTAGGGAAGAATCAGTCAAGTGACGAAGCAATGAACGAAGACAGGATTGCTTTAATCTCTGAAAAACAGAAACTTTTCCTTTAGAAGAGGAGTTGTTTGGAAGAACAATGAAAGCTGCCAGTGACAGCATCTTGAAAAGGGCTGAACTTATTCTGGCATCTCTCCTCCTGGTTCTTTGAAAACCGCACAGTCCCAATTCAGGGATGTCTTTCTCCAAGAGCTATAAAAGCTTTTCTCTCTACTCGACTCACTTTCACAGGCCCACAGGTGAGAATAAAGTACTTAAAACCACGCGGACTACTTTACATTTGATGAAACATTCAGTGCTTAACAACTCCATTTAAGATCTATTCATCTACTGCAGATATTTCTAATCAGAAGGTAGAACTGGTAGCAAAGGGAATAGACCGAACTGTTGTGAATACGTTTATCTAACATCACTAATGAAATTAAAGAAGTTCATACGTCCCAAGGAGGCAATGACTGTCAGGATACAATGTCAGCGAGCACTGCCAAGGATTTTCAACTGGCTTCACATCTTCATAGGCTCCTCCTGTTGAACGCATTTGAAAACAAAGCAGTCGAAACCCGTAGATGAGGCTGACATGCACTTAAGTGCCTTATTTTTTCATAGTCCTGATGTCTATCAACCTTAAAAGACTGTGATTTCTGAGCAGCACAATAAATTCTGGCGGAGCATATGGACAGCTGAGTTGAATCGCTCCTCGCTTGCAATGCAACAGCTTGTGCTTGCCCCTGCTGAGAAAAGGCTGACGATTGGAAGCTCTTCAAGGAAAGGACCATTTCTTCTTTGTGCGACTCTCGCACACAGTGAGCGCCACCCAAATACAAGCAATACACGCTGCTGCTTTCTTAGCTAAGGAATTTGTTTCCATGCTGACTTCTTAAGAGAAAAGTCTCCAAGGTTTCCGGAGTGGGACACATTATTCAGTATCAGGGAACTTAAACAGAAACAATCTAAGGAGCTTAGTAGATTATATCAGCTTTAAAGAACTAATGGGGCGGTAGTTACCTTGGAAGAACATCCGAAATAAAGACTGCATCTATCTGCAGGAGACAGATGGGAAAGTTTCTTAAATACAGATATAAAACATAAAAGCATCAGTTGGAGGGATGGTGGAAGGGGTGGTGTTTGAAAAGCATCCAACTGGCCAGGGAATGCTCTTGCTTCCATTTGCTACCTCTTCTAGGCAGAAAGTAGCTTAAATTGTGAACACTAACACACGGCAGATAACTGGGTATCTGCATGTGGTGAAAGTCCAAAATTGAACCTTGGAGCTCTTAAGCAGAAGATGCCACTTGCTGACTGCAAGCACAGACTGGCTGTAAATTTTGGTAAGGCCTGGACTAAAACAAAAGTGGCACACCCTGAAATCCTCCAAAGATAGAGACATGAGACAGAATCACTGCTTAGGAGGCTGATCAGAAGATGATTCATGATTTGGAATATTTAGATGGGGAAATCTAATATTTAGATGGGGAAACCTGGTCCCTCAGCAGAGGTGAAGATAACCCGTGTTCATCTTCACCCCCAGTAACCCCTCTATACTTCAGATCCTTACCCTCACATGCAGTGACACGAGTAATCCTACATCACCTTCCCTACCCCATCAATAATGTCACCTCCAACACCTGGAACAGCTGCTCCTCCCACGAGAACTTCTACAGGGCTTTTTCTTTTCCTCCCTGAGCTGGTCTGCACTCTACACGTACTCATTGATATTCCTCCCTATGGCCCTCTTTTACCGCAGCATCCACAGCAAATTAGCAATGAGACAGAGAAGCAGTTGGAGTTAGGATGTATCGCAGACAAAAAAGCCCTAATCACCCTAATCACGCTGCTCTAACGCCAGACCATATCTTCTGGTACAACATGTAACGCATTTTGGGCACCGCTGCAATACCAGTAATAAAATAAAATGTCTCACCAGCGGTGCTGAAGCCCTTCAGGTACGGTTTTAAAAAGGAGATCTTTTCTCCATACCCACTTTCAAATGCATTATCCCCTGGAGGATGCGAGACTATAATTTGCATTGAGCGAGGCATTCGGATGAGGTCTGGGATGCAAACAAACGTGACAAGAAGGTTAAGAGTCAGGACAGCAAGACGTGGAATGGCATGGAGTTGGGATAATCTAAAAGAAAAAAAAATGCATTCAAGTGTGCACTGTCCTTTTCAATTGCTGCTCGTCCTTTTACTGAAATGGAAGGAAATCACAGTCTGCTCTAGGACAGTTTGTTACCACCCGGAGATTTGAATTCCAGGGTTTCTACACCAGATTTTTCAAGTCAAGGATTCCTGTCTTTGCAGAGAATAAAGTCTATAAAAAGTTGTTATTATTTACACTCTGGTAGCGTGCAGAGGAGACCTGTTATGGTTCAAAAACCTCTGATAAAGACACTGAAAATAAAAAGCGCATAAGGTCTGAAAACAGCCCCAAAGAGCTTATAGTTTGAGTTATAAACATTCTTTTTGAGAGATAAGACTTAACTTCATGGTGAGAAATGCTGGCTCTCGTAGATCTGAATTTCAAAAAAACATTTTATCAACTTTCCCATACAAATGAAGTCACCTTTGGTTAAGAATACTGTTGAGAAGTGTCAGACCAAGCCTAGCTTTTCAAGAGAAGTACACATAGTTTTAAAAAAAATTAACTACTACTTTGCTGCTCTGTTTTTTTATTCTGCATGCAACGTGTACATGGGGATACTGTACGAATAGACCAGAAAAACAGAAGATACTTGAAGTGAGGTTTCTTGTAGTATTTACTCCAGTCCAGACATTCAAACACTCAAAGCTTGCCCTCCTAACAATGCTCTATAAATCTTGCTTTCATGTCTTCATAATTCTGTGTTTCCATGCAAAGCTCTACTCCGGAATGATTTCAGATGGGATTTCAAGGGCAGATCCCAGAGAAGAAAAGCAGCACGGATGGGCTGTGCCAGCCTGGAACCCTCGCTATTCAAACAGGACGGGAAGAGTCAGAGTAAAGTACGATACCAAAGGTCTCTCTTCCAAGGCTTTTCACAAAGGAAAGCAAAACTGCAATGTAATAAGATTTTCCAGTTAATATATCTAATTAACAAAGAGCAAAACCTCTAGGGGTGTTTTTTTAGATAGTATCTTATATAAAAAGAAACATGAATAATTAGAAATTATGTAAAAGGCCGCTGCCTTCGTGATCTGATGCGATGGCAGGACGCATCAAAATTCAGCTGAGCATATACAAGCCTGAAAAGTGAGCGACAAGAAGAGCTGTCAATCAGGGCACGGATTTACACAGCAAACACATCGCATCGGCTGGTCGCTGAGGTCAACCACCGCAGCATTAACTGCAACGCTGAAACTTCCCGACGGCCTCAAGTACACCACGACGTTTTGATCCTGTAATTTAATGCATATAAAAGTACTATTATATGTCCTTGCATGTATAACTCTGACCTAGCAGGGTACAAAGCAAACCCTGAACAGCTCTGCTGCCTTTCCGTGATTGAGCGCGCACCCTCGGTCCTGGCCGTACCGCCGAGCGAACCCACCATCATTAACAGACTCCCTGCCTCCAGCTGGAAGCCGTTCCACTTAAAGAGCAAGTCAAGTTCCCTTTCACATCATACAGAAACTGTGACAGACGCAAAAGGTTTGGAGGACTCGTTTCTGACAGTCTCCTCCAGCAGCCGGGCAGTGTCTGAGTGGGTTTTATAGAAAACGTGCTCCAGGTTAAACAAGCTCCCCTGCAGCCTCTCGCTGTGAGAGGTTATCGCCTCCCACGCGCCTTCTGCTTGGCCGAAAACAAAACATGTCCCTGCAACACACCGAGGGGAAGAGGAGCTAGAGAAGAATTGCCAATTTTTATTTTTTTTGTCACAGTCACCTCTCAGCGATGCAGTGTTTGTCTTGACACAGCTTGCCCGTGGGGAGAGCTCATCTCCCCAGTACCGCCTCAACGTCCAACCAGTACCAGGAGGAAATTTCTCTAGTAATGGATAATTTGGTAGAGGGAGAAGTGAGAGGGCAAGCAGGGAGCTTCCAACATCTCAGAAAAATGTCTGTACATGTACATACCTTTCTTCATTATCCATATAGCTCCCTACATTATTCACCAGAAAGAGTCACTGCAGTTCCACTCAGATGTGTTGAATATGCAGAACCCTCTTCTGTTTGCTCTGCTCTTTTTCAAGTGAGAGACCTGAGTATCTAAAACATCCAAGTATCGATTCAGAGGGTACATTCGCTTCTAGCTCCTCAGGGCAAATAGGCAAATGTTTGATTTTCCCTCCTTTTTCACCATTTGATCAGGTTACTTACTTTATTTAAGCAAGTTGTAGGATCCCTGATGAAAAGAGCTCTTTTCCCCTTCTCCAGGAGCATGGAAAAGGTCTCCTCCATCTCCCTCATCCTCCCTGCTCGGGGATGATTGCCTTTTGGCCCCAGGCTTCCTTACCTGGGACCTGACTCTGCTCCCTTGGTCCCTGTGCAGAAGGGCATCGCTTTGTGTCCTCTTATTCTTTGAACATTAAAAGTTTCTACAGACCTGGGATTAACAAACATTAGAGGTCCCAGGCAGTGAGAACAGGGCTGTCACGGAGCCGCTTGCTGTGCATACAAAGAAACCCTCGACTGGAAGAGTCAGCAATGCAAAGAGAATTAAAAAGCACAGTTAAATAACCCTAAATCCTCATGCATATTTATAAACTACATCACATCAAAACGAAATCAATACCCCTCACTAGTTACGTAGGGCCTGAGAAAGCAAGAGCTGGTGACTTGGTTTTCCTTTACCCATTGTAGTGAGGAGACCCGGAAAGTCTCCATAGGGGAATAAATTCTGGGCCGAGAAGGGGCATTTCAAGCTGTAACGCAGCAGGGTAAGAGGAGGAGCAGCCATCCGCACCGTGCGGACGGCCCAAGGGATCCACCTGAGCCTTGTCTATGGAGAAAAGTCTGAGTTCAAATCCTTCTACTCCCATGACACAGAGAAAAACATTCCTGGCACGAGGGCAGGTTTTTCGATTTGTGCTGCACCGCTGTAGGTGACATAAGCTACATCCCCCCCTTGTCACACCCCCTGTCCTGCATGAGGCTATCCCCGCGGGGGACGTGTATCAGCACAACCATCGGCTTACATACACTTCCTTGGTTTCCACTGGGGGAAAACGCTTCTTGGTTGCCTGCAAAGCTTGAGCTACTATTCATCCATTTTTTCTTAAATGCAATTTGAACCAACGATATGAGAAAACGCTTAGGAACGTCACACTGGGATCACCGGCCCGTTAGCAAAATGACTCTGTCAACATGCTAAACCTGCCTTATATCAATTCATCTCCAACAACACATCCTCTTTATTCAAGCTTAGACTGCCACAAAGTTGAGCCAAAACCGATTTGAATCTCTCTTGAAATATATTTGGGAGACACAGAACTGTCTGGACATCAGTGCACAACTTAATGGTCTGAAATACAACTGTCCTGTCTCCTGTTGGATTTTATTTCACCAGTTTTACTTCACCATGCTAATGGAGTGGAGAGTGACAAGCACATTTTGCACAGAGATGTGAAGGGGCAATGATTTCAAATTTTACTGCCAAGTTTTCCCAGAATTACGAGTGCCAGGTCAACCTATAAACTGTTAAGAACCTACAAACCCTCATCCAAAACTCAGTACTTCCTGCTGCATAAAACTCAGGCTTTGATTTTTATCCTCGCTTTCCTCATCGTCAACATGAATCACAACATGTTTATGAAAGAAAATTGTGAATGAGGGGAAAATCTAGTTTTCTAGTGCTTCTCAGTGGGAAAGCAGTTCTCCAGCCTTCGTGTAACAAACCACCGAAGAGAGGCCAGCTCAGCCTTACACAACAGCTATCGCTACATGCTCCTGCCCTGCGGTAGTTACTTCTTTCCCATTAAGTTTTAATTAGACAGCACATTCATAACTCAGAAACACAGACTAGCTGCAGTTGAGAAGGCGCCTTTTCAATTTTTTTTGAGCAAACCCAAAAGACGTCCTTTTCGTACTTCGCTAACTATGGATTTTCAGACGGCATCTTCAGGCACACAATCACACCGACCTTCAGGGTTCTGATCACATTTGCTATGGAGGAATGCATTATTCCTTCGTTAGGCTTTTGCAGCAATTACCTGGTCCTTTTTCATATTTCCGTTACTGTTTTGTTTTTAATGCAGTTTTAATACCTTAAAATTACTGCTACTTCAGCTGCCACCCTCAGCGGCACGCAGGTTCTCCCAGGCAGCTAAAGGCATTTATTCTGAGCTGCCTTCACCGGCAGAACTCCCAAACAGTCTTTGATGCATTTGGGATGTAGTGACAGAAATCAGGGAGTTTCTGCCTGAAACTGATACTGAACAGTAGAGGAGCACCTTAGAATTCATCTGCCTGAACCAGCAAAAAGTGGCCTCAAGAATAAGGATAAAAATCTCACTTGCATAAATTTATACATTCTTATCCTCCAGCAGGTCAACAGCGGGGAAAAAAAAAAAAAAAAGATCAAGAGAGGTGATAAGGAAAGAGCACATTTGATGTTAGTGATTTTGAAAAAAATATTATTTTCTGTAATCGCTGTGAAAGGAGTACAGATCTCTGCCAGCGTCCTGCTTAACAGAGCTCAACAATGCTTACATTTCACTTGAGAGGAAATATCCGTTTCTGTTATTTCAGCCCACTCAATCTCTCCTCCTCTACTTTCTTCTCCAACTTAAAACCTTGAATCGGATGAATTCACTTACTGAAGTTTGCAAATTACTAATCACCCATCGGCAGTATTGATCTGCACATTTTGCATTTACTGCAGTCGGAATGAGACAGCACTGGCTGCTGAATAGACTGTGAAGACCGAAAAATGAGATTAACCAGCTACCCTCCTACAGATCAAGTTATCTGCTGCCTTGTTCACTTTTCATGAAGCTTCCAGAATGCGGCAAACTGAATCCCCTTAACTGGCAAGACAGGACTGATACATAACTCCATTAGAAGAAGAAGATCAGCAAAAGCAAGTAACACAATTTCATGGAAAACAGGTCTTGTCAAATAGACTTGAAGAGATTTCAAGTCTAGTTAATGAAGATAACTGTGTTGACATAACAGAATAGGAATTCTGTAAAATATTTGCCTCGGTACCAAAATCGCATTTTCTTTTAAACCTAGCATGATGCAATATCAGACTGCGGCAGTTTTTAAATGGCCCAAAAGCTGATGATCTAATAGTGACATTTCCCATTTACTTCCAATAAGAATTGCTTCTTTGGCCAATCGTATGCAGCATACATTCTCTAAGAGACATAAGAAAATAATAAATCCTTACTAAAATATGCAGATAACACAAAGGCAGAATTGTAGCAAACAACAAAGCCCACAAAGATAGCTCAGAAATCTGATTGTGCTGGGCACAATCATTCCTCATGAATTCAAATGCATCCCGAGACATCCCGAAGCGCAGAATACAGTCGCAGGTATACAACGCAGCAGGTACTTTCTGGAAGACGATGCCTGCGAGGAGGGCTTTTGGCCATGGTTAATAACTAAGGGTTACCTCCAATTTAATGCTGCGGGGAGAAAAATCCCAGGGAACAGCGAGAATCTTTGCGTACCTATGAGTAGCACTAGAGAAACAATATTGTCTCTGAATGCAGCATTGATGAGACCACTACAGCGATAATGCATCCAGGTGAGGTGCATGCGTAAGAGGGCTGTTGAAAATTAAAGAAAGTTGTGAGAAGATTTCCATGAATGATTCATGGTCTGAAAAACACGTCGTACAATGAGAAATGAATGGAAATCAAACTATTTCATTTACTATGGAGAAGGCTGAAGCAATTTGATCAGGGTCTTCGGTGGAAATCTGACACTAGACGGTTCTTTAATGCAGCAAACAAAAGCATAGAGAGAACCCAATAGCTCATGGTGAAGTCAGCGAACTGGAAATAATATGTATTTTTAATAGGGATGGCTGACCAGGGAAACCAATACATTGCTTAGTATCTTTAAATAAATATTTGATATCTTATTAAAAAGAGGCTGTCGAGCACCCACGAGTGACTAGGTAGAGATTTCTCTAAGTAAAACTGTATTTTTTGTGTTATATAGCAGATCAGACTAAGCGGGTATTCTTTTTCGGCATAAACCTCTTAATTCAACTCATTCCACTTCCTTCAACTCAAAAAAAGTGTTATCCAATACTTTCATCCATTCTCTCTCATATCGTTAATTCCTCCTCTTACTTTCTAAGCCTCCAGACAATTCTGTAACTTCAGCATTTATTCCTCTTAGACATAACAAGAACCTAGATGTTATCACTGACAGTTTAATCTTTTTCAAGGAGAGTTTTAATTTGTAGAGAAATTATATTAGAATCAATGCCTCTAAATATAAAAATACTTTCAAATCTATGTTCATTTTAATATTTCAGAGTGGCAGAGCTGCTCAAATCCTCAGGTGATGGAAAAGCAGAATGACACTTAAGATACAGCCACTGAGATTGTGCTTTTTTTCCCTAAAGGAAATGTCTTTTTCACAGTCATAACGACAACTTGAACACGCGCATGCTGATCCATACAGATGTAAGCCAGCTCATTGGAAAACGACAAGGGTTATTTGGTGATTAGAACACAAAAAAAACAGAGAATGGAAACAGGTTTGTCACCTGCCATCTTCCTTGGTCAACAGGCTTTAAATCAGGGAGTCTCTCTCCTGATTTAAAGGGAGTAAATTTAATTTAGGGAGACTTCTACTTTCTGGGCGATTGTGAAGAGAGAAACAAGGATGGATTGAGATGTGAAAGCTCAAGAAAAGAAGTCACAAAACACGAACACATCTCTACGTACATCCCTCTCGACCATGTGTATACACGTTCCTTGTAAAATAACCATTCTGCACACATGTTCATCTTCATTAAAGCCAGAGCTTTAGCAAACTGTTTCTCATGTTCCCATCTAACATCCTGCTGCCAGTCACCCATCCACCTTCCAAAGCCGCCCACCTGCTCCGGGTGACCCTGCTCTGGCAGGGGGTTGGACTAGATGATCTCCAGAGGTCCCTTCCAACCCCTACCATTCTGTGATTCATCTGGGACTCTGAAAGCAGCATCTGCCCTCTAATTTTGAGCATCTTTGGGAACAACGAGGACCTGAAGGAAGGACTGCAGAGTGGAAGAGGAGCAGGAAGCAAACAGCTTGAGCCAGCACAATTTACTCCTGTAATCTCAGGCTATCTCTGTTCCAGCACGCACATGTTATGGTAACAATAACATCGCTGTGGCTCTTCATGTCCATCAAGCAGAGGTTCAGATAGATAAATAATCATGGTTTTGCTCAGGAAACACCTGGAACATCAGGAGCTGGCACACTGAGAAAGCCATCTTCAGCAGTCAGCTACAAACTGGTCTTTTGTAATAGATAAACCTGGGCCACTAATCTCAAGCTTGGTTCCCCGCAGCTACCTCCTAGCCAGTGCTGGTAATTCTAACCCACATTTAAAAAGCCCTACAGGAGCCCGTAACGTGGTGCCTGTCAATACAAAAAAGAAAAAATCCCAAACAACCCCAATTCCTCAACACACGCCTGCTTCCTCTGGATCAGTAATGTGCTTGTCCATGTTGAACTTGAGAATACTATTCAATTTTATGAATTCTGCCTGGATCCTTACCAACCGCAAACTCTAATTTGTTTTCTGAATGCTATCTCGACTGTAAGAACTGATCAGTGCCTTCACTTCAGCTCTGCAGCCTGTATATTAAGTTAAACCACACACAAATGTGTTTGCCTCTCTCAAAAGCTGTTCGACGAGATAGTCTCCTATTCAAAACGAAGCACCACCAGGTGAAGGACCGGTGAAATCAGGAGCACTGCTCTGCCAGGTGAGACGGTCAGCAGATGTTGGGTTCCCAGGTTGGGCAGTCCATGCCACTGCCTTGGCAGGAGCACGTGGCCCCAAGGGCTCGACTGCTGCCAAGATCCATCAGCTGTGTCCAAAATGGGCCAAAGCTGCTCAGGTCCAGCCGCTCTGACAATGTACCAAATCTGGTGGGTTTAGACAGGTGTTGGTCAAAGGAAATTTGTTAGTGCAAAACCATTTTCTTTCAAAATTGAATTGTTTTCCTCCCGCCGTGTTCTCCAAACCACACTGCGCCAACAAGGGCTGCTACAGCCCTGAGCATCTTCTTTGCAGCACAAGGGACTGGGCCTCAAGGCAATTATCCATAAATTCCACAGAAGTCACTTACTCACACCCTGTCATACCCACAACAGAGCTGGGATTTGTATCATCTCCTTCCTTATTGCCTGCCAGACCCAGGCACAGTCGATAAAACCAGCCCCATCCCCAACCCCTTTGGTGTTACCACCACCATCTTCCTCTCACTGCTGCTGTGCTGCCTCTCCTGCCTCTCCACCTCATGAACATTTAAGTGGGAGGTTTTACTTTTTCATAAATAAGCTTACTTGACCAAATATTTATAACTAAGTGAACAAGAAAGCTTGAGCCCTGGGTTTTTTTGCTTATGGCAACTGTATGGCTGATCTGTGCTTCTGCCAGGGATGGGGTTTGCTGGGGTGCTACCACAGCGTAGCGAGCATCTCAGCAACCAGCCAACCTTTGCTTTCAGGAGATCACCAACTCGTTCCTGTGTCCCTGACACAGGGTTGGAAGTGAGAAACTACTCTCATTGTGTGCAGGTCGCTGTGCTGCACTGCCAGCGCCCGTCTGGGCATCTGCCGCTAGTCCACATCACTCTCACCGCTCATATAGTGAGGTGAAAATAGTGTGCAACAGGCACCCTTAAAGAACAAGGTACTTGGAGGCAGAAGGTGGATTAAAATCCAGCTTTTTATCTATTTCTCCCTACAAGTGAGCTCTCAAGTGCTCAGTCTCTAAGCTCTTGGGAAAGAACAGTAGCTGAAGAAACACAGGGACACTGAAGAGCAACAGGGGAGCAGAGTAACGAGAGACACGGCTGCTAGTGCTAAAATTTTAAAGACGAATGTTACTTATTTCCAAACAAGCAAAATATTTCCCAATTCTCTCTCAGGAAATGGGAACGTACAGACAAGACAGTGGGCCCAAGGCTGCTTAAAATCTGATCTAGAGCCTGGCGGCCATGGCACGCTGCACAGGATTTGCCATGCTCAGCCTCAACTGGGCTCCCTCAACCATGCCCAACCCTTGGAGCAGCTGTGACAGGCCCCCCAAACACCGCCGCACAAAGCTGGAATAAGAGGATGGAGACTGTTCCTGTGCAAAGCACAAGCAGAGAGAGCTGAGAAGGCCCCTCCACGGGACCACGCTGCTGCCAGACGTCAGCGCATCCCTCCTGGGATGGGCAAAAACACCAGCATGAGGTAGGGGATGATATTCCAGGCTCAATCTAAACACCTCCATCCACTGCAGTCACATCTACCACAACCACCTGAAATCTCCATTTATCACTCCCCTATTTTAAAACTAATCAATACCACTGCAGGACAGCAACTTTCTGTGCAAGTAGAAAACAAGATGGCCTAGAGCCCTTGGAAATTCTCCCTGTTACCTACCAGCTTGATACCAACTCTGCCGCTGTGTCTGCATTTCACACGGCCGGGGCTGTAACACGGCCTTCAACAACGCAGCAGCGGCGACGACTTTGCTTCCAGCAGCTCAACCAGCCTCGAGCGGTGAGTAGAGAAAGAGCCCCCTCTGCTTGCTTCTCCGCAGCTGTGGGAAGTGTGTGTGCAGAGACGGGGTGTTTAATGGAAGTGCTCCTTTGCTGAATGGGTGTGTGGGGCGTAGGAGATGTTTGCTGCATTATAAACCCGGCTGTGGGTCGGGAGAGGAGTTCCGAAGGGGAGAACAACTACTTGAGAACCAGAAAAAGGTACAGTCTGGCGACACACACAGCACTCCAGCTGTAATTGGCTTCAAGCAATTCATAGTGGCCAGGCGGCTACAAGCTAGAGAGGAGGGATTGAGAGTGTGTCCGTGAGCACATGCAGCAAAGTGTCCAACACGCTATCCAACTGTCCCAACAGAGCTTTTAAGTGTTTGGGGAGAAAAGCTGGGGGGAAAGTTAACTAAGCAGGAGAGGGATGGAGGGTGGCATCTCTAATTACTCTCTATTTTTAGATCTCTCTAATTACTAGAGATCCAACAGTGGAAGGAAAAGATGAGGACCAATTTCTGTGCCCCCTTGACCCCACCGGTTTTCTTCAGATGTGTAATTCCTATGGCAGATGACACGGTGGTTCATGTGTCAGAGCCCATCTGAACCTTGTCACTACAACAGCCTGTACTGATGCTCCTTCCAGAGGAGAGACACCTCTGGGAATTACATACCCTGGCACAGCAAGGTTTTAAAACAATTCTGCCCTTTCCTTCATTCAGGACTCGTGCAAGTAACATACACGTTAAAAATAGCTGAGGAACCACACAGGCTTCTAAGACAAACCACAAGCCTTTGCATTAAGTTTTACCGACCTCACATGTAAATCGGCCTGTAAAGACTGGTAGCCCGTTACGTACTACCCAATTACTAGAGCAGGCATCCATCCTGGGCCTTTCACAGTGATCTGTAGCCTCTAACAGGTTCATAAACAGCTCAGAAAGACGACTGCTGTAGATTTCACTTAACTCCTTATCTATCTGCTTTAAACGGATTAAATGACTGTGTCATTAAAATGCTTGAAGTAAGCCTTTGATCATAAACTTCTCATCATTTTACAGTTATTGAATCTGATCCCTAATGAATCTTATTCTGCCATATTTCTCTGTCTTCTGTTCCCAGCCTTGTTCCCCATTAGTCCTGGCTCCCCCGTGCTAACACGACTGCTTTGTATGCCAGCCCGCCGCCTCCTCACCGCCCTCCAGCCTGTCTGCTGATTGCCCAGCCCGGAGGCATGGATGAAGTGCAGGAATTTCATCTGAGGTGGGGTCAGAAGGAGAGAGAAAACAATCCACCAAACACAAACCAGGCGAAACACTCTCTCCACATTCGCTGCACGGCGGCGTGACCGCCCCTTTTACCTTCCGACGGCCCTTTTTACAGCGATGCCAGGGCCCCGCACGCTGCGCGCCAGGGCAGAGAGAGGGAATTCGGGCAGTGCACTCTCCCACTCTTTGAGGAAAAAATGGGTTTTATTTACATAGTAAAGGGGTGAGAGGAAAAAAAGCACTACTGAGGTCAGGGGATTTTCTGCCACAAAGCACCATTGGATTTTACCAGCTGTAATGAAGGATGTGCCTGATCTCTGCAGAGGCGGGGGAGAAGCCCAGCTGGTGCTACCGCGAGTGCCCCAACAGACAGCCGACAACAGCCACCAGCCAATGCCCAAGCACGGCAAGGGAAAGCCACTGCAGATCCTGGAAAAATGTCACAAGCCTAGTCAGAAGCAACCAGTGAAAATGGAGGGAGACAAAACATCAAATGACCTGGTCCGTGAGCAAGTGGGGGTTGCTGGTAGTCAAGGAGGACAAACATTCACCGTTCTGCAACAACTGGTAGAGATGGGGGACCCCGAGGGTTTCACTGAAGTCATTCTGCGTTCAAAGTTTTGCTCCAAACTCAGTCAGGCTACAAAACCAGTGATTAAACATGGTGCTAAATCTACCTTCTTGCACCAGTTTAGTCTTGACAAGTCAAGGGACTTACTAGAGATCCACAACAGAGGGCCGGCAGGGGATCTCCAAGCATTAGGGTAAAGACGGCAAACAGGCAGGGGCTTTTGATGCATTAGACATTTATAAAAATCTTTTTTTAGAAGAGAATGTCAGTATCGGGTCCCACAAATCCTCATATTTTCTCCTTGAGAAGAAGATAACCACTTTATGAAACACTTGAGATTAGATAGGGTTTTTTTTAGGGAAGTCCATTTTCATCAGGCACAACAGAAAGAGCACGCCTTAGGAGCTCACGTCTGGCTATCGTTCAAACAACATGGAACGACTCCATGGCGAGAGTGGCTTTTATCCTTCAGTAATCAGTAGACACAAAAGGAAAAACAAGAAGGTCCTTCTAGCAGCCACAGGAGAGGAAAAGCACTGTACAACGCTTCATAAGAACTAAGTGCCTGTTTCAGCTGTGAACTCCATTAAAGTCACATGAAAGTGTTAAACTGAACGCTGAAAACCCACACGTTTGATATGGAAGAGGCCTATTATGTCAACTTGCATAGTCCTTGCCAATGCAGCACACTGACTAGTGTTAATCATTCTGCGTTCTAATTATCTTACCATTATAGCAATTTCCCTGATGATCATCCTTTTTTTTTTCCCCTCTTTTTGCTGTTTTTCAGTGTTTTTCAATGATGCAGGCTGTAGGCTTGGACCACCTCTTTACCACCCGAGCGTTTCCAAAGAATCTACCAAAGGGTGTGTGATTATCTCTCTCCGTCATTCCCTTGGCTTACCAGGACATACTTTGTACTTTTAAACAAAAGGATGTGAAAGAGGAGGACGCCGCTTTGCTTCTGCGCCCTCACACGCTATGCACTGTGGAAACCTCCCGATGCCCCAGTGCCAACCTCTCCTAGACCCGGTCCGGTGACACGGAGCGGAGCAGTGTTGACTACGATGGGACAGCAGGAAAACAGCATCCTCGCTATTGCCCAGCTGGAGTGAGACTGCCTCAGTAACTGCAGCAGAGCAAGAATGGATTTAATTTATTTTCTGCTTTACTCCAGCGAGAGAAAGAGGCCAGATTTACCCCGTGGCCTCATTCCTACCCCCAGAACGTTAATGACTTGCAGACCTCACAGTGAGTAGGCAGAAGCAAAGATGAAGACAAGTCCCTTGAACCAAGGATGCGATCAGTCCATTCTGCCTCATCAGCCTCATATACATCCTGGGTCATGGAGGGACACCATCTTCATACCCTCACAAAATTTGGGAGCTTAAAAAAAAAAAAACAAACTAAAAAAGCAACCGAGTCCCCTCTTCCTTCCCACCCAAGCAATTCAATTACCTGCCAGACAGCACTAAGAACCCATTAGAGAAGAATATATTTTGCATTTGCTGTGGAAATCTCCTGGTGATCTTATCTGTCTCTCAGTTCAAGCTCAAAGCTCAACTGTTTTTTTTCTGCCGGTACGAGGAGACTTCAAGCAACAACGAAATCTTTTCAGATGGGGAGAGTCATCTCTTCATTTAGAATTTACAAGAATAAGAGAGATTTATGGATAAACTGAAACAATAAGAGGAATGGCTATGGGGCAACCTACTGGATTCTGCAGGGCTTTGAGTTAACTGCTCCAAGCAGTGAATTCAACATTATCTTGATCTGACTGCCTAAAGAAATAGATACTTCAGAAGCAGCCTCGCCCAGTAACAAGTTTTCCGGCTATCACTGAGTGAATCGGTACAAGGGCATCATCTCTCTCTTTCACGCATTTCTAAAGGACTCAAGACTATCTTTTTGATCCCCTGGAATCATGCAACATCAGTAAAGAGCATTAAGTTGAACAGAATAGCCAAGGAGCTGAGATGGGGGATGAAAGGGAAGGCTCAGGAGGAATACACCGGTGCATTGACCGATAGGTCTGGTTTGCAGTATGTCCAGTATTTTTTTTCTCTAGGATGCTTGAGAGAATGGACCACACAAAAACCTTCAGGTGCAGATGCAGACCTATCTTCCAAGTGGTTAGTGTCAACAGCAACATCCTACTCAGAAGGTATCAGAGACCCTGGGAAAGCGGAAAAGCCAAAAGACATTGTACATTCACTCCCCAAATTACTCAGAGCTAGAAGTTAGTGCTTAGGTGCCACCACAGCACAGCCACCAGGCAGCACCAGGGAAACCCTTTCAGATGTTATACAATCACTATTCCTTCCCACCATCCACCTGAAGAGGACCCTAGTGAATCACAGAATCATAGGGTTGGAAGGGACCTCTGGAGATCACCCAGTCCAACCCCCCTGTCAGGGTCACCTTAGAGCAGGTGGCACAGGAACGCGTCCAGGCGGGTTTTGAATGTCTCCAGAGATGGAGACTCCACCACCTCTCTGGGCAGCCTGTGCCAGTGCTCTGCCACCCTCAACGTAAAGATGTCTACGATATTGCCACCTCCTTCATTTCAACGTCTGTGAACCCTAAGCGAGCAGTCTGACAGCCGTCGCAGTTGCAGCATGGCCAGGGAAGCACTCCCAGCCCAATCCTCCATCTGTTCTCCCTCCCGAGCAGTTCTTCCCCTTTCCGTTTGGCTGCCTTTACCGTCCCTTTGACCACACTCCAGTCAGATTCTGCTGAAACAATCTGGGTGATCTTTCCTATTTTACACCCATATAAATCAAGACACGTCTACATATAAATACAACTGCACGCATTCTAACAATTGCCTGCAAACATATACACACATATCTATGAAATTAAATTCGGTGGTGTTGTATTTAAATGTTCAGGCTGCTCCACCGTCATAATATTAATCACACTAGCTCGCACATATCTAATCGCGCTTTTCCTTGCACACTGAACAGATCAACCTATGAGCACTCCCTCACTCCCAGGGAAATAACCTTAAGGTCAGCAACTCTAGCTGAGATGGATCTAGAGGGAAAGCAGCTCCACAGCTGAGCTCCCCTGCAGAGATTGCTCTGCCAACAGCTTTTCACATCCCCCTACTCATAAAAATGAGAAAATATCTGTAATTACTACTGATTGCAACTGTGGTAGTACTGCACAGAGAGAAAGGATGTATCCACTGGAAGACAACCAAAAATACACGAGAGCATCTCCGTGGAGCTCCTCTTTGCTGCGCAGCCTTCATGTTACTAGTTTTTCAAGTTTTTCATCTTACTAGAGCCAGCAGCACAATGAACCCCCTTTTCAAAAGCAGCGTCTTTGTTCTGAAAGGTCACAATCTCGACTGAACATCTTACGTTGTGTCCAACACACACAATAGTTTTCAGGGACTTTTTATTTCATTTTAAATGTCCTGCCAAAAAAGGCGAAGAACAGGCACAGCTTCTGTATTATTTAAGGTACATGGGGATTAAACGTCGATGGGGGGAAGCAGCAGTGTTCCTAATAAGCTGAACCCCGTGCTTGGCTAAAGACACATGTGATGGATCACCTGGGAAACCCTCCCATCGGTATTTAACACAACTGGGCTTTACAGACACCACCGCTCCTTCGTAGACACAGCACCGCCTCATGTGGCACTACTGATTTTTAAAACAAGATACAAAGAAGATGCTCTTTCCACAGCGTTTCACTTCTCCTGACACCCTGACTGTTTATCCTCATTTGAAGAGAACAGCCCTTCTACCTACATTAGGCTCTGTCTTCATTGCTATTGTTACCCGTCTTTCAAATCTAGGTAGGAAAGCTGTCAAAAACAATTACTTTTTTCTGACTCATCTGGATCTATGTCTCTCTCAAGTTTTATCAAAAAATAGCAAATGGAAATTGAGGTAACTTTGGAAACTTAGACTAGGAAGAGATCGTATGATGACCCGACTGCATTCGGGGTGCAGTGACAGAGGTGCTCTGACACCGGGGTGTTACTCCTCCCCGGTCTCCCCAGGCACACCACGAGCTCCGATCCCCAGCGAGCCTGGACCCCAGAGGGAACTGCTCAATGGCAAGCGTTTGAGTGACAGAGGCACGGCAAGTTGCCCTTCAACCCTCTGATAAAATTCTTCAGGGGAAACCCATTTTCTTTATGTAGATCTCTGCCTCCAGGCATCAAATAGGTGGTAGGTCGGTGTGATCAAAGGGAAGGGTTCTGGGACACGTAAGATAACACATCACATCAGCACGCTTGAATCCCCCTGACGAGGTCACATAAAGAAAACATGTTTCTCTGGAGCACGCTGCCATCTCCATCAGTGGCTCAGCTCAGAGTATCTCCCCATTTTCTCACGTGTATTTAACACCGTTACTACTGCTGCCCGCTCTTCACCGTGACATGAAACAGGCAGATTTTCCTCTTCTCCCCACCACACACACAGACAAAAAAATGGCTAAACACTGACTTCATTTCTTTTCCATAATCTGGGTAACACATCCTGGTCTTCTGCCTCTTAGAGACGGTGGCAAGTTGTCCGCATACCAAGCAGTAGAGGAAAAATCCTGCACGTAACCAGAGTCTCCTTATCCGAAGGAGAAAACTGTTGAAGAATATTACTGATTTTTTTCACTTTACACAGACCAGTGGCAAAAAGCCAGACCACAACAGAAGAACAGGCAAAGACATGGAGAGCATGAAACTGTGACCTATTGCTTTGTTTTAATCGCAAATTCAAAACTAATTGGGTCGTCAAAGGCTGAAATGATAACAAGTAACGAAAAGCTAAAAGCCTAACAGAGAGCTGTAACTTATGGATGTGGTATTCGTAGCAATCGGAGAAGTACAAAGCTCCAGTAAACAAACCTTGCCAGGCGCTATTTTCCCTATACGGGTCTAAACGACATTTTTGTTTTGTTTCTGTGACATTGTAGCAGAATTCAAAGCAGCAGAAGAATAACAGAAAACGTAGAAAGAACAATTGAAAACTAATTCGTGCCATCAAATGACTACAGAGACAAACCAAAAAACTATAAAGGGACAGTCACTCTTATCGTTTCCTGAAACTTTGTTTTTCCTTTGCTGTGTGATAAATAAGATTAGAGGAGCTTAAAAGGGAAGTCTCTTTTTAAAACGGTCGTGTCTGTCTCCTCAGCCTTGGCTTTCACCTGCAGGATGATTCTGGGGAATTGGGGAAATGCTCTTCTTGCGCAGGAGCCATCTGCTACTTCATCAGCGAGCGTTCTGTGTTGGGGGGGACATTTTATAAACACAACTATGTGTCTGAGCGTGCAATTGTAGCTGAAATTACTTATTTTCTTACGTCCTTGCTTTTTTTACCATACCAGAACACTAACAGAGGGGCGTCTCTGTCACCATACCTTCCATTCGTGAAAGCGGTACACACACACAGAGAGTACCCCCGGATTTAGTGGTTTACTGACCTCCTGCCACGGAACCACGTCTTGCACGACTTTTAAAACCTCACCATTCATTCTGCAGTGACTGTTCAGAAAAGAAAGGCTTGTTCCAAGCCAGCTTTTTGTACCACTGCAGGACTTCAACAGAAGAACACATGCACTCCAGGAGCAAACTCCTCCTCGGTGTAGCAGCATCCTCATCTGCATTTTGTGCTCGTCGCCGATTTTTCTACTCTAGCATGGATGGCACCTCTTAAAGTTCTACGCTTCGTGTCTCCTTGTACAGTGACCTTTTCAGGGGACGTTTCCCCTGCCCCAGCTCTCTCCGTGCTTGCTCCGAGCTCTCCGTGCTGCTGCTCAGGTATTGACGCTCCGCGCACTGACCTTTCCCTGCTTCAGAGCTGTTCGGGGAATCCAGAGCTCACCCGTCTTCCCCTTCTGCTCATCTAATGAGCTGCGTGATGCCACCCAACTGCTGATATTTTCAGGGATAGTGGCAGAAGTACATTAATGAATTTATTATGGATTTTTGTGTTAAATGTATTATGCAAATGTTAATCAGTTTCTGCAGAACTTTGAGAATGGTGCTGCATGAAATAAACAATACAGCGTTAGCTCTGCCAGCAGAATTTATAGACCTTCAGGTGTTTAATATTCAATGTGCAAATTCCTTGAAAAAATTTTTTTTAAAGGGCATGTTGGTAAAATTTCACTGCGCAAATGTGAATCTACGCGCTCCTGGTCCCTGATGTTAACAAACATTAACAAGTCTGTACGGCGCTTCTCCCTGTTTTATTCCACTTCCACTTTGCACATCACATTTACCAGGGCCACTGAGGCCAAGAAACAGCTTCTCCTTCAGCCACCTCGTGACAGATCTACAACTAGACGACAAGTTTATACTTCTCCTCTCGGTTCCCATGGAATGTTTCTAATTCCTGTTAATTCTAATAAATTCTAATACATGCTTACAGCGATCAGTAGAGATATTTAGGTCATGGGGAGACTCCTGGAAGTGCAAAGGTTGCTGCAAATACCTGAAAATACCTTTGAGGCTAAGAATTAGGAATGCCAAGCCCTGAGTGAGATGCCTGTGCTACGCTTGAGCTACTGAGTCAACAATTAATAGAAATGGTATGAATTTAACCAAGGCAACACAGATTTTTACAACACTGTTTTTCATTGCTATTTTGAGCAAAACTATGGAGTGACCCCCTGAGGGGTCTCTGTCAAAACACACTTGAGCAGATACGTGCTTCCTCACATCAGTGAAGACTTGCTGCAGCCTGTGGAGTTTAGAAGATAATCTTTGCCTGTAGAAGATGAGCTTATTGCTGATAAAATCCAGGAGTCTGTGGAAGAGATCACAAATTGCTCCGTTCCCCATCCACTCCCATGAAACTCAATGTACTGGATGAGTGGGTCAGCGCGATATGATATGACCTTCTGCAGACCTGGACCTGCACTTCTCTGCCTTCTTCATCTTCTTTTTACTGGGTCCCCTGCTGTATGTTCTCAGCTATTCTATCTCATAATTAAATCCCTCTGAAGCACACAGATTTTTTCCTACGCCTTGACAAACATTATATCTGACCAGAGACATGCCAAGTGGTTTGCCCAAATCCATTTAAAGAAGTCTTTTTTTAAAAAAAAGGGCTGAATTAGACCACCTGAGATTTTCATCGAGGAGCAGCTGTGTGACACAGGCTAATGTGGACCACATCCTGCAGAGATGAAGGAAAAAGGACAGGAGGTTTGTGAAAGGGAAAGTATGCAGATAATCCAGGAAGAAGACTCATGAGCATTTGAGAGGTCAATTAGGGAACTTTGAATGGTTGACCATGTCCTTTAAGTTTTATAACAGTGTAAATGATTGATTCATCATTCTTCACTGGTCACATAATGAACTGTTAGACTGTTAAATGACCTCAACTTTGCCTTGGGCTCTTAACTCCAAGCCAGTTACTGCCTGGCCGCCAAAGTCCTGACTACAAAATGAGTCACTAACGCTTAAAGAGGAGAAACGCTCCCTGTCCACCACAGAGGAATGTGCACCTGGGCTACAGCTCCCAGGTGTTTTGTCAGTCCCACAAAACATAGCACTAGGGTAAGAAGGAGACTGGCCCAATCACAAAGGTTGCAGAGATACAGGGAAAAAGAAACACGAGCGCACTCTGGATGCCCCAGCACCTTCATCCTCCGTGGATATTTGACTTGAGAACTTAATACAGCAGAGAGCAGCCGCCCACCCTCCCTGCAGAGCCCCTGCTTTGGTGGGACCAACCACCACAAGTCCATGCTAGCTTAGGCAGGCCAATTAAAATGACCCAAAGTAGAAAAATAGGACAAATCTTCAGACACTCACTCCATTTGTATCTAACTTTACCAATTATGTCAGCTACTCTTACTAAAAAAAATGATAATATTTCTGCTTCAATAACTTGCTTATTTCTTATCTTCAAATCATTACAGCTCCAACAAAACTACCACTGAAGTGGACAAGTGGTTTACGCTTTAATTTGTGCAAAAATAATCAATTTAAAACATGGAAGAAAGCAAGATTTAATTTAACCAGATTAATATCTTAAATCGTAAAGTAGTTGATAACGATGGCACAGTTAGACATTTAGAAAGGAACAACTGCACATGCATTAATGAACACCTCAAGACACATTAATAAAGTCATATCAGCATGACCTCGTTAGTATGTTTAGTATGTTTTTCTCAGGCAGCTCCTCCAGGGACTCTGTAATAGGGAAATCAGTCTCTTCTATTCCAACAGCAAAATTCAGCATAAATACCAACTTCTCGCTGGTGAAAGGTTTCTGATGACTGTCCTCATACCATAAAACCAGTCAAATCTTTCCAAGCTCTTTGAGATTATGGGCAAAAATAAATGATTCCAACATGCAAAAATAATACTGCATTTTTATGAGTGCTGCTGTTAAATTACTGACCAGCAGAAAGGCCAAACACAACTAGTTATTACTGTGACCAAGGGCATCACACTGAAAAGTTGATCAGTGCAGAGTTTGCGCCAAACCACAAACCTTTCAAACAGCCAAACCACCCTTGAAGGGTCTCACCTAGTCCCTGAGATCCTCTCCCAGCTTTCTGTGACCCTGTTCAGGTTTCCTTGGCTACCAGCATCCACAGGTGATTCCTTTGACTCAGAAACGACCAAGAAAATAAAGACTCCTTCCACTAAGCCTCATAAATACACATGCTCAAAGGGATTAGGCTGCTAGCTTGGCTAAGGGACTAGAGGTGATTTTCAAGCCCAAACACATGTCAGTGTAAAAAACATCTCCCTGGCCTTTATCTGTACAGATCCACTTATCAGAACTCTAACTGGAGTTTCATTTTTCTCACCAACCAGCTGTGAACTAATTACGAGGACTTCTAACTAGTCCTGCTCCCTCTCCAAGCATATGGATCCAATTAAGTCAAACTGCAGCTGATTTTAATCAATCTTCCTTGAAGCAGCCAAACTTGAAGAATCTCTTCTCCTTCAGCTCGATGAGTAGAGGAGAGCAGGAAAAGCAGGAGAGTAGTATTTGCATAAGGAACACTTCACATCCGCTTGGTTGCCTGTAAACACAAGGCTCCTAGCAGCGAGAAATGCTAATTGAACACTCCTCACAAGTCTTTCCTCCCACTTTATCCGAAAAGCACTGATTTGATCAGTCTCTTTTGTTCCTGGCATCGAGTTGCACTTTTCCACCAGCAGCTCAGGAGGATGGTTCAGAGCATTTCAGATAACTAAACAATCCAGACCTTTCACTGAAACCTCAGCAAATCTGCCCGCCATAACCAAGCAGTAACTGGGACACCTCCCACCAGCCCAGGTTGCTCCAAGCCCCGTCCAACCTGGCCTTGAACCCCTCCAGGGATGGGGCAGCCACAGCTTCTCTGGGCAACCTGGGCCAGGGGCTCACCACCCTCAGAGTGAAACGGCTGCCAGGAAGCCTTTTTTGCTTCATCAGAAGAAAGAAGTGTAGGGGAGAGGAAATAAAATTGTCTGATTAAACCCCCTCTTTTCATATATTATTTGAATCCCTCTCCTGAGCTACAGTTCAAATGTTTTTCTTAAGATAACGTCCTGGGCGAGGGGAGGCACCCTCAGCAGGGTGTCATTTCTCTCCAGTTCCAACATTTCTTGTGTTTTTGTAATCTGAGGTTTTTATTAGCAGTAAAGACCTGACCAGTGAGTAATATCCATGCTAAAGTCTTTATACCAGTGAAGGAAAATCAATGCAGCCTGCAGCTAGGTGTCAAGAGCCAAGGGGTTTTGGAAGAAGAGGTGTGTGGAGGTGGAAAGCCCCTTCAGCCATAATTCAAGCTGTCCCCACACAAGCACAGAATCCAGAGAGATGTCAGATGTTATAGACACTGCTGAGGATAGCCATCAGTACCTCAGTTTCTTTATTTACTAATACTGAGCTCAGGGAGCGTGAATCACGCACCTAACACAAAAGTACCTTTTTCCATGCGCGCTCTTGCCCTCTGGCCAGTCCATCAGGGTCCTGTAGTTCCCAAAGTGGGCTATTGGTATCAGCAGCCAAAGCAGAAATGAGCAAAATTCATGTGTCGATACTCAGATACAAAAGGATGCGAGAGGAGGCAAACATTTTTGAAACTTTACTCCTTTCCACACATCAATACAGTCAAACATTGACCTTTTTAATTACCAAATATTGGCTGTATCTCCCTAGATTTCATTAACACACGTGGCTTTATGAACTCAACGGACTTCAGTCCAGTGTAAAGCAGTCAAAGCCTTAATTCTACATCCTGCCTCCTCCTCTTCCAAATTCACAATTTTAATACACCCCTTCTATGTATCTTTCATTTAGTAGATACAATTCCAGAAAGGCAGAGGATTTATTCTCAAAAAGAAGGAACTGCAGATAAAGATTTGTCAGAAATCGCCCTCATCCTACCTTGTTTAATGTCACCCCGTACTTTCTCTTATGCCTTTATTTGATTTGATGCCATGCTTCTCCCATGTTTGTAATTTCAATCATCTTTTCTGGTCAGTAAAATTTTCTTCTGATCTCTGTATATAAATTTTGTCTTGCTTTTTTTACCCTTTGTGGTAAACGGATGTTATTTTAACCCATCGTTTCCCAGTGATTTCTTTCAGAGATGGGAATAAATAACATGTCAAACTAGCAACATTTCAGTGACCTTATCTGAGCGTATAATAATATTTTCAGCGTATTTGCTCAGCACTGATAGAAGAGGTGAATTTCTAAGCTTATCCTTAACTTAGTGGGCTCCCACTGTAAGGAACCTTCTTTCAACGTGTTTATAAAAAAAGTCATTCTAAGCTTGGCCTGTCAAGGTATTCGATTCTCAAGGTGAATAAAAAATGGGAAGGCTGATGTTTTCCTCTCTAAGGAGTTCTGAAATCTTGACCATTCAGGTGGGCACACACTGATCAATACTGACACTTTAGCATTCAGCTTCCATATTCCTATATTTATGCATTCCTCTTTACTTCTCCCCTTTTGGAAAAGCTGCTTTTGGCAGCCAGTCCTCTAAGACACAAGTAAAGTGCGGAGCTGAGGAAGTGGGGAGCCACCTCCTGTTAAATAAAGAATTAAAGCCATGCCTCAGCCTTGGCAAGGCAGATGCAAGAGCATGATTACCTTCATTCAGGTCACTAACTAGCCTTTTGGGGGATTGGCAGATTTCTCTTTCCTAGACCTGCTAAGCCAGATGACCATCTTTCTTCCCTTTTTCCACACCTACATGTTATTTCGTTCTTCCCATATAATTTTGATTCTGCTCTGTCTGCAGGTCGTTCCTGTTCTCCCCGACTCCCTGCACAAAGCCCTGATCTGCACAATACGGCATTCAAACAGCGAGCATCATTAATGAGACAGATCATGGGGATCCCGTGAGGAGCTCTCAAAGCCTTTTTGGTGAACAGTACAACTGTTACTGTACAGCAGCTCTACCGCAGTCTGAAGGTCCCGTCTCGCCCCATCACCCCACTGCTTTTCGACACTGTGACAGCTCAGCTATCCAAACGGCAGCAGCTGCTGGTCTCCTCTACCGAGGACCAGAAGGGAGACACTCAGCAAGACTACACTGAAGACTTCAGACCTTTCCTCTTTGAATGTGCAATTTAAAAAGCTTGGTGTTTCAGCATCTCAAGAGCAGTATGAGCAGATGAAGTAGAGCACCTCAGGACATCACACAGAAAACAGGGGATTCCTCTGGTCAGGCCTTCTTGGAAAGCCAGCAGCCACTGTAAAACAACGTTGGCAGATTAAACGTGACCTGAGTGAGTTGTAATCTGCTGTGAAACCAAAGCTGCTGTTGTGTTTGCCGGAGACCTAAGCATCCAAACACCAGCCCAAAGCTTTCATCTCCTTCTGATGACTGAAACCCAATTAAGGAGAGCCGGGTGACAGGTTTCACACTAAACATGGCTCAGCAGAGATGCTCAGCAACTCTTAGCTCCCTGCTTTATCACAGCTGTCACTTCCCCTGTCTCTAGGAATTGGTAATAAAAAAAAAAAGATTTGATTCGCCTCTAATAGGTGTCAAGATAAAATCAATGGTCTGTCTGAAAACTGAGTAATTTCAAACCTGCAGGTTTTCTACCATGAAGCAATTTACACAAAAATGGAAAAAAAAAACAGAAGAGAGAAAGAAAGAAAAATTAAGAGAATGAAATACTACAATGCCAAATTGTTCAGCATATCAGAGAGAACAGAAAAGAGAGATAACACTGTTCATAGCAGGATGGGCTTTGATTAAACAAACAGGCTCAGGTTCTTGTTTCCTCCAGCACCTTTCAAACAAAAAACATTATAAAAGCTTGAAGCATCTCCCGTGCCCCTCCTCTGCAGAGGAAAGCTGTTCCCAGGAGGAGAGCTGGCTGAACAGCGCACTCAACGGCTGCAGGTGCCCCTGCCCTCCTTCAAGGAGGGTGAGACTTCACTGAACTATCCGGAGTGAAAAGCTGAAGACCTTCTGCCACACGGGACGGCACTACCTCAGGAAAAGGTAAAACACCGACAGTAGCAGAGCAAAAGAAACACACCCTTTCGTCCTTCTGACCCCACACCTTCTGCCTCTCGGTGTCCGTGATCTGGAGATGCTGCCATGTCCTCTTCTCAACAGCACTGATGCTTCCTGCCTTGGAAAACTACTACCCACGGAGGTCACAAACCAGTGGCCTCTGTCTCCATCACTAATAGCAGTGGAGTCTTCAGTGCCAATGGAGCTCAAATTTTCATATTGGTTCCATGCTGTTAAGCCCTGTCTACACTCCACCTTTGGCACGAATGAATTTGGAGACAGACAACTTAGGGTAGCAAAGTTATTTAAAATTGAATGGGTTTTGAGGCTCCAAGAAGAAGAAGAAGAAGAGGTTCCAAGCAAAGGTATCAAAAAAGACAACTATGTTTGTGTGACTGCATCTGACATCAAAACACTCCAATAATACGGTCAGAGTTACGGGTGTGTTGGTGCAGTTTGCAAAGGCTTCCGAAAAATGCCTTGCTTCCCAGATTGAGGGAATCAAAGTCGCGTGCTGTGAGCACTCGGGCACATCTGGTGGCACAGCGATGGCGAACGGGGCACAGCAGGCTCTCCAGCTGCTCTGCACCTCCACATCTCCTACCTGCAGGGTCAGCTTCTCCAGTTTCATTTCCAGAGATCTCTTCTCCTCTTCCAGCTTGCTGCGTTCAGCTTCCAGCTCCTCAATTTTCAGCCTGGAAAAGAAGGAAAAGTTAATAGACACTGTCCCCCTGCACTGTCATCGTGCCTCCCAAAAAAATCAAGTGAACCATGAAATCACAAGCAGGATCAGACTATTACTGCATTCAGTACCACAGTTACACAGCTGAGGCAGTTAAAACATATGACTAAAAGACACAAGTTTGTATGATGAAAATATAATTTGTCAAAGTATATTAAAAATATACAACTTGAATATAAAACAAATCCAACTCAGATTCTTCCTGAACCACGGACTGAGTCTAGACCATCATATTTAATAACCACCAACAGCTAAAATCTCCATGAGTGCATCAAATCTCTTTTTGATCTGATTTATACTTTTGGCCTTCACAACACTCCTTGGCAGTAAGTTCCAAAATTTAATTATGTGCTGTATGAAAAATTAGTTCATTTTGTTTTATACTTCACATGTGATTATTTCACTGAGTGCCTGTTAGTTCTGCTATGAAAAGTTGTGAATAATTGTACCATACTCCCCTCTCCATACCACTTTACAGGCCTCCTCTATTATTTCCTGAAGAATCTCAATTTAGCCTTTCCTCACATCCAGGATTTTCCATATTTCTGCTCATCTTTATTGCCCTTCCTTGTTCTTCTGCAAGCTTTATATAGACTTTCTGCTATGAGACAAGCTAGAACTACAAACAGCACTCGGATGTATTCAGTGGTATAATTAGACTTTCTCTTTTGTTCTCAACCTCTTTTCTCATAATTCCTAGTATTCTATTTGTCTTTTTAACTAAGGAGCACCTACCTGATATTTTTAGAAAACTGTTCACAATAATATAAGATCTCTTTCTTGAGTGATAACAGCTCATTTAGAGCCCGCTATTGTGGGAGTAAAGGTAAAGGTGTTTTCTCTTATGTGCATGGGGTTTGCAATTATTGACGTACAACCTCATTTCCCATCTCCAGCAACATCGTAAGATTCTTCTGAAACTCTGAGCAGTCTGATAAGCTGAATAATCTCCTATTATCTCAAATTCTGCCACCTCACTATTCACAAACTCCTCTTAGTGCTGGACAACAAGTTCCCCATAAAAACCATTCTAGGACCTAGAGGAAAACCCTCGGTATTGTGAAAACATTTGTTCTTTGATTTAACATCTTTTAACTTTGTATCACATAAGCAAATTAATAGAAGAAAAAATGAAAAGTAAAAAGACATCATATTATCTCTGGCTCAGGAAATCCTGGCGCCAAGGCACCAGAAACTAGGAAAGCCTTCCAGCAAAGCACCCCGGTAGCTCTGCCCGACTCGCATGGTCATCCACCACCGGCCACCCCTGCAGACAGGCCACTGGGCCAGCCAGCCCTCTGGGATTCTTCTATTCTTATTAATCCAACAAAGAACCTTCTTTCTTATTCCATCAGGGGAAAGTTTCTTTGTGACCTTTGGCTCAAAGCTTTTTGAAAGGTCACATATATTATATCAACCACATCGGCCTTAGCCAAATGATTGCTGAATCCTTCAGAGAACTCTATCAAAACCGTTAGGCAGGTGATATTATTATAAAAAGTTCAATATAACATTTTTGCTTGCATTGAAGTACAGAGCACAAAAACCTTAACGCTGCTTCAAGAACCTCACCTTTCGCATGTTAACTTCCTGGGATCAACTGTGCAACTAATGCATACTGATATTGATTTTTGCATTGAATTTTATCAGGCTCCTTTTCCAGAATATTTTAAAAAACTTAATTATCTTGCTTGATAATATTCACTTTTAAATGACCTAAATTAAGATGAAAATCCTTGCACCTTGACAGTAAACAATGCACCCACCTGCCAATATCCCTAAGTTATGCAAGAGAAATTTCAGGTACAAGCGAGAAGTCGTCTCTCCTATTCACTGGGCAAAAGTTACAAACTTTTCCATAGAAGCTGGTTGATCTACAACATGTTCAGCACAGAAATGTCTCCTTTATAAATATGCAGCTTGAATTGCTTAAATTATTTGTAAGCCCGACCCCTGCTGGTAATTTTCAGATATTATAAAATATCATTTTTTTTTCCACTCTTGGAAGCTTCTAAAATGCCGAGGAGCAGCTTTTAGCATTGTCCAGGCCATTAAAAAAGATCATCAATAATTTTGAGAAGAGACACAAAGCTAGCGGGGACGGAGGATGCTGAAGAAGCAGGAGACTGAAAAGGTCGGAAAAAATGGAAATTCAGATTGGAATTAATGCTTTTAACGGTGTGTTTCTAAATGGATTGCAGAACAGGCCACACGAAGAGCAACGTTTTTCTCCGAGGAACAACAGCGCAGCAGCTACTGAAAGGTCAGAGCCAGACACAGGACTCTCATCCGTACTTTCTCCGTACTTGACATGCTGAATTTTAATTTAGAACACATTTCTCTCCATCCAGCCTCCCAAATAAGCTGTGATGTTGCCGTTATCTGCCTGCAGAACTTCTCTCCGTGTGGAGGTTTAAGCTCAGGCCTCTTTGATGCCCTTTAAAAGTCATTCACAGCAATCACCAGAAACCATTTCACAAAGATCCGAGACAAAGCGAGCCGTTAAGTCACTATATTTTTACACTGTTTCACCTGCAATTTTAAGATTTAATAATTTGTTTGTGCCCCTCGTGCCTCAGTGAGGAAAGGGCAGTGATTTGCAGCCATGCAGTAGACACAGCTGGACCACGGATCTTGTGAGCGGCAGCACATGGGAGCGCGCCTGACGTTCACGGCCTCTCCCCCAGGAGCTCGCCCTTGGGCTTGTCCCTCAGGCGCCTGCTCCTTCCCAGCACCCGCAGTTGGGGTATCACCAGGGTATCCTCCTTCCCAGCACGTGCTCTTGGGGATATCACCGGGGTATCCTCCTTCCCAGCACCCGCAGTTGGGGTATCACCAGGGTATCCTCCTTCCCAGCACTTGCTCTTGGGGGTATCACCGGGGTATCCTCCTTCCCAGCACCCGCTGTTGGGCTATCACCGGGGTGTCCTCCTTCCCAACACCTGCAGTTGGGCTATCACCAGGGTATCCTCCTCCCCAGACAGCGTGGGCGTCCCCGCCGTGTGCAGGGACGTCAGCCCACCGAGCTCCCCTCCTCTGCGCCCATCGGGAACAACCCTTGCTGCTTCCTCTGCTCTCAAGCCAGGGAACATTGCTGTAACCTCTTTGCACCAGAGAGGTTTTTAGGACTGACTAGTACTTTCACTCCTTATCCTTCTCCTAACCTATTTTTAACACTGTTAAGTGTCCTGGAGCTCCAGAGGGAAAGCATTAAGAACCATTAGCAAACAGTTTGTGCTATTCTAGCTTTGCCTTCCAGCCCTGGGGAACTCTTCCCAATGGCAAAGAGAGGGAGAAGCAAGGGAAATCCTATCTATATATAAACACAGCAAAGCATTTGCAGCTGGTGGTTAAGATACGGCAGTCAAATATTGAAAAATATTTACTTGCTTGGCACTTGAATTTTTTCATTTACGTAAATGCAGGTACAGGGCCAACTGTGTACTGTTTTCGGATGCAGCAGCATCCACACAGGCAGCCTCAGTCCGCAGGTACCTGTGCTCTCCCTGTCCAGGGACACCTGGACAAGACAGGTGATGCTATTTTATCACCAATTTGCACACCCCAACTTGTCACACATGGGAGTTACTTCCAGGTAGGGAGAACAATCCAAGATAAATTCCTGTGAGAACCACAAAAAGCAGAGCACAGAAACATCGGGGTCCAGCACAACCATCTACCAACTTCATGCCTGGCCATTTTAAAAGCAGCCTTGTGGCACGAGGAAGGAAGAAACATCATTTACTTTCTGAAATACCGACAGCATTCTCAAGTTTTGTGACACAGGGAAAAATCATCCAGATTAATTTCTGGCAAATTTACCCACTTCTTCCCCATACAGGTGTTTGAAAACGTTAAAATATTTAAACTGTGGCAAAGATCTCTTAGCATTCCTGGAAGACTTTTCCTGCATGAGATGCAGACAGCTTAACCCAGAGTTGAAGGCTCCACAGGCACGAGGTAGATTCAAGCCTTCACCACAGCCCTTCATAAGATCAAATGTAGTGCAAGACTCATTAGCACGTGTTCAGACTTGGATTTTCCCACTTGTGAAAGCTTTATATTACTCCCACTGCATGTTTCACTGTCCCAGACTAGAAGAGGGAACAAGAAAAAAACAAAACCCGCAGCCTCAGGTCTCCCAAAATGGCACTTGTGAGAATCAGGAGACTTTCCACCGTGTCTGTCTAAAAAGTGCTTCGATGGCAAGGGACGGTGCTAGCAAGAAAGGCCAGGCTGCTCCCAGATTAGAAAGGCAGAAGGGGGAATTCTGATTGATTTTCACCAGCATCGAGGCACTTCCAAAAGTCCTCTCTCAGTCCAGAGCTTTTCAGTGGAGTTAAGCAGCAACAACTGCCCACCATCACCCCTTTATCGTTCTTTGATTCATTTTTAATGTTCTCAGATGTGTTATGCGCTTGCCTGTAGAGCAGCGCGGGTATCGCCGACGAGGACATGTCTCACAGAGGCCCCATCTGCGAAGAGGACATGGCCATGTGGAAAAGCTATTGCCGAACAGGAAACTATTGAATGGAGCAGAAAATGTATGTGTTGGGAAGACGCTATTAAGGGATCCAGATGGCATTGAGATGGTGTTAGGAGCAGAGCAGACAGAATTCCAGCAAGTGTGACTAATAGGCATTGGCAAGGACATGAATTTCTTTTGAATTACAGTAACTCTACCCAGTCACTAAATCCACAGAAAACACTTAGGATTTACTGGGGTTGCAGTTTGACAGCAGAAAGAAAAAGTTCAGATTTGTTCCAGCTGAAAAGGTCCTTCGGCTGTTGCCACTTAAGTTTTTAGTGAAGTTCTTTTTAAATATATTACTTTTATTTATAGGTTCTGAAATACTAGTTTCTGCACAGTTACCACCTTCCCTCTAAGAGGTGCTAATGCCCAAACGCTCTCTGCTTTGCTATACCCCACGGTGCACGAACTCAAGAGTTTGACCACGTTTTCTTTTCATAAGATCCTCAGAATATAAACAAATACGATTTCAGAGGGAGCAGCAAGAAGGGTGAGAAATGACAGCATTAGCACCGGCTTTTATTGTCTCTTCAGAAACGATGATGCTGGGAGAGAGTTTCGTATTTAAAGTTATAAAAGGTCTGACGGAAGAGCACTTTGTTCTCAAGAGAAGGAGGAAAAACTGATAGTCTTTCAAGTTTCTCGCTGAAAATTTACTTTCCATACTAAAGAAAAATGCAACAAAAGATATATTTTTAAAAGCTCTCATTCATTCACAGGAGGTGAATACAGATTCAAATGATCAATACAGATTTTTTTTTTTTTCTCCTTTATGTCTCTCCTGCTTTTGTTTTCAGGAGTTAGCTTCTAACCACGGGGTGTGTATGGAAACGCCTGGAGGCTCACGGTCCATTCCTGCTCTGCAGAATCCCTCACTGGCTTCTGCTGGTTTTCCTCTACTTTTCACACTCCTTCACGACAGCAGCTAACTGGAGAGGCTGGGCTCCGGCCAGAAGAGCAGACGCATCGTCGTGTAGGTTAATGGGATTTCAAAGACCACAATAAACTACAGAAGTGGAAATAACTCCCTCATAAGCTGTGGCATTTCTTTCCCCACTTTCCAGTTTGAAAGTTTGCATTCTTCCCCCTGGTTTGTGCCAGAATTAAGTTCTGTCAGCGGTCTGTAGAAGGAAGGAGTAAGAGTGCAGCTCACGCCGCTCGTTCCCCCTTAGCGGCTATGGAAAATTGAGTACACTGGACCTGCGGAGGGCCACAAGGACACAGGAGGAGGACAAGCACAGCAGATCTAATCCCCTCCCATACTGATCTCTGTTCTCCTCCAGACCTCTTCTGCTCTTTGATCACAGCTACCCAATTCGCCTCTGCTGCACGGGGAGGACACATCCAGCAAGCCAGGAGCAGTGTCCTGGCGTGGACCACAGCACGTTACTCCTGAACCCCAAAAGCCTGGGGGAAGACAATGATTTATCTTGCGCTCCTTTGAGAAGGAGCCTCTTCTGTGAAGAAAGAGCTTGGCCCAGTTTCTTGCCCAATGCACAGAAAATGCCAGAAAACACAAAATAAGTAGTCAAAGGATATGGTTAGGCCTTAAGTCTACAAGGATAAGAAAAAAGTCTTTATGGAGTCGATTCTACAATGCTGAATGGAGTGCTGGAGGGTCTGAGAAGACACCTGAAGCAGCAATAGGAGCCACCAGTAAGGATAAAGGAGCAGGGACTGGCTTACCAGTTCTCCAGCAAAGAGAGTTCCAGTACAACGAGAACAATTTGCACCAAGGCATTTACTGCTAGAGCCGAGCAGTGAAAAGGGTGATTAAAACCAAATAAATCCATGCTTTTTGGAACAGCTTTGTAGCTAAATGAGTACCATCAGGGCCTGGGACAAGTATTTAAATCAGCCGTAACAACAAAAAGTGGTTCAGTAAAAAGTAACAGAAAAAACAGCCTGGAATTAGATCCTGGGAGCGTGGCCTCCGTGTGTCCATAGCCTCAGGAGCATGAGATACTGAAATGGGAAAGAGAAGAAAAGGCAGAAATATCACCATGAAACAACCGCAGAAGCTTAGTCTCTTTGCTGAAACAGCTTTCAGTGTACGGGTCCTCACTGGAGAATAGCTCCGCACCACCAGCAGCTTTACTGGGAATAGGCCTGTGTTCGTGTCATACTTTGTGTGGAGGCTCTGACACAATTTCATGAAAGGAGGAGAGAGATGAGATTAGTAATCAAAGAAATTCTTTAAAAACAAAAAAGAGAGAGAAAAAAACATTATCTAGAGGGTTCTAGGGCTACCTTTGAGCAGAACCTAACGCCACAATCCCGTAACAAGCAGGTACTTGGGAGCTCCACTCACTTCTCCCTGCCCAGGAAACAGGTTTTAATTCAGGGCAAAGCCAGACATCTCCACCCCACTGCCAGGCGCCCTCCGCGATATGAAGTGGGGCTGGACTATGTGGCAATCCAGCCGTTTCTTCCTACACACGCTGCTCTTGAAGCTGCTCAGTGAATAGATGGCAAATGCTGCTCAGTGAAGATAAACACCAAATAATGAGTTTTGGAGGTGAAAACGTCTCCTGCATGAAAGGGTGCTGCAGTCCGTACCAGCCCAGGGAGGGAGAGACGAGGCGGTACTGGAGAAATACTCTGCAAAGCCTCAGCTCCCAGAAGGGAGCAAACAGGATGCTGGCTTTACTGATAGAGAGGCATAATATTAATCAGGAGCGACGGGTTTAACGTGGCTGAGGAGGTGGTGAATACTCCTGCAGCAGTACAAACACCAGGTTTCAGAGGGTCTCATGTGCCTTAGCAAAGGAAAAACCTGAACGAGCTCAGTTCAGACAGACACCCACGATCCACAACAGCAGATGGAGACAGGTTTATCCCCCTGAAAAAGGGAAGCCATAGCATACTATCCTCTACCAGGCCTCAACCATACGAGAGAATATAAAAGGGAGATGCGTGCCTTGGGTCTTCCGAACTATTACACCACCTTAAGGGAATTATAGGAGTGAGTCCCCAAGATTAGGTGTACAGCCCTAAAACATATTGGAATAGCTTAGCTGAACATGTGTTATTTTCAAACACCTCCCCTCTGCTATGGAACTGGGCTTTCAAAGCCATAAAACAAGCTCCAGAGGCAAAGCACAGGAGCAAAGTCATAACGTACCGGCCAGTAATTTCTGCTTTCTGCAAGATTCTACTTGCTGCAAAATCTTGCTTTCAGTCCTAAGAGGCACTAACGCTTTATAGTGATGGAGCTGAAAATATAAAAGAATTAAGAAATGAAACTCCAGCCAAAGTCTTACATCAGCTGAGAATAAAAAACTCAGCCTGTCAAGATCTGATTTGCTCAGCTTAAATAAAAGGAACTTTATTAAACATTCAGAAACGGATGAACTTTTCTGTGCTCACTATTTATTGTGTCACCTGCTTTGGAATGGAAGCTGTAAATGCTTTAATAAATACATAGAAAGGTTGTCTAGCTTCACTGTAGCTTTTGTAAATGCTCATGTATTCTCTGCTAAAACGCTGTTTTGTAACTCCTCTTTCACTGAATCACAACAGGTACCCCTCTGCCATCTGCAGCAATGCACGAGGGGAAACATCCCTCTTTTATCTCCAGTGCTACACACACATCAGTATTACAAAAGCTGGATTCTAAACCTCCTCACACACATGCCAACAGATCCTGTATTTACAGTCGAGATTTGGTCAAAATAAGAAACAAACAGCAATGCTGTCACCACAGGAAAGAAAGTCAACGGGGGAATAGTGACACAGGAGCCAGTCTTACGAATTAACTGAGAGCAAGAGACCCCAAACATTAAAGCAAAGAGCCTGCAGCCTCCCAGGAGTCAGACAAGCTTATAAAGCATCTACATGCAGGAAAGATCAGGGGCTGAGGCTTTCTGTTAACGCTTCATGGATTTCTCATGAAAATAAAAGCTGGAGATAATTTATAGAAGTGTACTCAGGAAAAGAACACCCTACTTCAGAAATACATGGAAAACACGTTCTGATCGATGGTACCATGGTGTTCCCTGAAAAGCAGGCAGCCCAGGTACACGGGCAGTCTATGCACATGTGCTTTTTCATGCAGTGTGGCATTTAGGTCCTGTACCTGGTGCTCTACCACGAGATGGCAATAACCAGAGCTGGCACTGAAACTACCCTGGGCATTTCCCTTCTCATTAGCTCCACTGAAAAGAGTAGACTCTTCTCAGCATTGCCCTTGCTTTGCCTACCTGAGCGCGTCAACCTCCTCCTTGGTGATGGCGGTACTTTGCTCAGCTGTGCACTCTTGAGACTTCAGGACCTTCATCTCCACCTCCAGCTGCAGGAGAGAAAAAGCATTAGTTCCTCCAGTACTAATAAGGGGGACACACGAACAGCAAAGGGAGGAGGAGGAGATCATGATGTTCTGCACAGCTCAGACCTTTCTCAGGATACAGATGTGAAGCGCAACTCTTCGTGTGATGAATTAACAGCACACGGTTATCCCAGCTTCCCTCTGCAATCCCTTTTGCCTTCCCCAACATTTTCTCCAAGGTACATGAAGCACAGAAAGTTGATTGTTTCTAAGCTTCTGCTTCTCTTCCAGATATTTCCCCAACCCGTCCCCCATTGATAATGGCACGCAGAGAATTATCTGTGTGATATTAGGAGCTCGCTGGTACCCGAGATTCAGCATTGACAGTTCAACCTCATTTAGCTTCAATTCCTCCCCAGAAGAGATGAACCACAGGATTATGCTTTCCTGTCCAGGGCAACTCTGAGACACACACATTGAATCCAAAAGGCTGGGGAATATTTCCAGCACTTTCCAATACATGCTTCTAGCTCAAGCTGCTCAGGTAGGTCCAGTGGAACAAACAATTAAGAATACTTTCTGCCTCTAGCCTTGTTTGGGAAGGAACTCACCAGAAAGCACCTCAAAACTCTACCGACATCAAAACTTCTTCAACCTCTACCATTCCCAGGCTCCCTGACTTGTGGGAATCTGTAGCCCTAATTCAGCTATCAAGACGATGCACAGATTGATAAACGACATATGTTACTCGTTTCTAAACCCCTCAATTTATTATGAAGTGTAAGCAGAGACAAACTACCTAGAGGATACTCAAACTTCTGTTCCAGCACCATCTCCCAGCTTAGACCACCTTCACACTCATCCTTCAGACTTCGGATTTCCTTTTGTCATCTGTCTTTTAGCACCTGGCAACTAATTCCCCTAATAAATCTATTGACAGAAAGTATATTTTTCACCCGGGAGGAAAACAATAAGTAATCCAGCCCTAATTATAGATGCAAAACTTATGACCACAGAGAGCTCAGTGCTCAGCATCAGGGAAACAATCCATTAATACACCATTCCCTTCAACAGCACCAATTAGACTTGTAGAACAAAAAAAATCCCATTGCAACGGCAAACTTCATGCGAAGACAGCTCCCCGTTTTTACAAGGAAGAGGAGCATATTGACACGTGAGGTCATATTGCTCAGCCAGAACTGAAATTTTGACATATTGCCTCTTTGCCCTTGCATGCTTACCAGAGAAGACAGACAGAGCACGGCAGCGCTGTTAGCAGGGAAGGGCAGAAAAGAGATGGTTGGATTATTCTCCCTCCCCTTTCTGACACCACAGGGATGGAGCAGAAAGAGGTTTTAGCCCGATTTCCCCCCGGCACCCTGAAGCCCCATATTTTGACAGCCCCCTGCCTGTCAAAAGGCATCCAGGAAGAAAAAAATAAGCAAAGGCCCACCTGCATCATCAGGCTGTACAAATGTTAATGTATATTAGCTGCCTGATAAGATTATCACAGCCAGAAATGCTTCCCTCAATTTTCTGATTACTGCGCTTATCTCTCCCAGCTCAGCCCATCACAGATGGCTGGGGATAAAGCAAGCGCGCCAGATAATTCCAGGAATGTGAATAAAAGGTACTGGGATGAGGAGCAGGCTTCAATTCCAACCTACTTCTAGCAGGAAAACACTCATTATATCTCCCCTTTCCCGCGTCTGCTGAAGCCTGGATGTCTTTGCTATTTTGTGCTGCTTTCTGGACTGCTTGTGGACAGCATTTGAAGATGGAAGGGCTGGTAAACACGTTATTTATCATAGGCTAAGCGGGCTCAGCCTTGAGTCCAACTGCCACCTGCTCACCGACGTAAGCAGATAAATCACGGCCACCTTCTCGGGGGAGACAGGGGGACGCAGGGGGTGGGCGAATAATCTGCTGTTGTGATCTGGGGTCTCTTGTATTGGCTGCATAGAGAGGAAAAAAATGGAGTGTGTAATGGGCAAAGGAGACGGGAGAGTGAATGCACACGTGTTCAAGTGAATGCTGCCGTGGAAAGCATCAGTGCGGGGCTCACCTGATACACAGCGGTGACAAATTAGCGCCAGGTACGCTCAGTGGCGGTGTGATGAGATTCTGCTGGGTTTGTAAGAGTGCACTGTTGAAGGAGAATGAGAAGGGAAGTGCACAAGGACTGTAAGGGCATTTAATGTCATTTCTGTGTTCTCCTAGTTTTCAAGCACCAAAACTACCTGGACTGAAAATCCGATGTGCCTGCGGTGAGAAGGGAGAGGAGGACACGGTGATATCTTGAGAGATGAAACAGGCTCGAGCGGCTAAATGTTGACATGGACCTGCTTCCCTCAACTAGGATTAAAACTGCTGGAAAGTTTCAAGTTCAGGTCAAGGCATAACTTTGTGCCACAGCAAATTATTGTCATTAAAACCTCATTAATCATTTATTTAAAAAAAGAAAGTAAACAGTTAAGGTATTAAGTATTTCATTCAAAATGTGCAGCTCGTTTCCTTCAACCGTTCGGGTTCAGTGAGGAAAACATCCCTGCTTGCCAATCTCACAGAAGATATTAAAAATGTTATTTATGTCTTTTCCAAGGCAAAAAGAAAGTTAGTTGAGATAAGATGGAGTGGCTTATTGTTGGGATCCAATTCTGCTTCCCGAAGGCAGCACAGTGCAGGCAAATAGGTCCTCATGGAACAAGAATGAAGGGAACAGCAAAAAAGAGCAAAAAAAAAAAAAAAAAAAAAAAGGAATCCATTGATTAAAAGCTTCCTCTTACTTGCAGTTTTGCCTGCTGGATAATCCCAGCAGAACATGATGTCAGCAGGCTCCGCTCAGACCTGGCACATTGGTACCGGCGGTAAGGCAGTGTCAGACACGGCCACTGCCCGCTCCGCAGCTGGCCCCTCGCTGCCGTCCTGCTCGTGGTGCAGGCAGGAGGAAAGCGGAGGAAAGAGGAAGAAATGCAGCGAACCGAATGGGGAAAACAAACAACAGGAAGGCAGTAAGAAGGGAAATACAAACCCATATCCTACATAATTTTCAGCCCTTTGCACAAGCCTGGAATGCGGGGAGGTTACCGAGACCATTCCCTCCGACGCAGCCTCTCAGGGTAGCGCCGGGGACCAGGCGAGAAACATGAAATGACTCCCTGTGGTGGCAGTCTGTCCCTCCCTGTCCACTTGTCCTCCCGGTACCAGTGGCACAGAATGGCCTCAAGAAGGGACAAGGAGAGGAAGAGCCTGTCTCCTCTTGCTGTTTTCTCTGCCTAACTCCCATCACATCCCCCTTCCTCAATTAATTTCCAGTCCTGGTCTCTCTTGTTCACCAGATGCCGCTTTCAGCAGGCATTTTCTGCTTTTTGGACTAACTCAATATTCCTGTCTAAACTCTTCCAATTTTTATCAATAATTTTATATAACTGGCTGAGTTCAACTTCTATTACTTTGAATACATTAAACTAGCAGAAGCCATTACCCAGCAGAGAGGGGAAAAGGGCTGCTCAAATTACAGCTGGTTGCTGTATTCCCCCATTCACTACCGAATGACCTAGGGCAGGCTTGGATCCTTCAGCTCTCTTTTATGTTCATCTGGCTCTTAACTAGCACTGAGAGCAGAGAGCGAACATTGTCCTGAAATACAGCATTGCATCTCTCATCCTGAAAACCGCACAAGAGGGACCCAAGTACCTACAACTCCTGCAGGAGCTTCAGGGTTAATATTGCCCGGGATCAGACCCCCAGTGCTGTCCCCCCTGTACAGAACACATTAGCAACTTGAAAAGAAACCAAGCTATTGTTTTTAATTTTTTTTAAAGTTAACCAAGGTTTTTATGACACTAGAAAAGGCGGAATAATGAGTAATGTCAGAGCCCATGACTTGTGAATAAAACACATAAACAGGTACTTAACATTTCGAGCATGTGATGTTCTCCTCTCAGAATACACTGGAGCCTCTTGCTCTCAACCTAACAGGATCCCATTTATCCCAAACCTTTTCTATTCTCTTCCACTTCATAAGCATGAATTTCAGTCCAGATTTATTGCTCTCAACAGAAAGTGACCAGAACACATCCAGGATATACAATGTCCACTTCCACAAACACACAAATACCCCAAAAGATGAAATGCAGATACTTTTTCCAAAATAACTAGTCAAAACTGAGAAAGAGAGGAAGGAGGAACATGGATGGATTTTCGTCTAGTGTTTAATTAAGTGAAATATCGTTCTTCTTTCAGCCTTACTTTTAAACCTGCCTGGACAGGATTTCGAGGTGATGGTTCTCCTCCAAGTGCTAATGACATAGCAAACACCCACAGCGCTGTAAGAAACGCGTTCCTTGCTGGTTCTCTCTTCTGTAGGAATTATTTAAAGATATATGAGATGACAGGAGAAACATAAAATTATAAATTCATCTCCTGACAGCTAGAAGAAACCAACCTTTACTTTAGAGAGCTGATTTTCTTGGTGTATTTCTGGCATGTGTCATGTCTGACCCA
Source organism: Chroicocephalus ridibundus (assembly GCF_963924245.1). Lineage (NCBI taxonomy): Eukaryota > Metazoa > Chordata > Aves > Charadriiformes > Laridae > Chroicocephalus > Chroicocephalus ridibundus. The sequence goes on along the minus strand of NC_086291.1, from coordinate 55,024,543 downwards.
TATTTGTCCCCTCCCAAACAAGTAGCTGAGCCTCCGCAATGCCCCGGACCTGCTGTTCCTCCCACTTGATTCCAGCGGGCTTCAGCGTTCCTGAAGACGAGCCTTTCCAAAGCATCCTGCTGGCCTACTATCCACCCCCCATCTTCAAAAGGAGATTTATCACGAGACTTAAGCTTCTAAATCAAATCAGTCCCTCTTGGGAGCCACATTTATGAACTTCTGAAAATTTTAACCCACTGCCCAAAATAACGCCCCAATCTCTGTTCAGGTGCCTCATTTTGGGTAGTAAAGGACTCAAAATCTAAAGTATTTCAACTCACTTCCAAAGTTAGGATTTGCACGTTGAAAAAAAAGGGGCCGGTTTATTCGCCCACATCATGTACACATATTTCACAGAACACATGCTGGAGACATACAGTTATTATTTGAATAATGAGTGAATTTTAGTGAGGGGCTGATACAGCAATCTTATCCTGATGAAGTGTGCCTGCACGTCATTCAGCATTCTTGGAACTGTAAAAAGCAGGAAATGCTGAATCCATTATAAATGTCTAAAGGTTTATTTAACAATGGGCTGATGCAACATCCTTTGAAAGGCCTTCCTCAGCAAAAGAGCTGATTTTAAAAGGCAGAGATAAATAGGAACTGAATTGCATGGAGCCAGCATGGAAAGGTGAATTGAGAGGTTGTGTTTGACTACAAGTCTCAACACAATTCAAGAAGGTATTTAAATACATAAATATTTAAATGTATGAAAACCAAGCAGACTTGGAAAGCAAGAGCGTACACTAAAATAGACAAGAACAGAGAAATGAGACCCTGAGTATGACCCATCCGCTGAGGTTTGAAAACAGGCAAACTACCGTTCCCCAGGAGCTTGATACGCCAGTTATTCTAGCGATGCTATTTGTGCTTCTCTCCAAAGGATGTAGCAGTGACTAAGGATCTTATTTGCCTCTCTTCTCACAGAGCAGCACGGCAAGCTTGGTGACCTCCTGCTGTCTACAAGCTTAGAAATCTGGCGTCAGGACAGGAATCAAACATACATGAGCACCAGTGGGGTGTCACAAGTGGGGTCCCCCAGGGACTGGTATTGGGCCCAACGTTGTTTAATATCGTCATCAGTGATCTGGATGATGAGACCAAGTGTGCCCTGATGAAAGCTGATGACACCAAACTGAGTGGGGAAGTGGACACTTTGGAAGGGAGAGCCAGCCTGCAGGAAGACCTGGACAGGCTGCAAGAGTGGGCTAACAAGAACCTTACGAAGTTTAACAAAGACAAGTGTAGGGTCTTGCACCTGGGAAAACTTACTCCAGGAGCGGCAGCACAGGCTGGGATCTACCTGGCTGGGGGACAGCCTCTGTGGAAAGGGACCTGGGGGTCCTCGCGGACAACAAGCTCGATATGCACGAACGGTGTGCTGCTGCAGCAAGGAAAGCCAAAGGGATGCTGGGAGGCATCACCAGCAGAGAGAAAGAAGTCATTATCCCACTCTACTCAGCGTACACCTGCAATACTGTGTTGAGTTTTGGTCCTCGCTATACAAAAAAAGCTGTGCACAGGCTGGAGAGGGTCCAGAGAAGGGCCACCAAGATGATCAAAGGACCGGGAAGCCTGTCGTATGAGGAAAGGCTGAGAGAATGGGGTTTGTTCAACTTTGAGAAAAGAAGGCTTAGGGGAGACCTTATCACCATGTTCCAGAATTTAAAGGGTGGCTACAAATAAGTTAAAGACTCCTTTTTTACAAGGAATCACATGGAAAAGGTGAGGAGTAATGGGTACAAGTTACTCCTAGGGAGATTCCTACCCGACACAAGAGGAAAATTTTTCACAATGAGAACAATCAGCCGTTGGAATAATCTCCTCAGGGAAGTGGTGGATTCCCCATCATTGGACACTTTTAAGATTCAGCTGGACAGGGAGCTGGGCCATCTTGTCTAGACCGTGCTTTTGCCAAGAAAGGTTGGACCAGATGATCCTCGAGGCCCCTTCCAACCTGGGTTTCTATGAGTCTATGACCAGTGAGTTTAATTTGGCTGCCCAGCAATACCATGAGGTAGTAAGCCACCATGCCGAGCACTTCTGTAGATCATTCTGCTCAGCAAAAGCAGCATCACCTCTTCCATATACCCAACGAACTGATGTGCTGAAGGGCTGTTCCCCTAAAACAGCTACAGAGAAGCACAGATGGGGAGAACCTCACCAGATTTCTTAGTGAAATTCACTCTTCATCAAAGAAATACGTCAATACTTGCAAAACAAAATATTACTTGCCATTTAGAAACATGCTGAGCAGCCCAGGATTAGTTGGTACATATTCTTGGAAAAAGTAATCCTTAACACTATTGTGAAACAAAGGCAATAAACCCAAAGAAAATCAGATATTCAATAAAAAGTGGTTTAGAACTACCTATTTCCCACTTGGTTGAAGCAAAAAAAAATCTTTTTTTTTTCCTCTTTAAAGGCAAAGGCCAGCTGGATCAGAGTTGCCGGTCTCTATGAGTTACCCAATCTGTAACTTTGGTGTGCTTTTATCACTGAGAAGACAGAACTAGAAGCAACCTTCCAGCAAATAGTTTCCTAAAACCATACTCATGCATATATATTATTGCAGATACACACAAACTGGGAAACGGACATATGCTGACTTCTGCTTCTCTCCAATACGGTCTAGATTGTGGCTTTTCTCCTCCTGTTGCAGTAAAAGAGAGCAATTTTTCAAGTTTATACCGAATGTCATTCTATTTCATTTCCAAATATAATCTCCCAGAGAGAAGGTTCGCTTGCCCTATTTCCAATCTCTAAAGTTAATACACAAATTTATATTCCTTTCTCCCACTCGCTCTCCTAAATTAAGAGGCGTAATTACTAGGAACGCTTGCTACAAACGAATAAAGTGCCAAGGGAGAAGGAGCTGTCACTGCTGGACGTCTGCAGCAGCCACCCTCCCCTCTCTCCCATCCCCGGAGGATGCTGCTTATGAGGCAGTTTCATTCCCTCCTATTAGCAGGGGTAGCTCACACGCCGGAGCAGACGCCAAGCCCTCCCTTTCCGGGCAGGACAATCATAAGGAACAAAATTACAAAATTAACTTCAGGCTGTCAAGGAGCCACCAGTGCTTGCAAGGATCATTCCTCCCAAATTCACCTTCTGCCTCTCCCCAGTCCTGCTGACCTGTCGGGCGACGTCATGTTTCCTTAACGACAGCTGAAAAACTCAGATCTGCAATCTAAATATTCAGCCCCAGTCTCATCCCTCTCCCCCGTCCCCCCATCTCCAGCACTCTCTCAAAAGGAAGATTGATTATTATAATCAGACTTAGCTCTGACACAGCATTTGCATTTTCAAAGCACAGCATAGTCATTAACTAATTCATCTACCCCAAGGGAGCCCTAACGAGCTTTCACCTCTCTCCCCTCTGATTCCCAATCTGCAGGCAGCTTCTCTTCCAACACCTCCCCTCTACATTGTGCTGCACAAGCGCAACTTGGTGAAACTCCAGATAGGCTCAGACAGCCAAATCCAGCCCTGCTGCAAAGGAACACGGCCCTGCTGTAGCAGCTGAAGAGGACCAATGCACAGACACCCTATTTCACGTTAGTTATCCTAAGGTTTCCCTGTGTAATCACAAGGGTATAAGGGTATTACAGGAAACAGTTTCTCTTCTGCAAAGTAAGGCCAATGCCCCAGGGGTCCCAAAATTACCACGGTCCTATATGAGTGGCATCAATGGAAGCCGCTCATATGGGAGCCGCTCATCAAATGGAAGCTCAAAGCCGCAAGACATCACCCCATCCAAGCCCCAGGCTCCTCCTGTACAGCCCATCCAACAGCTCAGACACTCACGCCCCACCTTCTTCCCCAAACACTTACCGCTGCCCTCTGCCCCAGGGCTCAGACCTGTCCCTGCTTCAGGCTCTTCTCACCCCTCAAGGCTGCCAGAGGCCGACCCTTCCCGCTCACCCACCTCCCTCTGCTCATCTCCGTGTCCTGCCCCAGCAGAACCACAGAGCCTCGCACCCGCCGGTGCTCCACGCAACCCCAGATTAGTGTTGATGAGTAATAATGTCTAATTGGAAGTGCTTAACCTGTATTCAGATGAATCATTTCAAATACTCCTGTCTGGAATACTTAAGAGAAAAAAAAGGCAGTATAATATTTATTTTCTCTCTTGCTTTTTGATCTATGGCAAATAGGGCTGTCACCTGAACAGGGGCTAAGGCGACAGTACCGATACTGCTATTTTGCAGCAACGCACTAAGGAGCAAGACTTGCTACGTCAATTGGGGGTACAGAAGGGCGTGCAAGACCCTGCAGCTTTGAACAGCCGGAATGCTCCAGCTGGCCCATTTTACTCTTTTTACCCACAAGTGGTATACACGAAACCGTACATCGGCTCTGGAAGGAGCCCGTCCTTCTGTTTGAAGGAGAGAGACTCTGTTGATGCTCCGGCACGTCTGAAGGCAACTGCCCTGGTCACCAGCACAGACCCCATGTCAACAGCAAGTAATATGGTCCCAGTCATCACATGGGTACCAACTTAGGATGGGTTTGACAGTTTTGCCTTCTTGAGCTTTATTCCCCACTTTAGGCTGTATCTGTTTCTTTCCGGTACTCTGGGATGGGTGAAAGATGCGACAGTTTGGAAATAAGCACTACTGGGCATTTCAGCAGGATGGAAGCTGCCTCAGAGCTCAAGATGAACAAAACTGGAAAGTTTGAGGGGAAAAGGAGCAAATATCCTGTGCAAGAGACCTACTAAGCAAGGGAACTGGAGAGGTTAATTAAAATCCACGAGTTTATTAGAGTATAATTACGTATTTCAACTCTTGCTTCCAGAGGAAGGAGCAGATGAGGAGTCTCTTCCCCTCCACCTTGCTGCAGCCCTGTCTGGTCCACGCTCCCAGGCGCTGCTGAGACCTCACCACCACCACACGACAGCAAAAATCCCTGACATCTCCACTTCCAAAAACCCTCTCTTTGCTCTAACAGCTCATTCTGAAGAAGGATCACCTAATTTCCATGTTCATTCGGCTCACAGCTCTCTGCTGTTATCAGCCCCGCTCCACCACTTTCACCAGCATGTAGATGACTGTTTCCTTTAATTACTACCGAAAGCTCCTCCCACCAGGGAGAGCAAAACAGCTGGTGTCCACCGAGAGAAGGAAACTCCAGAGTAATTAGCCTTAAATGGTTGACATCTCCTACCCATTACTCTTGGTTAGAACAGCAAAACACAGAGCAGCAGTCTCTTTAGGGACCTGTCAAGGTGTCGGACTGAATGTGGCACAACCCCATCCAGTGTGGACACGACACTGGCGCAATGGAGTTGTCTGCTCTCAAGAAGAGCATCACGCAGGTCACTTCTTTCACGCAGGAGCAGGTACTTTTGCTAGAAGCCAGTCTTCCAGCAGCTGTAATTCAGAGGCAAAGCAGCAAATAAATCTGCAAAGATGTCATACCTCCTCTATACAAAGTCTGAATACAGTTTGTTTCCTGAAAATATACCCTCGAGGAGTTTCTGAAGCATTCAGTCGACAAATTCTCATTAAATGGTAGCTTGTAATCCCACCTCTTGCACCCCCATCAGTTTTCTTGTTGAAAAATCATCACGTAATAAACAGTCAGAGAAGAATCTACGCATTTCACCGACCACCTAGGAAGAAGATCAAAGGGGAAAGGAAAGAGCAATCTACAATCCATTTTTGTTCCTTCGTCTCCTAACATAAATATAGTGGAATCAATCTCTGCTTAATACTGTAAGAGAGCAAAGAAGCCTCCACTGAGTGCTAGACTTGAAAATTGAACTTAATCCTCTTGCTCCGACTCACATGGAACAACCCACAGCCTGTACTTCAACATGCTTTTAAGAAGAGTGCTCTCGCTCCCGCTGCATCTCCAGCCCAATTTTGCGGTTCGTTACAGCCGGGAGCACTGTTTTCTGGCACGTCTCGGCAGAGAGAGGGAGTGTGAGTGGGGGCCAGCAGAGCTCCATGCTCAAGGTGCTTTCTGAACTCCCAGAGATGGGAAATAGGAGGACGGGGCAGGGGATCCAGCTACGGGAAAGCAGCAGCTCTCAACAGAGCCTCCCAGCTGCCTTCAACAAAGTGGCAGATGCTTGAAGGAGTCTTGTTCCCCAAACCCTTCCCCAAAGAACAGGCTAAGAAAAGCAAATTTAAGGCTTTCTAGCTAAATGACCCATCCTGAGGCCCTCCTGTGACAACAAGCAGTGGGCTTTTAAAGCATAAGAAGTGGGAAATCTCTCGCTTTGTGCCAAAAAGCAAAGGTTACGGGGCCCTGCCAGGGCTGCTCTGCCCATTGCAGCCTCTCAGGATTATGCCTGCAGTCCCCTTCAGTTGCCAGCAAGCAGTCACAGAACAAAAAGCAAGAAGTAATTCCCTCTCAAATACCGCATGTTCAGTTCTGGTGCCAAAGCAGAAACCTGGCATTTTAACCTTTGGTGAACACGTTCTTGCTGCCACCAACGATAAACTCCGCGGCTCAGCTCGGACGGGAAGGAAAGTGTAATAAATGTGCGGTGGATGACATTAGCACTGAATATAGCATCAACAGGACAGGGCCTGGCAGGAGCTCGGTTTTATACAGCCAGTCTTTAGAGGTTAATGAAATATTCATAAATAAGTTAAAATTCTCCTGACAAGCTAGATCCTGTAATACAACAAAGAGTTGTCAGCCTCAATTAAGCGATTCCAAAGAGGCAGGGCACTGCCATTCATTATTTAGGAAGAGGTCACAGGAAAAATTCTGCTCTATGATCTTCTTGTCTCTGTGGATAAATTCGGTTTTACAGCTCCTGCTGGAGGACTCTGCTGCCCTGACAGAGTGGCTCAGAGAGACCCCAGCCTGCCACCGCTACTACCTACCCCCAGCATCTAACAGCCGAAGGCAAAAAACACTGGGAACAAACTCTTCTAAGGGCACTGAGACACAAAAAGATCAAAAGCAAAACAAATAACGCAGCGAGCTGATCAGGCTGTCAGTACGAGGACTAAGACAGTCTTGAAACTGCATGTTTTTTAAGCCTTTATCTCCTTTTTTGTACACACAAAGCCAGCCCTGGGCAAGAAGAAAAGCATCCAGCAACCTTTGATCTGCAGGCACGTCCCCTCAGTGCCCTCAGTGTCCCCCTAGATCCCACAGCTAGAGATCTTCATATCCTCCCTCATGCTCAGGATAAACCGTGCCTCCAGAATTGCATTTCTGGGATCAGATCTCTGAGGGTGGTGCTCAACTGGTCTCCATCCTTGTTACAAGCAAGCTGGAGATTAATGATTACTTTGTCCCAGCCTAACATGACTCCTAACCAAGTCTTCCTTTCCTTCTCTGCACATGCACTGGAAGCACATGTTCCTTCTACAGCTTCTCCAAGCTGCCTTTTAGGCAAGACTGGAAAAAGGAGCAGAAATTACTGAACCCTAGAGGTATCCAGGACCTCTCACCCCGTTTTCCCCTACCTCTCCAAGTGCTGAACACAGCCCCCGCACGCTCCAGGAAATTTTAGTTCAACTAAGTTCAACCACGCGAGGCTGAGGTAGCCCATAAACTTCTTACAGACCCTGTGAGGGTGGATGTAGCCGGAAAGGCACAATACTTGCATGCATATTCATTATGCCTTTTGTACCTCAAGGCTGTGGCTACTATAATAAGGCCTTTGATAATATCTCTGTCCCACCCGTTTTATTTTACCAAGTAACTCAGTAGAACTCAGATTTTACAGTGACAACAGCAACGCTGACAAGAGGACCGCTCTAGTCACAGCACCACAGTGTCCTCTGCACAGGAAAACGATCCACCTTTCTCCTCTGCTCAACAACTGAAGAGAAAAGAGCCCAAATCCTTTCTTCGCTCCAAGTCCTTGTCCCAGTTACAATCCTGCAATGCAAAGGTGAGAGCACATTATCAACTCTCAGCCTATTTTGAAGTTGAATAGTGGAGTGCTCACTATCTCATCCTTTTTACCAAAAAGCAACCCATTGCATTTGTCAGTACCACTCGGGTTTTACGGGTACACCACGGAGGCCTCTCCAAATGATGGGCTGAGAATTAGATCATTGTCTGTGCATCCCATCAGAGTCTGGGGCCAGACTATTCCAGGACCCATCCCTGGAAGTGTCAAGACCAGGTTGGATGGGGCTTTGAGAAATCTGGTCTAGTGGGAGGTGTCCCAGGCAGGGTGGGTGGAACTAGATGATCTTTAAGGTCCCTTCCAACCTAAACCATTCTATGATTCTACAATTTTCCCTGCAATCCGGCAGTACCTGTCCCACAGGGACCCAAAGGCAGGAGCAGCAATAAGGCAGCTCTCCACTTTCAACAGCTACGTTTGTGAAAGTCCTAACCCCATGTCAGCTGTTGTTGCCTGTGATGAGAAAATGAAACCAGTCCTGTTGAAACCAAACGGTGCTGCAGAGTTCCATAAAACTTTCACGTTAATTGATCCAACAGCAGGTTCATTTGTGTAATGGGACTTTTAAACAGACTGTTTATTTCTTCTTAATTTGAAGGGAATGTACTATTTGATCCCATGTGCCTGGCTAGATTTTTAAAAGAAGAGATAAACTACGAGAATTGACTCACTGAGTCTCCTCTTCTAACCCAATTAAAATAGCATTGAGATATTAACGTGCAGAAGTGTAATGTACTCATGGCCTCTCCAGTCTACTGGCAGTTTGTCAGCACCCATCTACCAAGATCCCAAAGCTTCCACCACACTCTGCTTTGCCCACAGTCACATGCAAGCGATGCTTCTGATATTGCCAAGAGTTTTGTGCGCTGAACGGGAATTTTCCAAGAGAGAACGTGCAGCAGATGCAACACAACAAACTGAGGCTGTTCATCATTCCCTGTGCTAAGAGAGAGGAAAAAACCAACCCCAAAACCAAAAAAATGTCGCTGGTCCTCAGAGCTCACTGTATTCCTACACTGTGGGGAACAGCAAGGACTAATTTTCATGTACATGTTTACAACAAGCACTGAGAGAGTGCTCTCAGCTACAAGAGGAGAAAAGGAACTCTGAGTCCTCCCATCCCTCTGTTCCAGGGTTTACTCTACCTGGAGAACCAAAGCTCTGCAGTAAAAACACAGGGAGAGAAGTTGAAAAGGGGCATCACCGATGCTCCTTCACACTCAGCCCCTTGTTCCAACAAATCACATTTCTAAATTAACATGATAAAGTGAAGAATAATACAAACACTGTGAAGTATATACAGAACAAACAAGCTACAAAAGGCTCTGCTGAAATAAAACTACCTGATAGAGAAAACAATGTTTCAGACATTGATCATCAAAACATATTTTAAACCAACAAAATGCACTGAAGATCTTGGGTCAAAAAATGTAAACACACAAACACAATTACTGACAGCACAAAGCAGGGAGGCTTTATCGCAGAGGAACATAAATAGATCAGACAGAAGCTAGGTGAAAACTGAAGGAACAGCAGCAGAATTGAAATGTAATAGTGCAAGACACACAACAACTAGAACCTCTCCTACAAACTGAGTCTTCATCAGTCAGAAACTGGAGAGGAGGATGAAGAGCTGGGTGGATTAATCGATCCCAGGATGAACATCAGTGCCACGCTCAGTGGAAATGGAGAATGTGAGTCTGAAATGGAAGAGCTGAGCCCTTTCCAGGACAGAGAGGCACCTGCCTGTAGAGAACACTTCTGTAGAAGCTACTGCTGAAACATCAGCTGGAATGATGTGACCACTCTGGTCACTCATCTTCAAAGACGATAGGGAAATATGGGAAGAGACTTAAAGAAAGGTGCAAGATTCATGAGGAGACTGAAGAGCCTGTTTTAAGAGAAGACTGAAAGAGCTAGATTTGTTTAACCTAGACAAATGAAATACTGGGAGAGAACAATTGTTCTCTATAAATATGTCACAGCATAAATATGAGGGAGGAAGAACAGTCACTGTAGTTTAAGGAGAACATTAGCACAAGAAAAAATGGATATTAACTGCACATATATTTTCACTTGGAGCTAGGGAGATTTCAGCTATCAGAGCAGTCTTTCAATGATAGTAACGGGACAAACAACCTAAGCAGTTTCAAGACAAGGTTGATAAATTTATGAACTAAGGTATATGCTGCAATTGCCTCTGTTACCAAAGGACTGGACTTTATGATCTAAGAGTCCTCTTCCAGTCTTCTGTTACGATATCATTTCATTTTGGACCAGCTTTTTTGCTGTCTCTTTATAACCAGATTCATGTTTTTCAATCTGATTTGAGAACTGGCTATTTCCCTAAAATTGCCTTACTAAAACTATTGCTGGGTTCATGCTGCTGCTCAGCTGAGTGCTGCGCTACTCATCTGTCTTGGGTTTGCTGCTCTCACATAAGGCGTTAGGATAAAATCTGTCAAGTGGTAAGGAGGTTTGCTATCGTCTTGCTAAATCATTTCGTTAATGATAAAATGCATTTTTGATGGATGGAGACTTCCTGCACAGGTCGGTCGCCTCCCTTCCCCTCCCAGCCTGTTGGTTCTATATATCTTCCAGCAAAGCTTCATTTTTATTTACAACTGCGTGGTTCAGTACTCTAATCCCACATTTAATTGCCATCCCATTGTAGATAATACAGAGAATTTATATTTCCACTAACGAACACCACTTATGCCTGGTCTGTTGTATTTCGTGCATTCTATGATTCTATTATCATAGAATATAGATTCTATTATCACAGAATCATAGAATGGTTAAAGTCAGAAAGGACCTTAAAGATCATCTAGTTCTGACCCCCCTGCCACAGGCAGAGACACCTCCCACTAGACCAGGTTGCTCAAAGCCTCATCCAACCTGGCTTTATGTTTAATTACTCTTAAATAAGAATTAAACAACCTATGTTGTCAAGTTATCCAGTCTTTCATATTCAGTTCACTTCTGTCATATTATCGTTGTTATCACCTGTAAGCTAAAATGTAACAGCATTTTTATTCTTGCCAACTATTTCTCTTAAGTATCCAAAGTTACAGTTCTTAGAAGTCTGGAGATCTGATGTAACCATTAGAAAGTGAAGTTTTTCAGTAATAATGCAAACGGTTCATGATTTGTGCAGGTCTCTTGTTGTTTAAGTATTGATGCCTGATGCGATTTTCCCAGACTTTTTGTGATTTTTCCGTGTTGCCTTCCAGTTAGCAGCTAGTTCCCAACTACATCACACACAATGTTCTCTGAGTTGATTTCTTTCATGTATTCTCCTTTCTGTCTTCGTTACTTCTCCAGATAACCATCAGTGTAGGCAGTCACTGACATTTAAGTTAATCCTAAACACTATGGTTTCATCAGACTGAACACATGATTTGGCTCCTTAACTATTCCTGACCTGCTGCCCTTAAATAAAGGTCTCCTGTTCTTTGCTGAGGGTTAACCAACACTTTTACTCACAGCAGAGGGAATTCATTACTTTCATTTTAAGGTGACTTTATTTCTTTGGTAAGGACACTCAATTTATGCCATTCATTTTGTGACTGCTACATTCTTGGACTTCAAATCTGCTTTACCTCCCACCCTGCTACGCAATTCTTCTGATTCTTATATCCATTCTTTTTAATCTGCTGGAGGGTGAAATATAATTTGTTCCAATGAGCAGTCTATAGATTTCAGAGCCTACATGGGTCAAGCTGTCTTTTGAAGACGAAAGCCAAAAGATACCCAGAGCACCTCAGGGCAATGAAAATACAGGTGATTCTTTCTTAATACCAAGCTGACTTCCCTCAGGGATTAATGATGGAGAAAAAAAAACCTTGACACGAATGCTCCCTCTACAGAACCGGACTGAAAGAAAGTGTAAGATCAGGGATCACAGCCGTTGTTTGGATGGCGAGCTTGAGCCAAACAATTTCCTCCTGTCTATAAAGGGAGATGGAAAAGGCAAATGAAAATTAGAAAAACTAACACATCTTCTGCTTCCCTCCCCCAGGGAGAGAAAGAAAAAGAATATAACAAACAGGAAAGCAGTTGCTGCAAATAATATTTTGGTGCGAGCAAAGCCAGCTCTCAACTCTATGCCAGCAGAGCATGGAACTAACGTACCGTAAGTAAGATCCTGGGACCACAGAACAGGGAGCTGCACACGTGAACTCTATGAGCAACCTCCCGGCACATCCTGGGGATAAAGATATTTGAGCACTAGCCTCAACAAAGAAAACTTCCAGGGCTGATTAAATTGTCAGAAAAGCACACATACGTACACAAAAATTCCAGAAAAGAAGCGTGCTTAGGCACCAAAAAAAAAAATCACAACAAAAAAACATTCTTTCAGCAAATGAAAGAAACACAAAACTCACAGATCTTTGGGACAATTAAGTCATCTCAGCCCTATCAGGCTGGTGACTGTTATGTACCAGCTCTCAGAAGACTGGGGAAGCCCTGTTCCCTTACAATGGGAACACCATCAGACTGTGAATAAAGAAAAATAAATAAGTGAAGGGTTAGAGGGAGAGAAAAATCAAAGTTCCATTGTTACAATTACACAGCACAGTGATATGGGTAATTTTTCTTAAATCAGAAAATAAATTCTAGGTTCAAGTTCCCTGAAGGATATAAAATATTAGAAGATTTTTTATGGTTGTAATCACAAACTCATTTCTCCAGCCACTACTGGCCGTGTCTAATTAGGGCAAAGTATGTTAATGATACAGCGGCACAGCCCAGAGACGTCTTCAGTTGCAATATTAATTGCATTTAGGGAAAGAAGCATGAATTGTGCTTATACAAGCTAATTAGTATGGGTTTGCTAATTAATACTGGAAAGCCAAACTGCCTTTGTCTTGTCAACTGCAATTAGCTGAAGATGTTTAAATTTCTTTTCTTTTTTTTTTTTTTTTTTTCTTTTCTTCCAGTAGTAAACTGGCTTTAGCTGACAAGCAATGAAATCATGCGCTGGGGTACTCTATGACAGGTAGTGCAGCAAGTCCGTCCCACTTTCCTCCACCAAGACCTTGTGCCCCAGCCCAGAACAGTGTCCCCTGGAGCAAACACCACCCTTCATCTCGTTTTGTCCCCACGGACACAATTCCCTGAAGCAGGGCCCTCTCTTCCCAAGGACACAGAGCATGCAGATCCTGCCTTATTGAGGCCACGATCCTATCAGAGTTATCCCCCAAGTGTTTTACTTTTAAATATTGCTATGTAAAGAATGAATTATTTACCAGGGTATCTAAGATGTTCCCCATCGCCTTCAAGAAACCCCATCAAACTCACCTGTGAGATCCAATCAGCTAGTTCACTAGCCCAGAGCACATGGCTTCATTCCCAGTGCTCTGGGGAGGGTGGCAAAGCCATTAGCACTCTTCAGGGTGGCAACAGAGATGTCACCTCTACAGAGGTTTATCCCAGAAGCAGCCCAAAGACTCATCAGACTGTACGATAGCACCTGACAGGTGTTTATTCCATCTCACTTAGGGCCATAAGCCAGTTTGCAGAACGGCTGATGAAAAGCAATATCCACATCTGTCAGCACCCGGAGCAGGACGAGCCCTTCTGCAGCCCCCCAGCCATGGAGGCTTAACATCAAACTAACGAGCAGTGGATCACGGGTGAAAAAAGGGGGAGAGGGGTGAAAAGGAAGGTGAGATACCAGGAATCCAAATCAGCAAACAATTGCTGACGTGTCAATTTTAAAGGAGTCTGAAAATAAGGCCATCCGGGTGAGACACTGATCTGGAGAGGGACGGGGGAAAAAAGCACATAAAGAAGATTTTGTTGGATGCAGGGAGGAGAGTGGGGCTGACGGTACAACTGCTGGAGCCCTTGGGAGCCCCATCCAAAGGGGGCAGACCACTGTCACCCCTAACACTGCAGAGGACAAGAAGCGCCACATCTTTCCCTACCAGGGAGACTTCACCTGGGAATGGAGAAGAACCATCCACCACCAGTGAAAAGCAGGAACTATACTGTCACGTTTCTCCTCAAAAATGAAACGGGGGAAAAACAATCTCTCTTCCTCTGTTTGAAGCAATTTTCTTATATTTACTGAACAAAATTCAAAATGCTGAATAAAGCCCACACCCCACAATCTGCAATCCATCGCCTGAAGCACTACAGGATACAGCCTATTCCTGTGAGATTGATGTAGGATTTACTGGAACATCACAAGACCTGCAGTTTTCCATCGAGTAACCCTTGGGAATAGGCGCTGAACACCGACTGCTGCTTTATCCTCTGCTGATGGATGATGCACAACACCAATTAATGCTTTAACGCTGGAGGTTCCAGTTTCTCCAGCTCTTTGCCAGCCTGTTTTAGTACGACAAACTTTTGAAGGCAAACAAATAACTCAAAACCCAGGCTTAACAAGCCAAAAAGAACGATGTTAAAAAAACCCACGCATCAGAACATTTAAAACATAACAGCAAATTTATCCTCCAATACGTCCAGTGAGCACAATGCAAAATTGATTGTATAGAATTTAAAACCATAACAAGGCAGCATGTAATAAGATCAGATGGTAAATAGGATTAATTCAGTTTTCTTTGGAAATATCATTTCTGGCCTCTGTCACCAGAGAAAGCGGCTGAGCATACAAAAATGTTTGCCCACAATGTAAGACCACCCCAGAACGGGAATCAATTAACACTCTCATGATAGAAAATCTGCTGTTGAAACAGCAAGGAGCAGAAATTAAAAAAAAAAAAAAAAAAGGAATTAGCAGATGTACGGCAACCTATTAATAGTACAGCAGGGGCACGCCAGTTCTGCCCTTCAGTGCCCTCGCAAGTTGAGCAGAAGTTTAAAAAGCCTAGTGTTGGCACTGCAGTTTATGATTTGGGGTTTAGAGCGGAGGTCTGTTTAGCACCTACTTACTAGCCAGTGATGCGTGCCCACCTTTTCATTAGTAATAAAATGAATCCAGTGCAAAACATATCTACAGAATGAGTGTCTACATCTTGGATATTGCTCAGGTTTTTCTTGTGACTGCTAAAAGTTTTGGGAATCCCGCAACTCGCCCATCAGCAAAAACATTTGCTCACCAAACAGCTTAATGCCAACACCTCATTTATTCCCAAGTAGGAAGAATCATACACAATAGTCATAAACTGCACATAAACCTCCCTACTGCCTGGTTTTGTGGCCTCTATTATTTTTGGTTCTTGAGGGAACTGCCAATAAAATAGACAAACGCAGCAGAAAATTAACAGATATTATAAAAAACTAGTTTGCGGTAATTCTGTCGCATCTCATCTGCTTGTCCTTTGCACACTTGAGACTAAATCAAAGGCCCCCAAAGAAAGGAGTTAATTCAGTATGAAATTAAGTGCTTGCTTCTGATCTAGAACTGCTAACAAAGAGAAGGCAAATTGCCAAAAAAAAAAGGAAGAAAGGCCACTAGATCTCATCCAATGCTTGTTCCAGGTGAGTACGGAGACAGAGAGTGCCAAGACTAGCAATAACGATACAAACTTGTACAATGCTTATTTGCTATTCATTTCTGAATATTTGGAACTGATCCACTGTTTAAATGAACTAAGCTTTGCATATGTTACTGCTCTGTAAAACAATTTAAAAAACCCAAAAGATGAACACTTACCATCTCTGCTCGTTGCTTATGATTCCCCACTTCTTCCATAACTTGAGCCAGCTGAGCCTTCAAGACAAAAAAATAGAAAATGAAGACTAGGACATATTTTTTAACTTTTAAGAAAACTATGTTCCTCCCTCCCAACCAAAAAAGCCACCAAGGGCAAGATGATTTTCACAGTGTTGCAAAGGCGTTATACGCATTGGGTCTTGGTATGTCCTATCAGCATCCCATTCCAGGAGACAATGCTGTCCCAAAGAGCCTGCAGCCTACACACACGAGAAAGAACAGGTTTCTTGCAGAGAGGAAACCCACTGGATTAGCTATCCCAAATTTCAATCCCATGGTCCACTCAGAGAACCGTGCCTCCTCTCTGTTTCTCTGGAAGTTGCATAAAGAGGGGTCTAAAACCGACCCACACTTAACTTCAGAGAAAGAAGAGGTTTGCTCCACAGCTCCTGGAAGGTGTGCTTCTGTGTGAAGAAAACTTCATGGAAAATGTCCTGTTGAAGTTCTGGGGTACAGGGTTGGTTTTGGAAAGCTTCAAGACTGTTAGAATACAGAACAAATCCTCTCCGGAACATTACCCTACTGAATTTCTATGAGAAAAGGTCTCAGTGCAAGGTTTGGGTTTTTTTAAGAGGAAATTTGAAATTTAAAGAATCTCAAACCAGAGTGGAAATACCTTCTTATCCCTGTATAATTTGCAGAGAAATAAGAATCTAACTCAGAGGAGGATCTTTTCACAGAGTTTTGTTTGCAAAAAAAAAAAAAAAAATTAAACTAAATGGGTATTTCAGAGGTAAGAGAAGCCACATACACTACTTGAGTGCTACTACTTCCCACATCTTTTATTTCACAACAATTTGCTAGCCTGCAATCAGCCTTTCTTCGCTTAGCAGAAAACCCAAAAAATAGTCACATCTGAGGACAGAGAAGCTAATTTATACAATGTAAACAAACAAGACAAGAACTAAAAAACCCAACAACTTTCCCACAAACCATTTCCCATAATTTCAAGCAGATATTCATTAAAACCCTCTGGAGTCCCTCTAACAATCTCTCGCCACACATGAAATGGGTCTTTTGAGTACTACATCCAAACCAGAGACAAATAGCGAGCAGTTTATTACAAGGAAAAGGAAAACATTAAGCTTTGAAGGCTAACTGCACTGAAATGCAAGCAAACAAAGAAATTACAGTCTTAGGGTTCAGCACAGCAGAAGTTCAATTTTGCAAACAAACAACCAAACAGTTCAAGATTTCCCCGGCCCCAGAGCTCAGCGGAAACCGAAAAAGTTACAGATTCTTGCTGTGCGGGGCCTGGGATGATGTGACATTATTTAAGGAACAGACACTCAAATAAGATGAAAAGGGCTTTAATACAAGCCTGGGACCTGGCCCAGGGAAATGAAACACGTTCATTAAACACCACGGGAGATGCCAGTCCCCACCAAACACGGAGTGCATCTACAAGCAAGTGAGAAGAAAAAATGAAATTATCACCAAGTTTGATGCTGAAGCATCAGGAAACTATAAATTTGCAGACATCTGGGAAAGACTTTTTTCCCCACTACTATTGAATCAGGTAGAATTACACCAGCAGGCTGGAGCCAGAAGAGTCACACGGAGAAGAATTAGAGAACATCCCCCTCAGAGATATTTATGACAGATGCTAGCACAGCCTTTGCAAAACACCCCAAGACTGAATATTTTTGATCACCACCCCCCCACACACACTTTTCTGTATATTTAATAGCCTTCATCTATATGAAGACGTATATGTTGTTCAGATGAGAAATTCTTGCCTATTCTAAACCAGGTGTAAAGAGCCATTAAGAATTACACATTTGCCTACAGTAGCTGCCACTCCTGAATTTGTGGGTCATTTCCCTGTTCAGCCTCCTGTTAGTACAGACTCCTACAGAACGACGGAGTAATTCAGACTGGAAGAGGTCAGTTCAACGCCCTGGTCAGCTACACCAGGATGCTCAGGGCTCTTGGTCAGCTGGGTCCTGGGTATCTCCAAGGCGGCGAACCCCAAAACATCTCCAAGCAACCTGTGCCAAGCTTTGGTCACCTTCACAATGGAAATATTTTCCTTTATAATATCAAGACAACAGCACCCTAGGACAATGTTTCACTAGATGGTATAAGAGTACTTTAAAGTACAAGACCTTGATAAAATTCAGAAAAAAAGGATAGAAAAGACATATCTTCAGGAAGAAGCTGCAAAAATGTTTAGACAGGAGAGAAGTAATACAAAGGGATGGGGGAAATTCGAAATACAAGCAGGAATTATTCCATAATTTACCTTATATATAATATGTCTTGGGGGAAAATAACCAAATACAAACCTCTGGAGCTGCTATGGCAGCAGAGAGCTAGAGGCAAACCTGGACAGAAAGTCCAACACAGCAGCGCGATAACGGCAGATCAACGTGATTTGGAGAAGCAATCAAATAAGAACTAAATCACAAAGTAGGTTTTCTTCATTGCATTTATTTCCAGGCAGTTCATCTCAAAGGGAAAGAGTAGCTAACTAGTGGGAATTCAGAGAACAGCAACTAAACTTACTAGACTGCTGGAAGAAATGATTTATGAAGATTAAAAGATTTTTAAATGTATGGTTTGGCTACAACTCTCACAGAAGAGCAAAAGGGACATATTTAATGCATTCCGAGCCGTTACAACGATACAGCTGGAAACAAGGAGGCTTTTCCAGCACAGCAGATCCCGTCGGATGCGATTCCCGCCTGCAGCCGGGACCCCCCGACCCCCGGCTCCCGGCCCGGCCCCATGGCTGCAGGCAGGCCCACAGCAGAGCCCACACCTTCCCCGGGGTCCCCCGCGCCTGCTCTCGCCTGGCTGTGAAACAGATGATCCGAATGCTTTATCACATCCAGTTTGTAAACATTAGCCCTACCCCAGACTTTTTATTAGCTTAAATCAAATATTGAACCTAGCTCAGCTGCTGGAGGACAGCTGCTTGCGAAGTGATTCACTGCCATATTCCTCCTAGGCCACAAGAAAATACAACCTAATCACCAGCAGCATGACAGATGCACACATTTTTAATTATGAAGAAGAAATTAGGCTCTGAACTTATCCCCACATCTCACTTAATCAGGGTGCTTGGGAGGAGCTGCCAGCCACCACAGCCACGGCAGGACGGGGCCACGGAGGGCCCTGGGCCGGCGCTGAGGCCCCGCAGCAGCCCCGCCTCAGGCATTTACCAGGAAAGGCCTGACAGAAAGGAGTGTCATTTCTTGGAATTTAACTTTCCAGGAATGAACTGTTGGATTTCTCGGTTCAGTCACCTCTGGCCACTTGCAGACAACAAAAGCATGAGCATGACCCTGAGCCACTTTGGTGGCTGGGAAGGAGGTGGTGTGTCCTTGGCGCCCGCACCAGCAGGCGTGGGAGGGCATCTGCAGCCGACGCTGGAGCAGTTGCCAGCCCCACCTCAGTTTCACACTGGTAAAAGCAATATCACAGAATCCCAGAATGGTTTGGGCTGGAAGGGACCTTAAAGCCCACCCAGTGCCACCCCCTGCCCTGGGCAGGGACACCTCCCACCAGCCCAGGTTGCTCCAAGCCCCGTCCAACCTGGCCTTGAACCCCTCCAGGGATGGGGCAGCCACAGCTTCTCTGGGCAACCTGGGCCAGGGGCTCACCGGCCTCACAGCAAAGAATTTCTTCCCAATATCTAATCTAAATCTCCCCTCTTTCAGTTGAAAACCATTCCCCCTCGTCCTATGGCTCCCCTCCCTGACAAGGAGTCCCTCTCCACCTACCTATATGTAGCTCAGCTTTGTTTTACGGGCTTTTTGACTGCTCACATTCACCTTGGTATCTCAGGAATCTCTCAGTAGGATCGACTTGTGTGTTGAATTTTCAGACTGTGCATGAAAGTTAACTTAAAGCTCCAAGGAAATTCTCATTACTTAAAACACATGTTAAATTCCCACGGATCACTGAGCTCAAGCATTAAGAAATGTGATAAGCAAACAGATATTAAGAATCAGATATACAAATACATGTAAAGTCCAATTTGCCCACTGAAGGCAGCACAACCAGGTAAAAGAAAATCAAGTAGCAAAGCAGGGAAAAAAAATCCTCTCAAGTATTCAGTCAATTACTTTAAGCCTCCAAAAAAAGGGTTTGTCAATTCAAAACATTCATCTTACATGACAACACAGTCTAATCTACTGTCAATGCTACTGTCATCCTCAAAGAGAGTGGCAGGAAGGAAGAGATAACCCGTGCTCCGGCCTCGCCGGGATACAGCAGCTCAGGGCTGAAAGAGGAGCAGGAACGGTTTCCAAGGAGAGGAGCCGATTCGGCCCCTAAGGAGACATTTCTGAATTGTTTAGCTTGCTTCCCTGCATCAATAATCCCTCTCCTATACCTTCCAAAAGTCAGCCTCCACTGGCAATGCTGGAGGAGGCCAGTCAGGGAGGGTGTAACGAAGGAAACTCCAGTGATCCAGTGGTTACAATGCAGGTGTTAACACCGATCGCAGCACCAGCCCCACGCTCTTCTCCGGGGGCTGAACGTGAGCCCTTACCGATAGGCGAGCAGCTCAAATGTGAGACTCGCTTGTAGGAAAAAATTAGCTACTCAATCTCTAATGAACAGTCTTTCTCTACACAACAATACCCTCCGCTCTACAAGCAATTAGCAAATCGAAGCGCTCTCTTTGTGGACCTGCATTAATTTGCTCCTTGACGTTGCACATTAAATAGCTCGTAGGTACAGCACAGCACAGTAGAAGCAACAGCCAAAGCCATAAAATTAAAGCTTGCTTCGAAGAGTTAGGGAAGCAAAATTACGCGTGCTGCATATTGGGAATAAATCAAAACAACCTTCATTTGGAAACATCATTTTAGTCTTATGCTTTCATCAAAAAACATGATTATCTTAACAGTCACATTAATACAATGTAGGTACTTTACAAGGGAGAGAAACAAGCATCACATTCACTACCTCAAATTAAAAAGCATCATTTTTATTCTTCCTCATCAGGGTGAAAGAGCTGGGCATATACACAGCTGCCTGTTGCAGGGTTGTGCTTCCCCAGCCATGACCTTCCACGGCAGGTCCCCAGAAGATCCCTTTCGGACAAGCGGCACCCGGCGGGCGGGGAGAGGAGCAGGTTCAGCCTGGCAGAGCGGTAGCACAGCTACAAAACACGGCATTTCTACAGCACGCCGCAGCCCGAGATACCCTCAGCAGTACTTTAGATGCAACAGTTGTATGCAAATTCAAGTCAAGTGCGATGATTGGCAAATTTAGGTATAATGTTAATTAATAGCTATTTCAAATTAATTACCTTCTAAGATAAATTCTTGCCTCTCTTCTTTGAGAAAGTTCACACACAATTTAAATTTACAAGGATATATTGGCTTCCAATCATGGAAATATGCAATCTGATATTGCCAGATCATTTCGGTTTCCTTCTGCTGGCTGCACACCATTCCCCAGGTAATTTCCCAGTAACTTATTTATCTAATCACGTCACTTACAAAAGAAGATATAAGATGAAGTTCCTCGGCTCAAGCTAGATGGACTTAATGTGTGCCTAAAGTGTGATGTCACCTATAACACAGTCCAAGGCAGTGTATCTTACCTGATGCCATAAACCAGGGAAGAAGGGGAAAAAAAAAGCACAACATCGCCTCTCTCTATCAGTTTCAGGAGATACAAGGAAAATATGGTGCATCAAAGCTGCAGGTGGAATACAGGAGGAAACCCCAAACATGGCTGCACTCCCAGGACAATTCTGATACGGGAAGCACTGATTGCAACACTTACAATTCAATCTTACATGTAAAAACATATAGCTCTATGCACCACGCTGATGAGTTACATGGAACAATAGAGAAATATCAAGAGAATACTTTGAAACGAAGGCTGCAATCCCTAATCCTCTCACAAAGATATTTTTCTAAGATTCTGGCTTGTAGTTAAAACAGGAGGAAAACTTTGATTTCACAGGCACCACAGACAGCTTACTTACGGGGGTGGCGGAGACTGAGACGGGAGTAACTCAGCCACTTGCAGTTAGATTTCAGTTTATTTGCATACTGTGATCCTGCATGTTAAAATATTGTGAGAGCTGAAATGAAATTTTCATTAGTGTTCAATCTGAAATCTCACCCGTGGGATTCAACTTTCAACAGTTAATGCATGCATTTGCCTGTTTATCCTTTATAAAGTTATATATCCATTTTAGCCAATACCTTCCGCCTTCAATCCATTAGCACACCATTACTGCAGATTGGTAGCAGTACGGTACAGTTTTAGCATCTCTGAAGCGCACTACAAAATTACACCGGGTTAAATGGTCATTTCTAATTTCATATATTTTCACACTTTGTAGATGAAATTACTGATCTTTCACAAAATTGCATCAGTTGAGATCACAATCAAGAAGTCAGTTTAGTATCAGACATTGCTAAATAATTTCCTTGCCGCTTTACAGATTCAATTTTGCTGTTCTCAAGAAAGCGCTCCTGGTTATAAAATCAAGTACATATCTTTTATGAAGTGGGAAATAACAGCTACAAATAAACTCTGGTGTTGTCTCAAAAGCATCAAAACCACCATGTTCTCTTACAGGAGCTGGACTGGAGGTGGCGGGGGACTCAGGCTGATGCAAAGGTGAAGGGGAAAATTCCCCAACAACTTTTGAATCTGTTTCAGAAATTTATATACAGCGAAGCGACACTGACTCTGACTCACAGAAAAGCTGCAATAGGTGAAACAGAGACCATTACTTACTGGCAGAATTTGGACTATGTGGGTAGACTTACAGCTCAATGAAAAGCATGTGTCTCAGGCCACAGCTTATGTGGTTTTCCATGTAATTTAGTCCTTCTTAATTTTACCCCAAGCAAGGACACAAGATAGGAAACTAGGATGCCTGTAAGCAAGGTGTCCCCACGCCTCCAGGGACTCCTGGGCATCACAGCAAAGCGCAACACCCAGGGACGGAAGGCTACTGCTCCGTGCAGAGAAGCGAAGGGCGTTTTTCATCAAAAAAGCAAGAGCTGCTGCTCCTTTGAGAACCAGTTTTCTACTGGACGCGATGTGCAGCAGGGGAATGCCGCCCCCCAGTGAGAGACACAAAGCAGCCAGTTACCAAAATGAAGGATGAATTAAGCAAAGGCTCTTGGGTGCTAAACAAAAAAATGATACTGCAAATTGAAAAATTGCTGAAGTCATAGTTATAATTACTGAAGATACAGGGAAAACATCTGCAAGATATGAGATGCTGTCAACACACTATCAAGATTTACTGGACAAAGAGATAATAACCAAACCTTTCTCTTGCTCTTAAGTCTCAAGGACGGACCAATCTCTCTTCTTCTCTTTTAAGAGACACAGTCACTTATTAACGTCAAGAATTCTTGACAGTAAGCTTATTATAATGAAGTCACCCCAAATTCTCCCTGGTTATGCTATGAGAAAGGGGTGCAAATATGGTCACTTGGAACAACTGATGCAAGGCAGATAGGACTTCAAGCAGAAATCACCCACATCCCTGTTGCTGGCAAGTCCCTTGACCTACCTTAAAACAAGCTGGTCCAGTTCTACAGCAGACCTGGCTCTTGTTCCCCCTCTGCCTAACGACTGCTGAGACCCCTGCGGCAAAGTGAACCCTGAAACTCCTTTTTTCCCCTCCCTCTCTAATGTAAAGGTAATACTCACTCTGTAAAACCATCCAAAAATCCTTGAGCAAAGGTAATCTCTGAGCCCAAGGTGCCACTATTGACAGAAAAGGCACTGGATGGGCCACGCCACTCGGGCAGTAAAAGGATTAAGCACCACATTAAGTGCAGAACTCGAGCACCTCCACGTTCAGAGGTGGCGGTAACCGAATCTCCCCGATCCTCACAGCAGAGGTGACCTTCACCACTGCAATAAAATGTAAAACTCGGAGAAAGATTCTGAACTTCTCAAAATCTATTCCATCAACACAGTTCACATAATCTCCCAGGCAGATGCTGTCAGGTAAGGAACACGGTACCAAAGCAAATTGGGAGATGGAAAAATGCAGAACGTTTTGTTCGGGAAAGGATGAGTCCCTGGAGATCGGACAGCCCTATGCCAGGCTGAAACCCCGACAAAGAAAGCAGGTAGGTGCCAGTAGGTAGGAAAGTAAGGGGCTCAGGTGTTACCAGATTTTTCATGTGACAAAAAAGCATCAGATTTGCAAAAACATCTCAAAACAAGAGCAAGTATTTGTTGTTTTACTGTCGGAATTGCAGCCGAGAGGTTGGGGGGCAACAGCTGAGCGACTCCTCTCTCCTCCTGTTTTCCCTTGATGTTTTCGTTCAACACCTTGCTAAGACAGAGCACAGAGACCAAAAGATTAGCACGGCTCTGCTGGGAATAATCCACTTTTGCGATAGGTCTCCTTCCCTCCATCCTAATCAAATGGTGCTGCAGCCCCTGGGGAGAGAATACATTGCCAAACAAAAAAATGTGAGTTTGCAGCTGCTTTCTCAACAGCAAAGGGCAGCCTGACGATGAAACTCTGCCAAGCCCGTTGCCGCGAGCATTATGCAGTCGGCCAGTACAGCATCTCCCAGACACACAGGAGAGGCTGCCGGATGCTGATGGACTCTCCGAAAGAGTCATTCCCCATCCCTGGAACACCCATCAGAGAAGCCTCTGCCATTGATATTCTCTTTGTGGGCTCACAAATATTCCTACCTCAGAAAAGCAGCGGAGGGTGCAGTCGTAGCAGGGGGTCCCTTCTTTTTTGCTGCTCCCCTAGCAAAACTGTAACCCAGCAGCAGAAAGATAACCTGGCATAAAATCTGGCTACTGAGGGATGACCACAAATCTCTTGCCAGGAGTAAAATAGATTATTAATATATTAGTTCAAATAAAAAACATTAGGAGAGTATCAGCTCATTCCGCAGGGAAACAGCAAAAAGGGAAAGGAATACAAATCATTCGGAGGACACTAAGGAGAATTAATTTTATTGTGCTGTGATCAAATCTCTAAAGCTGAAATGAAGGGACACCAGCACCAGATGCTGAAACGAATGTAGCGCTTCTGGGAATCTGGTTATTCATCGATATTTAAATGATCTGAAATCTGGTACTATAGGTGACTCTGGGATCGATGAGCATGATGCTTTCTCCAGGTTATATTAACCCTTCTTGAACAGTGGTACAAGCAGAAGACACAATAGCTAACGGGAACGGAATCCCTGGCTATTACATGTAATAACAAAGTTGGTTGGAGAAGGAGGGGAGCAAATGTTTATGCATCTGATGAATTTTCTGGCAAAATTTTAACTCCAATAATTTTTAAAATTTTTTTTGGTCTCCTTTAGATTATCAGCAGAAGGAGTTCAGGCTCCAACCCCCCTATCCTGATAAAAGCAACAGCACTCACCAATCCCAGAAAAAGGGAATCTCAAAAAGTAGAAGTGGTGGCAGCATGACACCCAGCAACTCTACCAAAATGCCAGCTTTTCTGCCACTCCTTCCTACACATTTTTTCCAGAACCACGTCCCTGGATCTAGGTTCTCCCTCTGGCAGTTGCCTCCAACTAGGTTTGATAGCTAGGGGGAAAGAAATGACATTTAGTTGATAAAGTCTGTAAATTAACCAACAAAAATGTTCACTGTTATCCATTCATCAGAAAAAATGGTGGAGTTACATCTCTACCTAAAAAAGCCCTTCTAATTTCAGGCCGATGAGTCAGCACTGCTGCATCTCATCACTAGGAATGATTCATTGTCACTGCACTTCTCAAAGTCAAGAATAAGGGTATTCACCCCAATTCACTGTCATCTCGTACCTACTCCGGATCCAGGCACTGTGTTTGCATACAGTACTGATGTAACCATTTATGTGAGCGTGTCACTTTTAATTTAAAGGTATAAAGAGCTATCATCAGCCTACCAACCATAAAGCAACATTTTCTTTTCAGTAGGCTGACAGCTGAATACCTAGAAAATATCCTTGCTTGCCAAGAAGGAGAGGTCTTGTGGTTTGGTCTTGGCACCCCTGCGGCCTAAGGGTGGCAATGCTTCTGAGGACACGAGTGGATGGCCACTATCCTTGGAGAGAAACACTACTACTCGGTAATGAGTTAAAAGAAGCTTCTCAGGAGAGTTAGAGTCCGAAGAGAAATTCAGACAAAAGCGGGATAGATGGAAAGCCTCTGCCCCACGTGGAAGCAATGGTGGGGAAGAGGGTTTTGTGCGTGGATTAGACCCCAGCCAGAAGATCTGTAGCTGGATGAAACAAAGAATATTGGAAGCTAAGCAGCATTACAGCTGTAGTTTTCTTTTTATTTAAGTCTCCTAATATCACAGTTGCTTTGATTAACCTTTCTAACTGTTAAAACAAGGCGACTGAACAACTCATACTGACCTTAGCACCCCCGCGTACTCAATGGCAGTACCTTCCTCTAAGCTGCCCAAGGCTGTTTGGCAGCTGGTGATGTGCAGTGATAGTTCAGAAAAGATGTCTTTAATGATATGTGTGTGCCATGAACCCTGTCCCTAACTATATCTCACTGCTGTCCCCACACACACTCACTCCCAACAGGAGACCTCCAGCATGTCGGCAAAATTCCTAGGGCAACTGGTGTGAGCCAGCTGGCAAACGCCATGGGAGAAGTGAAGATCCATGTTTACATCAAACTTTGTTCCTTCTGCGTTAATTTCAAGCTAGTTTGGTTTCTTGTCCTGGTTCTCTGTACTGCTGCACAGGTTGTGCTAGCTCAAATAAAGGTCACAAAAGGGTTCAAGCCAGCACTACCCTTGGCTTGTGAAATTATAGCCAGAGTATTTTTGGCATCCTGCAGAACAGTGGGTAAAGTGCCTAAGCCTCAGAGGGTTTCCAACAAATTTCAAACACTCTTGGAAGTTGCTAGGTAACAACGTTCACCTCCCGGAAAAGATTGTGCAGTGTTTGCTCTGACAAAGCATTGCTTGTATTGCCCTTGCTTCCGCCCCAGGAACGCGCTCGCTGAGGACCCGTCTCTTCTGCTGCCAGAGTGATTCCAGACTCTAGTCTGGGTGCGTAGTTGGATTTTGCTCAATAAAGCAAACATTACATTTTAAACATAGCTATTATAATTAGCAGAAGCTCATTGCTCAATTCCCCTTCCAGACAGGGATTTCCAAATGTCACAGTCTGGACACAGTAGATCTGCCCTAAACACGACTGACCTGGGAGGGCCCAGAGCAAAGGATCAAGCCCTGTCACGGGAGGTGAGATGAGAAAACAAACAGGATAACTGTCCTCCTTCATCCTGCACCTTCATTTTCTGGTATTATTTGTACAGCACTGTGAGCAAGGCAAGTTTAGCAGAAAGGCTCTCCTCTTTGACGCAGAAGATGTACCCCCACTTGAGGCCAAGCAGGAATGGCATCCCTCTTCTCTGGGCCATCCCCGGGTGACTGCCTCATCCTGCTTGTCCTGCCGGGGTATCATGGCAGTAAGAGGGAAAGAGTAAGGGGGGAATAAAAAAAAGGGAAAAATCGAAATCTGTTTTGGAAAAGCCAAAACAACTTCAGTCCTTAAAGGTGATATGCAGCATTAAAAAAAAATTGCAAAGTATCTTTTCCCAACACATACCTACCCACAACAAAGAGCTCCTACCTTTGTAGGTCAATGCTGGCACTTACATTTCCACGTATTGCATAAATCAGTGGTTTCCAGCCTCCTTGCAGACAAGCTTCACTTCAAAACCCCTGGCAAAGCTCCACACCTCACGCTCCATGGAGCCAGCAAAAGTCCAGCCGAGCTTATTAACGTAGGTCTCATGCAACATCTCACCTGTGATGCGCTTGTGGCTGCCCTCAACTCCTGCCTCACCGTTTGGGATATGCCCGAATAAAGTTCCTGCGCCTCTCCCATGCCCCACGGGGCACTGGAGATGATTAGCACCAACCCTGCTCAACCACAGCAGAAACCAAAGCACAAAGATCATGTGTCCTTTGCAACACCACAGAGGCAGTCCCAATTCGCAATTAAAATATTGTACCTCATCAGTTTTCCACTCCCGACAGAATAGGATTTAGAACCAGAATCAGTCTTAAGTTGTAGGGGAAAGAAAGAGGAGTTAACCGTACCTCTATCCAAAGACAGTCCTTAAATTGAAAAAGTAAAAAATCCTCCAAGATGGCAAGTGGAAGAAAGAACTTGGTGTGAAATACAATTTTACCACCCTCAAATAAAATCAAACACCCCTGCGCACCACGGTCATGCTCCTCTAACTTCCTTGAAGAGGAGCAAAACTCTTCTACTTTTATTCAAAATAAACCAATCCCAATGGAATTTAAGCACACTGTAGATGCAAAAATCATGAAAAAGCTAACAAACTAAAAAGATCCTCTCTTGGCATGCTCTTGAAGGAGGGATTCACCATGTTTCTAATTGACTGCCACCGGAGCTTAAATGAAGAACCTATAAATAGGAAGGAAGCATTTGAAGGAAACAGCAAGGCTTTTTTGTTGTTGTTTTCTCTTGTTATTGTTTACTCGTTTGTTGGGAAGGAGATGGCTAACAAGGTAGAATAAACGTAGTAAAAATGTAAAGAAACAGAAAATGATGGGGTGTGGGAAAGAGGGATAAAAAGACACAAAGACATTCAAATGTATGAAGTACACAAATACATTTCTGCCTCTTGCTTGCCAGAGGACTGAAGGAGGAGGGACGGGAGAAGGGACACAGCTATGTCAGAGCATCAGTCAGTCACCGTGCCACGCTGGAGGTAACCGGGACAGAGACAAAGAGGTAACAGAGGCAGCATCTGCCACATGCAAAACACAACCCCCAACGGTGATGCCGACTTTGGGGCAGTTCATTCCGGAACAACGCTCAGGCTCCGCGGGACTGCTTTCTGCAGACAAACTGAAGCTGGTATTTCAAGCATGAGTCCAGAGGGAAAACACGCTTGTGACTTAAGACTGAGGATGCCTTGAAGAACCACAACTTGAAGAAGGCTTTTATGTTATGATAAAAGTCTCATCTGAAAACTCAAGCTCCATTGGGCGATCTTGGACTAATTTCTAGTCTTTTCCACATATCAGATTCAAGATACTATTAAGTGCAGCCATGAAAATAAGGCACTGGAAGTGTTCGTGCAAACGTCTTGTGGTAAGAGTCATCCAAAATAGGAGTGGACTCAAAACTATTAAAGTTAAGCAGCCATCCACATCATAAGAAAAGTGAAAATACTCTGTCAATGAACAACAGAGCTGGGGGAATCTGAGTCATTCCCAGAGAGGATCTAGTTTCTGGAAAGCATTTGCAGGAAAATTTCTAATAAACTCCATTTTATAATATTGAATAACCATTCTTCAAAATAATTGGATTTTTTTATTTTACAGCTCTTGTTCCAACATGTCTGTTCACTCTCCTCCTCTCTCCCACAGCTAGTCTGACTGCCCACAACATCCCCAGTCTCCAGCTTTCCAGCATTCATCAAAGCAGCAAACTTAATTATCCTTTTTAATTACTCCTCTGAATCCTCTGCTCCTTCTTTCATGCCTGAAGGAGGCTCTCACAGAATCCATTGAGCAGAAATCCTTCTGGTTTCTCTTTCCGAGGATTTCGATTAGCTGTAAGGTCCTTCACTACTCCAGTAAAGTCCTTCCTTGCAACTCCATGGCAGATCCTGTCCCAAGCCCATGGATTTTGCCAGCGACCAGCCCAGGACCTCCCCAGAGCCTTCTCCTCAGGGGGGACGGAGGCTTAGCCCATGCCAGCTCTGCATGGATTTACAGCTTTCTCAAAGATTCTCGAAGTATGGAGGAGGAGAAGGCTATCAAAACAGCCTGTAATCCAAACTTTCAGACTCCATCAGTTAGAATCTTCCTTTGCTTAAAAAAAGGTTTGTAATGGGTATGCAAAGGCCAAAAAAACCCCAACAGCAGTGACAGGAACAGAAGTAGTAAACAAACCATCCTTGCATGGCACAGGCGTGATATGTATTCTGTGTTTGCCGGGTTAATTTTCACTGTAAAACTTGCAGGAGAGTTACTGTGAGGGCAAAGTGCTGGATTAATCAATCTAGGGCTGAAGTTCTTTGTTTAGCCATAAAATAGAGAGAGCAGAAGGAACAGAAGTGCGTATTTCCTCACATCGCCCCATCAGTGCTTCTCAATTTTGGGCTGAAAGGATTAACTCCGGAGGGAGCGCTGCAATTTCATCTTCGGCATGGTCCATTCGTTCCTCGGCCCTTCTGCTGGGGCTGCCAACAAAGATGCCAGACAGGATGGTATTTTTGAGCTGCGAGTGTTTATCTGTTCCGAGTGAACCAAACAGCAGCTCATTTCAGGAAAGCAATCCAGCAGCTCACAATCGCTTCTGGCTCTCGCAAAGGCAGGCTGACAAAGCAAAAGGTGAAACAGCTTGATGGTCCCATTAGAAACCTTTGAGTTTTCCTGAACTGAATACCTGTCTCGCAAAGCTGTGCTATAGAAACACAAAAGGTGTCCATTTGGCAAGGAAAGGGAAGAAGTCAGAACATACGCCAAGATAATCTCAGCGATTAGCTCCCGCCACAAAGGCAGGAGATGTATTGGATTGCTCCTGCGTGGCACAGCATGGGATGGATGCTCTGAGGCTGGGAGTTCCATTTCCAAGGCATGGATGGGCACCAACGGGATGGGGTCAGCACACACACGGCTCACGCTGCAGGCAAAATCAAATCCAGCAACAGAGCAACATGGAGCATGACAGACAGCTTCCTTTGTAAATATTGCAAGTAAGAATTGTGAACACTTCTTTCTTTTCTTAAAAGCTTCTGTTCAGCCTTAAATTTTCTTTCTTCTTAACCAAGCAGATAAACAGCTCCGAAGATTCACCTTTGCCTAAATGTGGCTGAACCTGAGGGCAACACCAGCTTGGCTTGTCCATCTGAGGCTGATACATGCCAAAACTGCTCTTGACTCACTCCTTGTGGAAGAGGCTATATGGAATGTACCTTTGCTGTAGGAGTGGCCATGTTTGTGCCATGCAGCAGCTCCCAGACGTTCATGAAGACTCGAGCGTCACCTTTTCCCTCTCTCAATCCCCTTTGCTGTTCAGAAACAAGAGCTTTATCCAAAGAGCAAGTGGAATGCAAGAGGAACTAATATCCGCAATAATTACAGTAATGTGCAAAGCGTTGATGGGCTGTAGAAATCAGACACAACGAAGTGGCCTAAATAAAAAGGTGCTCATTATCCCGAGAGGAAATGGCACTTCTGAACAATGAGGTCACGCTGTACTGTGAAGATAAATGTCACTTCTCTATATAGCTCTGATAGTCTCACCTACTGTCTTCAGAAACGTACGTAAACAGCCAAGCAAAAACATCCTGCAGAATTAGCCTGGGATGCTATGTTATTTTAAGAGCGTGAAGTCAGTCATCCAGAGTTCTATAGATACGCTTTCCTGAGCATGCACTAGAACACGTATGTACGTATGCACATGTATACACACTCTGCTTTTTGCTAGTAATAGTAAATAAAGAAAAATTCACTGACGCTTTCAAGCTTGGATATGTTCTGTATCATGTATGTTGAAAGGATTTCAGACTAATCATGTTTTTTGCATTGCTATAAAGATCCCCAGGAACGACGCACATCTGCACAGGTCGTTCTGCACAGGCCCCCAGGCAGCCTCTGCCAGGCGCAATGAGCAGCGCGACTCTAAATACACACCACACATAATGCTAACAACTTCTCTCTTTTCCACAGCTCTGTGGGCTGCCACGCTACAGCTGAGATACAATTAAGCACACTCAGATGATCCTCGAGCGAACGGCAGCGGCAGAGCGATCCCCACCTCACGCGATTGGCAGAGCCCCGGGCACCGGCACCTCCAGCCCCGGCTCTGAGCACAGGGCTCCTCGCAGTGCTCCGCAGCGGGGGTTCTTCCCCAGCCATACCCACACCCACGGCAGAGAAACAACGAGCAGATGTGGTTTAGCCACTGCTCGAATGTTCCCACCTAGAGAAAGACGGGTTGGTCCCCACCATCGCACAGACATCTCTCCGAGCCGTCCCCAAGACCTTTCTTCATGCAAAAGGTCACAGAATGCTTCAGAAACCAGCACCATGGATTTGCGAGGTGTAACCAGATCTACGGAGGTCAAAGGAGCACACATTTTACTAGAATGTTTGAGAAAGCGCGTCAGGGAGCTGATATATCCTAAAGCTGCATTTTCCACTAATGAAATGACCTCTTATAAAAAGGGAATAAAGCAGATGATTAGGAAGTGAAGAACACTGCATCTGTATGAACTCTCAATAAAATCAAGAGTAATCAGAATATAATTGCCAAAAGTAGGGTCGGTAACAACCAGCTTAGCAATGATATGTGCCACGTACAGTAAAGATCATTTGTCTATAGTCTCTTTACCATTAGGGCAGTTCCCAACTGCGTTACACAGCCCTGGCTTTAATAAAAATTCAGCGTTTGTGGGCTCTCAAGAGATTCTCCCATGAATTAATACTCATACAGACATTCATCACTTCTTTGTGTACATAAATAATGTACAGTGGCAGTCTTTACACAAAGAAGCCTCAAAAATCTCTCCCATTATGCAAGATATTCTACTTAAAATAATCTCTACAAACTAATTACTCTGTTCACGTTCACAGCTACTGGATATACCATTGGGGTTTTTTACATCAATAACACAGTGTAACATATCACCTTTCAAGCTTCTTCTTGACTTCCTTTAAAAATTAAAAATATTTAGGTTGAGCAACTCTTCCAAGAAAGTTGGGTTCCCAAAGAAAAATTAGCTGGTTTTACAGTTTTCCAAAAGGAAGTGAAGTTGATGCTACAAGAACTCATGTGTGCGGGTCTGACACGCGGAATGCAGGCAAGAGAAGACAGAACAGATACAAGTCAATGCTTGAAAACAGAAATCAGTCCCGTTTTTAACGTGGTCTTGAATAGAACTGAAATTTGAGTGTACATCTGTCAAAGCTAAGCTCACTACAGCCATTCTAGCCGTTTAAACAAATTGAAAACATCAGTCAGTTCAACATGTCAAATCCATGTGCCATGCCGTTCATATCTATATTACCGTCACCCCAGTCGGATTCACGGCACGTGTACTGTGCAGTAGCACTGCCTGCTTTATTAAACAGCATAAATTAAATTCAAAAGAAAAACGTTACCACTTGCATTACAGGAACACTGTGGCTTTTTCCGAAACTTAGGACTTCCAGTTTGTTTTGCTGAAAAGCTTTTAGCACAATCAAAGCACATTTGACATTAACACTGATTAAAGCAAATAGATAAATTGCAAAGCCTCTGAGAAAACAGAATTGTTCCTTACAATTTACCTGGACCACCCCTGAACAGAGGAGATCTATATCAACAGCTTGGTGAAAATCGCTATCAGCTGACTTTTTCACTCATTCTCTTCCCAGCTTTTTCCAAAATATTAGTAGGCTAGTCACATTTACTTGAAAAAGAAAAAGCGAAGAACAAAGAGAGAACTCCAGCCACCTGCCCTCCCGTTCTGTCCAACTTACGACTTGCAATGGTGCCATAGTCTAATTCATGACCTTAATATGAAACCGAAGTGGGGAAATGGAGATGCTGCAGCCTACGGACAACCCAGTCCGTAGGGGAAGAGAGGGAGAACGTATGGGAGCGACTGCAACACATAACTATGGAGAAATATTAGGGGTGAATAATTATGTATGTTCTGAAATAAAACAATCGCAATCAGCTTTTGCATTTAGGCACCATTCAACTAACTGTGCCCAAGCGCTACGCAGAACCAGGCTTTTAGACTAATTAGTTCCCTGAAGAAACACCTCTTCTACTATCGGGAATTAAGGCCAAAATAGAAAAGAATCACTGGCCTTCAAAAAGAAAACCAAGACAGCAACTACTGGTGTTCGATTTGCCACAATAACCGAAGTATTAAGCCTATTAAAGTGGATCTTACAATTCTTGCAAACTGCAAAGAGCAAGAGCGTTAGGATCTGCAACAGCACGAGAGCAAACTTCTCTTCATGTTGTTTTCTCCAAGCACTTTTTCTGTTTATATATTATAACTATTTGGTAACAGGATTTCCATAAAACTCTGTAGCTGGAGCCCACAGAACCACAGTGGGCAGGAATGAGTTGAATATAACAAGCCTGCGCGGAGGCCCGGCAGGAAATCTTTGGAATCTTTACAGCATGTTTTTAAATAGAAAATAATCATTAAAAATACTAATCCCTCTTTCTTGCAGGAGACCATCATCATGAATTAAAAGACGGCACGAAAACACTTACAAATAATACTTTAAATCTTAAATTAGGCAGAGACTAAGTAATTATTCTGAAATGAAGCACTACAAATCACAAAATTCAAATCCAATCATTATAAAAATCAACAAATCTCAACAAGTTCCGAACATCTCTTAAGATGCCCAGACAAGCACTGTTTTATGTCATTAATACAACGCAGAGTTAGGGAATAGTTAAAATTTCTGTGACATTTTCCATATAAAACATTATCCTGATGTGAAATCTTCCATTTTACTTTTTTCCCCAAGATATTTCACAGAATCACAGAACGGTTTGGGCTGGAAGGGACCTTAAAGCCCACCCAGTGCCTCCCCGTGCCCTGGGCAGGGACACCTCCCACCAGCCCAGGTTGCTCCAAGCCCCGTCCAACCTGGCCTTGAACCCCTCCAGGGATGGGGCAGCCACAGCTTCTCTGGGCAACCTGGGCCAGGGGCTCACCGCCCTCACAGCAAAGAATTTCTGCCTGAGATCTAATCAATGGGATCCCATCACCACATGGATGAGAGCAGCGGGATGTAAAACCACCATGCTTTCCAGCCTGGAAAAAGATTCAAAGAGGTTAAACCTGTGAATTAAATGCAGAATGCAGTTTATCTTATTTACTGAATATTTCCCTAACATAGCAAAAAAAAAAGCAGTTCTGTAATTCCTGTGGAAAGCAACACTGGGAAGTGGTGGAAACACCGGGGGGAACCTGCCCAGCAGCCTCCCTGCTGGCTCCCAGCCCTTCCCTTCTCGCAGCAGCAAGTGATGGAGACGGACAGAAGACGTAAGAACATATTTCTACGTTTTCAAAGCCTCCCCTTTGAAAAGCCAGCAGCTACCTGTCCCTAACCCCATACCCCAAAGATGCTTAATTTGCCTTTTTCCTTCTTTCTTCCACCCGTGAGGGAAGAGCCACGTTATCGCTGCGCTATCCGTGTCCCGATCCCAGCCCCTGCTCTCCCGGCTGCCGCAGGAGGTGACCCCACCACACTGCACAAAAGCAGCTCTTTGATGCCGCGTCTTTGCTGCCATTTGCCGGGGACGGGGCCACTGCTCCCACTCCAAATGTATTCTTGCTTCCTCCTCCACCTAAAGACATCTAATTGCAAAGCCTCTATCTCTAGGCACAGACGCGCAAGCTCTCCAGCGTAAAGCATTTTAAAGCTCTCAACACCATACAAAATACTCTCTCCTGTTCTATTGTGGTAAATATGACTCATAACTACACATCAGTAATCTTCTCTTTCCAAAACATCACTAAGGAAGAACCCAATTTTAAATCTTCCGTAGGAATTTAGACCCAGTTCACCCATTTCTCCTGTCCCCTGTGGCCAGGCACGTTTGAAGCTAACCCACATTCCCTAGGTCAAACCCCGTTCCTGCTTGGTTATTCGTAGCATCACTGGAAGGGGCTGGAGGAGGATTTCTTCATACAAGAGCATTTTTAGGGGAGCCCAGGCTGCAGGGGAGGGAGCAATCCCTTTGTTGCCGGCATCTCTCAATCTCCTTGGGGCTGAAGCGAGATCCTTCAGATGCTGAGGAGCGTTCCCACGTCCCCCGAGCTCCACGCCTCCAGCAGGCTGATGATATTCGCTCGGGCTCAGCAATGCTGGGTACGCTCCCTGCAGAGGGAAAAACCCTTCCGACAGCGGAGCCTGCAGGAGTCCATCCTAAACTCCCTGTATCGCTAACACAGGTCATCGTTTATATTTATCATTACTAGGAATTTTTAAGTTTAGAGAGAGTCAAGACACGATCTAGTCGGTAAGAAAACTGGGGGCAGAGTGTCACAGACTACATCTACATCAGGAGCACAACTTTTAGCAAATCAGGACAGAAATTACAATGTCTCCCCTTGTTCTTTCTGCACTTGAAGCACAGAAAATGCTTTTCTGTCCCATGCACTTCAGTCTGCAGCCAGGCACAGCAAAAGGGTCCTTACGGCTGCTGCTTGTTCTGCAACCCGTCATTTTTCTTGGGGCTTTGTCTATAAAGCTGCTTATCATAGGCTAAAGGTACAGGTACTGTCTTAGTTAATGATTTAATTTACTCTATGCAAGTTGGCGCCCAGACATTCTCACTTCTTAAAAATAATGGAGGCTTGCGGTCCCTAGGAACTGCTGAGTTAAAGCCATTCTTAAACTGTCAGAGCATCCACACACTAAAAATAGCTGTAAAAAATCTACCTGTAGTGACAACAATTCTGGTTTGTGCAGAATATCTCCAGTATAAGGCAGTGCCGGGGACTACTTCTCTCCATCAATTACTAACCTTCAGGACAGATCCAAAAATGGGGAATCTCCTCAAAAACAATAATAGTAATTGAGTTGTAAAATCTAGTTTCACCAAACAAAACATCTCAGATATGCAGAGACAGGCTCTGCTGCAGCAGCAACCAGTTTTAAGAGGCACTCTTCTGCCACAGAGCAGGGACTGTCACCTTTAACAAATCATTAAGCCCCTCCGTGACTTGGCTTCCTCATTTATGTGAGGGTTATTTGCAAGGTGCCGTCCCCAAACACAGCCCCCGGCAGGTGGAACAGGGAGGGGGGGAAACCAATGGCTCCCTGACTTGATAAGGTCACTGGGGTCTGAAGGAAGATGAAACGCGGGCAAGAAGAGAGAACCCGAGATAATCCATTTTGCAGGACCGCAGGAGGACGCGCAGCCTGACCGACTCTCCTTCAGAAAGGAGAAGAAAGGCAAAGGACCGGCAGCGGTTCTCGGGAAGGCTGGAGTCTGCCAAGAGATGCCAAAGCCTTCAGGTTCAAAATGCTATTTCGACAAGGTGTTTGCTTTGTCAGAAGATGATGTCCAGCCCTGTGACTGCTTCAGCAATCAGTGGGAGCTGATGCATGGAGCGCATTAGCATCACCTCCAGAGACAGCCTGTTTTCTCCCGCATGAGTCACAGATAAGATGCTACAATGACAGCAGAAGTCCGGGCAAGTGAAACATATGCCATTCTGGAGTGGCAGGAAAGCTCTAGTGACTCTGATTTGCTCCTTATGGACATCCGAAGCGAGCAGAGTAATCTTCTCACTGCTTCTTACAGTTGTCACTGAGAAAAAAACAGTGCACGAAGGTGGGATGGCAGCAGAGAGGTGAAGAAAGCAGGCAGCAGAAACCTGAAAATTCAAACAAACTCTTCCGTACCTTGCACAGATGGGAGGAAATTTCTCTGTAAAGTTCCCATCATCACAGAAACCCCTTCTGCTACGTAAAGAGGCAATCTAGCTTTGAGGGGGAGAGGAAATTCGTCAGAGGAGGGATAAAGCAAGATAAATACAAAGCGTGGATCAAAGAGAGAAAAATACAGAAGGTAAAAAAAGTGGAAAAGCACTGATGGGGAAAGCTGGCAAGAGACGAGGAGGAACTGTTAACTGCTCAAATAAACATTGTATTGCATCTGCACGTAAATTTTAAGCACTTTAAACACTGGGGTGACTGCTAAGTAACTGCCTTTGCAAGGAGCAGATTTGTGACTAACATCACAAGAATCAGCAATGCCCAATTTTCACTGCCAGCAGATGCGCCGCAGTTATCAGGTGCAGATAAGGTGACGATATTTGGTCAATGAGTTTCGAGGTCACCAGTAATGCCCGTGGTGGAACAAAAACACAGAACATATGGCATTGCATGTGCTGAAACTGTCAGACTCATAATTAACTGATTAGAGTACATATGGTGCTCACAGACAGTGTAAATCTCTCAATGTAAAAAATGCTGGAGACCATTGAAGGTGTCAGCATGAGCCTTCCTTGCAAATCTCTCTTCATTAAAGTTTCATATGGAGCCAAGTGTGTTGTAATAAAATCGCTATTAATGGAGTTATATTTATGATGATTTCTCTTTTGTGCAGCTGGATTTAACTTTTCAAACACCAAACTCCACATCAGAGCTTTTTCGCAGTAGCTGCTGCATGCACAGAAGCTTCTTGTTTTGTCATATTTACCTTGAAATTAGAAGTAATGGGAGATAAGGCAGTAAAAGTTAATCCAGCTTGGCAAGAAAACCGTTAATATCACCAGTATCAAAACAAAAATTCATGCCGTGATATAAATATGGCTACAGTTCTGTCTACTTGAAGTATTTATAGCAGGCTGGCCAGGGACAAACACATTCCCTCTTCAGTTCCAAAACACACTTTTAAAAAGATGGTGAGTGACACCTCATTAACCACGTGAAATAGGCTGACACAGCCTGCTTGCTTTTCCAGCCACCATTTCAGATGGCATTTCTCTTTGCATCTGCCCCCTGCTTTACCATCAATGCTCCGCAAAGTGCTTTCTCGAACCTCTCCAGCCAGACGGACATCGTGCAGCAGGGGCTCGGGCTGGGGCAAGCAGTCCTGGGGAGGACACAGCAGTCATTTCCAGTCCCAGAAGAGACGACATGTTTGCATGTCCATGCGTTAGAGATCCAGCTTTTCTCATCAGTCATCAAGGAAGGGGGTTTTAAAAGTTCCCCATCAGCCTTTCTTTGCCTTCCAAGTCCTCTGCCCCATCAGGCTCCAATAGGACTAGTTCTTACACAGCGACATGGCGTGTCTGAAGTCATCCGGGATGAAAGCGAGCATCCTTCTGTGTTTCAGGCTCTGGGAAGGAGCCCGTGACCCAGGTGCTGGCTGCGACGCAGAGGCAGCAGCGCTCGCCCCCAGCAGCCGTCCTGCCCAGTGAGGGCCGGGAAGGAGGGAGTGGGGCACGACTCTGTGTACCACCTAAATCCATCCTCCCACCATCCATTAATAAACCACTCACACACAACCCTCCAGGGCTTACACACTCCTCTCTCATTCCCTGTGTTCTTTTAAACAGCTTCCCACCTCCATTTGCACATCAAGCAAAGGACTTATCAGAGACCTCATCTCCTTAATGAATTACAAGTGGTTGCCTTGGACCAAAATCTTCCTAGTCCCATGCAGCTTCCTCCTCTTTCCTACTGCGATCACTCCGTCCTCACCAGAGAGCTTCCTGCCTCACAGAGCGCTGCTGGGAAAATCTCCATTTTTAGAGTACAGAAAACCCCCTGTTAAGAACATCACTTTTTCCCCTCTGTGGCGTGTTCAGAGGTGGGGCTGCTGGTAACAGATTAGGGCAGCCAGAAAGAAAAAGAAAAGTATCAAAGAGCTCTCTACTAGGGAGCGTAGAAAGAGATTTTGGTAAATTAAGTACTCAGTAGCAAAAAAGTAAAAAAAAAAAACTGTGACAAAACAAATCAGGGAGGAGAGAAATGGTGTGAATTTTAAGGTTTATGAAAAAAGTTGAAAGGTAGA
The DNA here is from genome assembly GCF_963924245.1 of Chroicocephalus ridibundus. Lineage (NCBI taxonomy): Eukaryota > Metazoa > Chordata > Aves > Charadriiformes > Laridae > Chroicocephalus > Chroicocephalus ridibundus. Next base: position 54,985,441 of record NC_086291.1, on the reverse strand, counting down.
AGCTACAAAATGTAATGCAAGAGGATGCGATTGCCTTAGAGGCGTTTTTAAGCCCCAGATGCTGGTGGAGCGCAGCGATGGGTGCAGCCTCCCAGCGGAGATGCAGTGGTGCAGTGCCCAGGGACGGGGCAAGGGCTGGTCCTGTACCAACTGCGCGGCGATCCCCGCGCACGCCGAGCTGCCCGGAGCGCTCTGCGGGCACAGCTGTGCTCACCTGCGCTGGTATATCCTCGGTTAACCGGTGATCTTAATTGTTTTCCACACTTTAACCAACTTAGCCTAGCAAAAAGGAATCGTGTCAGCCTGGCCTCTGCAGCTGGGCTCCACCAGCCTGTCTCTTTGCAGCCCCCCCAGACCTCCCCGGGCTCCCATCAGAAAAGCCGTGCACCTTGTTGCTTTGCTGCCACACGCCCGATGCTCACGGACGGGCTCTTCTCACTCTTCTGTGCTACTCTACAAGCCGGTCGCGTGCTGCCCTCCCAACCCACCACGCCAGGGGCTCCTGGGGTGCCCCAACCCTTCTGCCGCACTTAGACGTCAACGGTGTGAAGTTCCCTTTTTCCTTCTCTCCCCGACTCCCCCCCATGAGAGACCGTTTCTCCCACATCTCGGGAAGAACCGAGGCTCCAAGGTGCCTCACTCCTGCCGTCTCCTCTGTTTGTGAGATGAGTCATGCAGGTGTCAACATCTCTAAAATTTGTACAGAGGCTCAGCAGAGCTGGGAGGGAGCAGAGCATTATGTTAGAAGTTATTAATAGCTGCTATCGACCAGTTCTTTGATCTACAGGCAGTTGATTACAGCTGCTGCTCCTGATGATGAGACACCAGGAGTCCTGCCTCTACCTCAATTTCCCTTTCCAGTTTTCAGATTTTTACTAGAACAAAAAACTTTCCCCCAAAATTCCAGAATAGATGGGATTCAGCAGTCAACGTTGCAGTCAGAAAGGCAAACACACAACCAAGTGAAGCGTAAAATTTTACTTTACAAGGGGAATATCACGTCTTTGAATCCTGCTTCTAGTAAAGTCTTTGAAAGACTTAAAGGTTGACATCACACTAAACAAACCTCCAGAGAACACAGATCCTTTCTGAAATTTTCCGTGCAGCCCTTAATCCATACCCACAAAAGCAAACTTATAATTTGTTTTCTATAAATAAAGGGGTGTAGCAATTGTTTCCCACACTCTTCCATGCTTTCACCTGAAGAAGAAAAGGTAATTTTCTATTGCCCAAAGACACCACGCACATTTGAAATCTTCAGTGAAACAATTCCGGAAATCTCCCTCCAACAACCCAGAGCCACTGTTGGAAACAACGAAGAAAGCAGGATAAAACAGCCGCCTATCACTTTATGTCAGCATCGTCTAATCCTGCTCTGTTTGGTGGTAAGCAATATGGTGATCAAAAGACAACACAGAGAAACACTCCGAGACAGATAAATTCGGGCACATTTACATTTCATCTGCTGTTACCAGCTAACTTCTCTATCAACTTCCCCAAAACTTCACAGAATTCCTTTTCTGGGAAACAGGGATGGAGGGGAGCTATGCCATGAGAGTGATCTTCACCACACTACGCTGCTCTGCTTGCTAAGGCTTTGAAGGTCCCTGGAGCCAGCATTGACTGACTGAAGTCCCCACCACCAACTCAAGGAAAGGGCATTTTTGAGGATGCCAGAAGCAACAAAGAGGTTTGTGCACAGTGGGACAATCCACTCTACGGCTTGAACACGAACCGAGCAGCATCAGTTTCTACAAGTTTCACTCCGTCTGAATTATGGCATCTATAAATCTATACGATGGTGGAACTAGACGGGAAGAAAGGAAAACTCACATACTTAGGATTACTGTAAAGCCTATGTAATAAAACTGCCAAGCTTTAAGATCACAGACATATTCCAAATATTTGAAGTCATGACCATAAAGCCCATTCCACTATGACAAAGTACAACAGCGAAGAGGGAACTATGTGGCAAACGCATGTTAACACTTACCTCATCACAGACACGTTTCAGATTGCAAATTTTCAAAAAGAGAACTAAAAATAATATAAGGATTCCTTCAAGAAATACTTCTATCTTCAGAAAGAATGTTTTTTCTTAGAGAAAACCTAGTAAAAAGCGTTTAAGAGAGTCACTGGCATTCTGGGGTTTTCAGGCCCAGTGCCAAGTGAAGAATTAACAGCAGAGACGTACTTTACCTCTTCAACCCTCAAAGTAAAGCTCTTACACACTCACTCACACTGTGTGCGGAAGACCTTGCTACACATGCCGGGTAGCGAATCACTTCGACTGGACCTCTGAGAGGACACCACGCTTGCTCCGTTTCATTGTCCACTTACACAGCCCTGCACCCCGCAGGGACTGGCTGTCACCCCAGCCGTGCCGTACAGCTACGCCTAACACAAAGCGGATTCTTCCCACCCAAAGACGATTATTCTCGGCTTCTGCCGGCTTCAGGCGCAGAATAATAACTTGTGGGTCTTATTGATCCTGGAATTTTGAAGTTTGAATTTTGCAAATCTGTTTTCTGTGAGAGCAGATCCCACCACTAGGCAATTCAATCTTACAGGTCTCAACTACTTCCCCCCCGGGGTTAGAGGATGATGCTTCTTTATTACCTCCAGCTCCGTGTTATGAGCGTGCAGCTTCTGCACCATCTCCTCAGCCTCTCGCATGCGCCGGCTCAGCTGGGGCGAGTGCTCCGAAGGGGTCAGCTCGCTGTCGTACGACTCCAGAATTGCTCGCATCCCATCCCGCTCCTGTGGGGAAGAACAGAAACCACCTTTAGGGATAAGGCTCCCCACCTCACTCCGAGGAGAGGCTGCCCACAGCAATATTTGACAATTTTACCCATTGTTCTTTTATATGGCAAAGAAACCCTGATGGATACGCACTCATCGTCTTCATATCAGCATCAAGGCACAGACACGGACACACAGTTCTAATAAAATAAATGTTGCTGCTCTGAAAACTCAGAAATTGGACTGTCTCTTGTATATGAAATCACACAACCCTTGCAGGAAAGCAACATGCACACACTCTAACAAGCAGATGGCAACTGCAAACAGAGTCTGCCTTCTTTTTGGAGACACTGTTCTCATTCAACATGGCTGAATGGGTTTCTGCAGCAAAATATTTAGTGTAGTACTTGACATTTTTCCTGCCAAAGAGTTCCAGCAATGAAGGAACAGAATTGTCACAACAGAAATGAAACAGATTTGACAACGAACAAAGTGGCTGAGAGCAAATATCCTCTAAATGGTATGTGACTTATCACTCCCTAAACACCGCAACACTCGGTGTTTACAATAAATATTTTTTCAGAGGTTAACATCTCGCAGACAATGTGTTTGGCTCACTCTTTGCTGGCAATTATAAGCAAGCATTTGCAGAGAAAGACAAAAAGAAGGATCCCTCTCCCCTCCCCGAGAGCATTCTCACTCCCAAGTACAAAGCTTGGGCCGAAAGCTAAAGGGAAAACATTTGTGGGGGCCCCTGTTGAAGCGTCTCCTGCCGCCTTCCCAACTTCAGACCTAACGCCTCCCTCCAAGGCACTGGTGGAGAAGGAGAATGGGGACAAAAGGCTGCAAATCCCCAAAAGTCAGGTGTGTTTTAAGGAGATTACCGTTTACGGTGCAACATGCATCCAGGGATCAGCCAGCTGGTGAAGCGTTTTATCTTTTGACTACATGGAAGAACAACTTTGATGTTTGCGAGGCTACAGACGGGGGTCGAAGCGGCAAAGGCCCCGGCATGAATCCAAAGAGCAAAAACTCCGTGGAAATCTTACAGTGCTGCCCGCCTTTATTGCTACCTCGCCCTCTTACAGAACCGCTCGAGTGCTCTGCACAAACCTGTTCTCTCGTGTGAATTCTGCCCCCGCAAAACCCCAAAATATTATTAGAAGATCACTCAGCTTTATGGCGGCGTAGTTCGCATCCAGACCAGGCTGCTGCCACTCCACCCAGCCAGGAGCGCGGCACAAAGCCAGCCTGGCCACGCTGAGATGCTTCGCTGGGATCCTGCCCTCTCGGGGAAAGCAGGAATTGCCAGGGGAGGAACAAATGCCCTTTTCCCTCACCCTCCGGCAAAACAGGCTGTATTTTAGATAGGTGATGGTAACTGCTCAAGCCTCGTACAAAGGTTACCTCCTCCTTCAAAATCTAAAGGTCAGAGACTGAACATGGATAGCGAGTGTACGTGTGGAGAAGGGAAGGAACATTCAAATTCAAGGTGTGAAAACACGAGGAGGGGCACTGCCAGAGGTGCAGCGTGTGTTCGGAGCGTGTCACGGCTTGAAAGGTCAGCCAAGACGGCGGCGGCGGTCAGCAGGTAAAGGACCTCAAGGCCAAAGCACAGCCTGAGGCTGAAGGAACAGAGATAATAAAATAATAAAGAAAAACAGGTTTTAACATAAACACTACTAGAAGCTATTACTAGCTCCTTGCTCAGGTCTGGGTGAAGAGAAACACTCTTCCAAGGAAAGTACAGTTTTGTCACAATTTAGAAAGAATTTTTAGTCTGACAGGCATATGAAAGGAAATGCTTCCATGTGACTGCAGAAGGACAAAACCCAAACCCAGACACACCGCGCCGGCCTCCTCATGAACTCGTTTAGCAGGAAGGCAGCAGTACAGGGTGGCTCCATCCTCCTCCTCCCCCTTAGCACAGACGTCTCCCAGTCTGCCCAGTGCACTCTCCATAAGGCAGCCTGCCTTTGCTCAGGAGACAGCTTTCTTTCCCCATTTATTGCAGGATCGTTGTCTAGAGCACAGAAGAGAACATTTAGCAAAGGTTTGATCCTTGCATGTTGTTGCAATTACACCTGCAATTACAGCATCCTCCGTACTCCTAACTGCTCTGCTATCCTAATTTTCTACTAAGCACCTTTCATCGATGTGATAATTTACCACTGCGATGTTCTCTCCATTACAGCAGGGCAGTCCCAAAATCCTCAGCATTTTTTCGACAGCAAACAGGACCCCCGGCAATTCCCATCACACTTGGTTTCCAATTAACTGCTGAATATTAGGTCACTCGAATCATTCCCAGCAAGATCCCAGCAGTTCCCCGAGCTCTTCAGCTGCAAGGAGGACAAACTTCTGCTTTCATGTTAGGATGGGAAAATTGCATGGGAGCAGGACATCCCGGCGGGCTGTCTCTCCCCTAAAATCAACTACAGACCTTGCCCTTCAAAGCCCTTCTCTTAAAGGAAGAGTAAACTTCTCAAGAAAAAAAACCCACGAGCAGTAAATACAACACAAGCTGTATGGCGGGAGGGGGGGAAAGGTGCTTGAAAGCTGAAATAAAGGGCGATACAATTAAACACTTGATCCTGGATTTTAGTTCTCTTTTTTAATTATTTCTAAATATTAATACTGTAATGAAACCAATTCTCAGCTTCCAACAAGTGGTCCCCAGCTCCATTTTCCAAATTCCTCCCCATCAAGAGCACTTACTGGAAGCTTTTCCCTCCCTCCTAAAGATCTTGTTAGTTTGGCAGGAAACAGAAGTTCTTGTTGAGAAGTCCTCCGTCTAAAACGATTCTCTAAAATGTAACACTAATTTAGTAATTGCTGCAATATCTCCTCATCCCACACAACAGGATACTCCCCAAACCCCATCAAGAACCTCCCCAGGGACTTTCACATGCCCTCTCTAACCTTCTTCCAACACCTCCGCTTTCCTGCTTTCTATCAGGAGCGCATTCATCGCAATTACTAAGAAGCCGTCCCTCTGGGAATTTCCAAAATTTCCCCAGCACAGGGCACCTCTGCAGACTCACCACGGACCTTACACCCGCACTCCCAGGTGCTCTGTACCTTGACCAGCTTCAAATCAGCACCAGAACAGAAATGAGCTTACTCTAAACGTGCCCTAAAAGAATAATTGGTTTTGATGTTCATTACAAACCTAGAAAATTAATGCCCCACAGCAAACTCTGATGTTTGAGGAGATGCAAGTTTGAAAAAGGGGAAGAACTGGGATTTTTTCAAAGGTTGAACCATTTCCCTTCCTTCTGCCAGCAACAGCCAATTCGCCAAAAGAATATGCCTCCTACTATTGCACAAATACCTAAAAGGAAAATCACAAACTAGAGCTAATCCCATGAAAATCTGCTACGGGGAAGTAGAGGATGGCACCTTCGCAAAATGCCATCCCCAAGATAAAGCTTCTCTCCAGTCCTCCCACCGGCTCCTCTATTCCCTCTATGCAAAGCCAAAATTCAACCTGGCTGGCGAGTACCTCCAAACTAAGGGAATTCACACGCCAGAGAGGTTTAGAAACAGCAGTATTTCAGGTGGGCTCCTCCAGGACTTCTGGCTTCATTTTAGGGGAAGACCTGAGAATTGTCCACATAAGCACCATCAGCATCACCCTCCTCATCCCTACCGACAGCCCCCAGGGCACCGAAGCACCACTCCAAGGGCAGCCCGCGGCGGCTTCGGATATCTGCCCACCGAGAAGGAGAGTGACTCCCAGCTGTGTATTGGAAGCAACTGAGGAGTAAATATATATAGCCAAAAAGAAATTTAGAAAGCCAGCAGACCGTATATACATACGTATCAACTCAGGGCTTGCTCCTCTTGCTGCTCGTTAGCCCCTCCTCAAACATACATACACACAATTCACCACAGACTTTCTAATTAGTTGAAGAAAAGAAAAAAAATCAATAAGAAAGAAATTAAAGTTACAAATCTAACTGAAGTCAGTCACACACCCAGGGAAAATTTGTTCCTGGGGTAAAGTTTATCTAGTGTCATAATTTTATTGAAATCCTATATCTTCCTATTGACTTTTATCGTTTCAAGCTGGATGCCAGAGTTATCATTATTAGAGTCTCGGTGTTGCTCGCAGGCCCCAGGTTTGGTTGGGTTTTTTTCCCTTTTATAAACAAGCTGTAATTGTCTGGTTTATTGATCAATAAATCTTTCAACTGCCTCTCGTCACCCGGCTTCTGTTCTGCTAAGTCTCCTGCACCATTCTCTGAAAGAAAATATAGGGTTGTGGTTTTTTTAAAGAACAGATTGTTTTGTCATTAGCAATGAAAGAGCAGGAATTGTGCCGGTCCCTTCCGATAATGGCTTTTTAATGACGGATTCTCGTCACAGTAAAATCTGCTTTGTTTCCACACGAATGAACTCCAACTATTAATCCCCAACCCAAAGGCAGGGCTCACTCGCGCTCTCCCTTCTGCACGGGTTAGAGCCTGGCAGAGGAGACAGACTTTGTAAAGTGGAATCATAATGATATTCCCCTTTCTTGATGGTACAGAAATATTCCTGTTCCTAGCGTTAGATGAGCTTTTTTTTTTTACTTAATGATAATTTTTGGAGAATGTTAATAGACCGCTTCATTATAGGAAATCAGTGGCAAGATCTCCCCCTCCTCTTCCTCTCCAGACTCCTAACTCCAAATTAGTCATAATAAGAGAAAATTTCAAGACTGAAGAAAGAATATGGAGCTTCAACATCAAACAGATGCTATTTGCAATCAGGTATAATTTAGCTAACTATTCCTTATAAAAAAAAAAAAAAAAAAAAAACAAATAAAAGAGAAAGATGGCTGTGTAAGAGAGGTCTTTGCTTTCTTGCTTTAAGCGATACAAATACACACAGAGAACAAGGGAGACGGTAACTGGGGCTTGACCAGATGTTTAACATCAGTAAAATTAGCAGTGTGAGGTGCGGGAACATAAACCAAAATATAGCCAGGAATAACTGAGGAATACTGAAATATATCAGACTGTGTCAGGATCGATGGAAAAACTACAACCTTAGGATACTTCAAAAATTAGTCACAGGAATCTCCGATCCACGAGCAGCTAACTTTGATGAACTCACAAATGGCAGGACAGGCCCCGAAAATAGGATGGAGGAAGAGAGCCAACCTTTTAAAAGAAGGATGGATGAGGAGATACAGACTCAGGCAATTATAAATCACTGCAACATTTTGGTATCTCATAAAAATACTTGAAGAAAACATTAACAATCAAATTGCAAGCAGCTAGAGAAGAATTAGGGACAAGAAACAATCAACTGAGCCTTAATATGAATAATATCAAACCAGTCTAATTTCCTTCTCTGACAGGTAACTTGTCTACTGAATAAAGGCAAACAATAAATGTGATAAATCTCAACTTCAGTGATGTGTTTATCAAAGAGGAGGATTACAATTCAACAACATCTCTGTAATTTAGAGAAATGAATTTGTATCGAGGCGATGAAACTGCTGAAAGCAAAGCAGGGAGCCCTGCGCGATGTGGGGCCCCGCAGCCCCCCGCGGTGGTTGGCATCCACCCCTTCCCAAAGCCCCGTCTGCACCTCCTTCAGAGGACACACGCGCATCCCACCTCCCGCACGTCGGGATGCGGGCGGCTGCCCCGCACACCCCGGAAAAGCGTCAGCCAGGGCTACTGACAATTCACAGGTTCTGCCCCAATCCGATGGCCGGAGGAATGGATATGGAATTGATACGTTGCTAAGCCTTACTTGGCAATTAGGCTTCTCTCTTCAAAGACTATGTTCCCATCCCATTGCCTTACAGAAAACAGGGGGGGAAAGTCAAAGCAAAGTGACAAGGCCCAAGAAACGGGGGCCGGAGGGCAGAGCTGTGGCTAAAGGCACATTCGGTCAGTCTTTGCTATTACGGGAACGCGTCTAAGGGAGCTCCAGCCCCTCAGCTCCTGACCTTCTTGAGGCACGGCTAACGAGAGCTAATCCACTCTTTCAGAACAGACTAAAAAAGAGTCCTACGCCAAAAAAAACCCAGCAAAAACTAAATTACCAGAAACTTTTCAAGTCTTCTTTGTCTACAGCAGCATCTACTATCACCAGAGGGCAAATGGTTCCCCCTTCTCTTACCACCCTTAGCTTTTGTACTAATCATCTTTAAACCAAAATTTTCTATTCCCAAACCTCCAAATAGCTTCCTTCTCAGCTACAGCCATTTCCCAACATTTCTCTCTGTGGCTGACCTATTTTCACATTACTTTACAAATTAGAACTGACTGCAGACACATATGTATATACACACCATTGACTTTCTACTCAAGACCTCAATTAAAACAGCATTTACAAAAAAGCCCGTTAACTCCATAAAAATAAAAACATCCAGCAGATTGCACTACCCTTGCACTGACAAGAAGAATGTTAGAGAATAGTTTTTCAAAATATTCTTACCTCTTGAATGTGATTTTCTATAGATCAACCCTCTGCTTGAATTTTTGCCCCTCAAACCAACATAAGGCTATCACAGGAACCTAAAGATGGATTTAACCTATCAAGAAGCCCTTCAGACGTATTGCGCCCTACAAATAAGGCTTCTCCAACAAAAATAAAATATTTATTCTTTATAAGTCCAAGTGTCTCCATCCAACCTGAGTAGGTGGCAGAGAGGTCAGAAAGACTGATGTACTCCGTAACCACAAGCACGCAGCAAACCAGGAATAAAACATTCCTTTCTCTCCTATCATTTCTCCACAACTGATGGTTTTCAATGCTTTTTCTGATACTCTCTTAACGGACCCATTTTCTTGCTAGGAAAGGTACCGTATCATTAAGGTCGAGCACCAACTTTCCACCCAAGGTTGGAATTCTGGAGAAAGCCACCGGGGAAAGCGCGGTGAGGAGAGGACACAACCAGGCAGAGAGCTGAGAACGACGAGCAAAGGCTAATTTTAGGTGCCAGAACAAGAGGCACTCTTTAGCTTCCCAACCATCACTCCTCAAATTTTGGAGAGACTCTGCAATCTGACTGCTCCTTTGGCAAACGTTCAGCAGGCAGCTTTCAACGCACACTTACAAATACCCGTGTATCTTATATACTCTTCTATTCCATACGTTTTCCCCCCGATTTATAGTCCTTCCTTTCAAGCTCTTGTCCCTCACCTCCAGCGCTCCTCTGCAGAGGGCTCAGCTTGCCTTCTATCCTGGCAACGGACCAGAGCCAATAAATCCACTGTAACTCTTTTAATCTGTCTCTGATAAATCCCTTGCTTACTATCCTTAGGAAAATTGTGCATGGTCTCTAAAAGCCTCATTTTGCTTATAGCACATACATATGCCAGCTGACAAGCAATCATACAACTGACACTGCAGCCAACTAAATATTATCTGACTAAAATACCCCTGGGGTCCTCTTGCTTCACAGCGAGTTTAACATGTTTAGTTATGTTTCCTAACCTCCTGCTGCCGTGAAATAATTTTATGATTTTTCTTCATTTAACTCCCTTCTAGCGGAACGCTCGCCACTGCCTATCTCTAGCACAAGCTCGTTTTTCTCTCTCCGTGTATTTTTCATCTCTTCATTCAAAAAAAAACCCTCCTCTTTCTACCATTTCTCGTAGCCCCCCTGCAGGCAGTGGCAATCTCGCACAAGGGCGAAGCTGCCGTATTCACCTGCCTCAGCACAGGGCCACTCGCCGCCTGACACCCTGGGCACAGTTCATATTTGAAAACCAGTCATTTCTTTAAAAAAAAAAAAAAAAAGAAGTAATACCGTACCTTTTTCAGCCTAGCCACTAGATCACCATCGCTGGCAGAGGGACGGCATATAACTGACAAGGCGATGTATTCATCCTTACGTACTGGCAATACAAAACTATTATATTATTCATCCATTCAAAAAAAAAAAAGGTAGAGAAAAAAAAAGAAAATGCCTTATTTATCCCTGAAAAGAAAGTTTTTGTGAGGGTGCATCAGGTTCTTCTATTCTGCCAGTGTCTACAGCACACAAAAATTCAGCCCTATGTTCATTCCTTACCCTCAGATTTCTTTTTCCTCCTGCCTACTAAGTAACCCAGATATTGGCCTCTAAATCTCTTAACAGCCAGTTTCCTGCTGTTTTAACCGCTTAAATATCATTAACTTGGGCAAAAAGTAAACTGAACTGTGCTCTAAGCCGGTGCAGTTGTCTCTGCTAAAAGCAAGGAGGGGGAATCGCAGCACCGTCCGGGCTCTGCTCCTGTGGTGTTCAGGGTAAAGCAGGACCGACGCAGGAGGGCAAATCTCAGACAGAAAAATCAGAGACCTGAGTTCATCCCATCAGCTCAACACAGCACATTCCACTGAACTTGAGAAGTAAATTCTTGGTCCCCTTACGACGTGTCAACACCTCGGGAAATGTGGTAGCTGTGGCTTTTTGAAAATGGTAAAGAAAAAGCGCTTTTAGGTAATGCTTCAGAATACACCTCAGCTGAATGCTTTATTAGAACATTATTAATAATTTCCCATATTTTACTTAATTCATAAATCATTCCCTCTACTGCCTCCAGGGTATAAAAGATCAGCGACTTCAATAAGAGTTTCAGAAATCATACATCACCCTATCTCCCCGGTGGCCCAGAGCATATCTGTGTTGCCCTTAAAGGATTCCCGCGGGCAGAGCGGACCCAGCTCCTTCCCCTCGCAGCTCGGCGACGCATCCTTCGGAAGCGGACACAGAGCAGAGAAGATCGAACATCTGCCTGCGTATGTGCTGCGACAGGACTGTCCCGGGCAAGGAAGTTGAGTAACGTGCACCTCACCACACGTGACGCCCACAGACAGACACCCACAGCACCTGCACTGCAAATCATCACATCGGGTCTCATGAAATTTGCAAGCCACAGGGCTGGCAAGCTTTTTAGCAAGGCCTGTCGCAATAGGATGAGGCATAATGGCTTTAAACTGAAAGAGGAGAGATTTAGACTAGATATAATGAAATTTTTACTATGAGGGTAAATGAGGTGATGAGACGCTGGCCCAGGCTGCCCAGAGAGGTGGGAGATGCCCCATCCCTGGAAACATTCCAGGCCAGGCTGGACGGGGCTCTGACCAACCTGGTCTAATTGAAGATGTCCCTGCTCATGGCAGGGGGTTGGACTAGATGGCCTTTAAAGGTCCCTTCCAACCCAAACTATTCTGTGATTCTATGAACGCATCTAAACAAAAGGCCTTTCTGCCCACTGCCCATTGGGGTTCAAATGTTTTCACTTACCTATAACAACTGTTAGAAATTTCCTTCAATTACTGTCCCATAACTGCTAGGGAACTGCCCAGAAGCCGCCGGTATTCGTTGATCCACCCTGATGCAGAACACAGGGGGTAAAAACCCCAAAGAGCCCACCCATACAGTACCCCATCCAGGGCCTGCTCAGCACCAATGCTGTTTACCAAAAACCGTAACGCCATTTGTTAAGTACAGGAGGCACAGTGTGCAACTTCCACACTACTTAAGACAACTATAAGGCAAAAAGAATACACAAAAATAATAATAATCATAAAGGGTCATTTCCCACCCAAACCTTGCTCCCAACAGTAAGACTGGGCTGGCTTAAGGGATAGCTTATTTAATCACACCCAATAGTGCAAAGCAACAATAAGTCATTACTTCGAAGTAAGATTTACTTGGATGTGGTCAAAATACTATTTTCACATTACAGAACACAAGTTTCACGTTACCCATACGACGTAGGTTACACTTTGTAACTTGCACCCTTGGAAAATGTGAATGAACAATCACTTTAACACTTCAAGTATATAAGCCAACTAAAAAGGTTAAAAACACAAACCGCGCCAAGCAACACCTCCTTGGCTTTTTTTTAAGATTAGTTTATTCTCTCAACCCAGAGCACAGTTCAGACAACACCCACACAACATGTCTCATTAACCTCACCAGGAGCCGTCTTCAGGGTTTGCTCTCAGACAGCAAGTAAACACCACGAAGCTCGGCTGCTCTACAGCCTTGTGAACTGCACTTCTCCAAGAGTTTTCTGCATTTCAAAAAGAAAATGTACCACCTTGGTGATCTGGATGGCAGCTTCTCCAGCAGAGGTTTCTCACATGCTGGCACTCGAATCCCGCAGAGAACGCGCAGGGAACCTCACAAACGGTGTTCTTCCATCGACCCCTCTGTGCCTGGGATCCCCTTCCTCTTGAGACCCCGATATGGCAAAGAACAAAATCGGATGCTTCACAGCCAGGTACAAGGACCTTATCAGGCAGATACAAGATTATGGTGCTTCACCACCATTCCAGTCGTATCTTCACCTTAGGCTTCCCAACTCCAAAAAATGACATTTAATAAATACTTCTGAAGAACAAGCTCTCACTGACAACTCCTTTGGGTATTTTTATTGATCATATAAATACCCAGTATCTTTTTCAACCCTGATAAATTCCTGACCTTGCCAGTTTTCTGATGGTAATGAATCCCATTGCTTCTTTCATTGCTTGAAAATGTATTTTCTTTTATCAGTTTTTAATTTGCCACCTTTCAGCTTCATTGAACACCTTTGTTCTTGCATTGCAGAGACAGGGAAAACAACAGCTCCCAAATAACTTCTCTAAACCATTCATTCATTAGACTCTGCGCTTTCAACTTGTCACCTCTTATTCAACAACTTTTTAAGGTAAACAAGTCCAATCTTCACAGTTTTTCAGCATAACTGCTTTCCCGGTCTTTCACGTTCTCATCACCCATTTCCGACTGCTGCTGTCATCCTGCAGCATCCTCAGCTGAACTGGGTTGACGAGGTATAAACAAAGAGGAAGAGTGAAGATGCACCGCAAGTCACTGGTCCCTTCCCCACTGCTCTCTGTGAGTAGGGGTACACCCTCACCAGCTCCTGGCTGCCTAAAGAGCTCATGATCCCAACACCAGCAGGTCAAGGGAGGTGATTCCGCCCTCTACTCTGCTCTGGTGAGACCCCAGCTTGGAGCGGGTCCAGAGGACGCCACAAAGATGCTGTGAGGACTGGAGCCCCTCTGCTGTGAGGACAGGCTGAGAGAGTTGGGGGCATTCAGCCTGGAGAAGAGAAGGCTCCGGGGAGACCTTGTAGCAGACTGCCAGTATCTGAAGGGGGCCTACAAGAAAGCTGGAGAGGGACTTTTTACAAGGGCATGTAGCGATAGGATGAGGGGTAATGGCTTCAAAGTGGAAGAGGGCAGATTTAGGTTAGATACTAGGAAGAAATTTGTCCTTATGAGGTAGATGAGCCCCTGGCCCAGGTTGTCCAGAGAAGCTGTGGCTGCCCCATCCCTGGAGGGGTTCAAGGCCAGGTTGGACAGGGCTCGGAGCCACCTGGGCTGGTGGGAGGTGTCCCTGCCCAGGGCAGGAGGGCTGGAATTAGATGGTCTTTAAGGTCCCTTCCAACCCAAACCATTCTATGATTCTATGGTCTCCTGCCCATCAAACTCTTTCACACACAAGTTACCCACAGACCCCGCTCCACCAGTACGTCCCTGGGTGTGAAGACCCCATAACTGCGCACTGTGGCAGCTACACCGGTTGGCAAACACCTACTGCTCAACAACTTCGGAGGGCTTGGCCGATCACCAGAGAAGCAGGAGAAAATGCTCTCCCAAAAGCTGCTGAGCCAGGGGATGGGAAAAGCCCAGCGATTTGCTGTTTGGGAACGCAGTAGGGAATAACCTCTTCAAGCACACCTGGTAGAGAGTGAAGGAGAAGAGGATGCATGTCTACACGTAAGAACCAACTCCGGCCCTTGGGACAACAGCCGCATATACAGATTTCCCCAAATTTCAGAAATTAAACTATTACCTTAAGATAGCCTACATTGTATTAGCTGCCACTCAGCAAACACCTTCCTTTTACAGTGTCACCAGAGTGATGGTTAATTCACGCAGACAAAACGACGTTCCTTTCTTTGTTCTCCCTCCACTGCCTCTGCAATATTAAGTCAACAAAATCTTCCCTCCAAACTGCGCTGACATCACGGATGTTATGCTCAAACCATTAAACAAAACGTGAAGCACTGAACTCAGGCTTCATTAAAAACAAGTGGAAAAATCAGTTTACCAGAAGAAAAACGTTACTTCGGAAATGTGTTCATCATATACATCTGAGAGAGAATGAATGAAACAAACACATTCATCAGTCTCTTAATTAAAATTTGACCACAAAATTTTGTACATTCCTATTTATTTTCAACAAAACCACAGAGCAATAAAGAGCAGAACCACAGTATCAAAAAATCTAGTTTGTTGCAAAGTAAAACCACCGGTTTGCTTTCACACTGATGAACTGCCAGGTATTACAGAACAAAAGGGACTATCGGCTTTTCTACTGCCAGGCAGAACTTCATCAAAGTGAGGAGAATATGGCATAATCACAGAAATTACTGTCAAAAAGAAAGACGTAGAAACAGAGGGAAGAAGTCTCTCCCCGCCATGTAACATCAGGGAAAGAGCTGGCAAAGAGCAGACAGTTAGTGATGAAGATGAATTCCTACTTCCATACAGCAAAACACCCCTGACACAGAACATTCTGGATAACTTCGAGATATTCAGATTGAAATTTATCCTTTCCTACACTCCACATACCAGAAAAACAATCCAAAGGACACCCAATCCACCAGAGGGAGAATTACAGAATATTTAGTTTGCAATCAAGTCCTCAAGAAGACAAAAAGGTGAGAACAGACGCATTTGCACAGCAATATTGAAGCATACAACACTCATCGCTACATTTCATGGAATCATTCTGGTTGGAAGAGACCTTCAGGATCATCAAGTCCAACCATATGTCCTATCTCTGGAAAAAAGTGCATTGTGATCTGTCAGGAAATGCTATCAGAGCTATTTTTATTATTCTAAATTTTAAAGAAGAGTTTAAAATGAAGTCATATATCTGTCGCTATATTTGGTTCTTCTGCTTCCATTTGTGAAATACCATTATATTATTTAATAAAATGCCTTTCTCTTCTCAGTGCCTTACAATAAACCTGGCCAGCACTCTCCTGACTTTGTACAATCTTTCTCAAATAGAGCTTTATCCTACCAACGAACGCTCCACGAGACGACACCGTTCTCAATACAGTCTATTATCAGCAGCAGACAGACCCAGACTGGCACGAGAGCTGAGCTGTGAAAGCTGCTCCGGAGATTGCCTCCCCCACGCTCCCCAGCTCTCCTGGATCCCCTTCTCTCCAGGAGCGCACTCCACGGGATTCTTCCAAGCAGGTTCATGAACAGATAAAACTCCGCTCTCCTCAAGGCCAGGGCTGCCATCCTGCTATTTGCCTTGTTCCCTTCTCTCAGAAGTCATTCTGAATTACTTTAACAGCACCCTTATCGTCCACCTTAGTTCTTCAAAAAAGCCGCCACGATCAACGTAAAATCACTCGATACCACCAGCACAAAAAAAGGTGGGTATAGAAATGAAGGGAAGACAAAAGACAACAAGAACAAATCATTCAGGTAGAATTTATGACCACTGCACAATCCCTCTCCTCAGCTTACGCCAAAACACTGTTCCTATTTCTCTTGCAAGTATTAGTTTTCCGACTTATTTCACCACTACCAACAGACACGAGCACATTAAAAGAAAGCATGACTGCTGCATTGTCTTTGTCGGCGCGGCCACAAAGATGCTGCCCATGATTACTAATTTACAAGGACTCTTCTGCTCATTGAGGGTAAGAACAGAAGCGCCCAAAAAGCAGCGAGTGACGAATTTCTGCCTCTGTCTCCCTGTGCCCATCACGGATGCCAGACACACACACATAAACAGATTCCACAATCAAGGCAAAAGACTCCCTGTGCAAAACACCTGCCTCAAGTCCAGGGAAGAAGCAGTGCAAGTTTTACAGCACACGTCAAATCGTTTCAACTTTTTCCCCCGAATCAAATCAGTTACTAATGAAACAGTTTATGATTAATACTCACTTAAGTCAAGAAGTAAATTGGGGGAAAAGCTATTAGCTGAACATGAGCGAATCAGATTGGCTCCAGATATACATAATGGATGTGTATATGTGAAGGAAATACTATTGCTGTATCTTTAGAAGTCTTCAATTTCTGAACACACTCTGTTGTAGATCATCACGTAATATCCTCTAGTGGCACTTCTGAAACACGATGCAGAAGGTACAAGCAGTCAATGTTCCTGTGAAATACAGATGTACCTTCTAATGATCTGAACAGGTGCCGTCTCCCAAAGGCATGTCCTCACTGACCACGTACAGAGAGCTCCACCAGAGAGCTCCACCCAGAGAAACAGTGATCCCATCCAGCTCAGGCTTGCTCGCCGAGGCCAGGCTGGCTCCCAGCTCTCATTTGGCTTCCCTCCGGCTCCGAGGACACCCAGGAGCGATGGCCATGGAGGCAGGAGAGGGCAAAGCACAGTCCACCAGCCTCTGTCCCCTGAGCTGCTGGAGCAGCGCCTCAGAAGGGTGAACAGAACAGAAAACAGCTGCCAGAAATGATCTCCTAAGCCTATAAGCACAATACTAGGCAAAAATTTATTACTTTTTCCTCTAGAGCAGTCTTTACATATTTGAAGATATGTTTCTCCGCAGTATTCGCTAGTGTAATTTTTCACTCTTGCCTCTTACTTTTTACCATCGGTTAATAAATATCCATTCGTCTCCAGAAACTGAGAGGAACAACTGTAGCGTGGCTCACACGGAGTTCCCCAGCCCTGACTGGAAGAAGAGCCAGGAACGAACGAGACGGGGATTAAGGACAAGAAATAACTTTGTAATTGAAAACTCAGGGCCAGCCACCATGAAGTAAAACGCAAGAGACCCGCAGAGCCACACCAGAAATCAAAGCGGGGAAGAAGCGTCTGTGGTCTCATGCTGGCTCAGGCCCCAAATTTTATTAATATCCTGTACTTGCACATCCCACAGGTTATCCCATACACCCAAAATTTGACACCGATCCTTAAAGCTTTGAATTTAAAACACAAACACGGTACGAACTGAAAAACCCTCCTCACGAAAGCTGTGGCGTAGATTGTATAAAGACCTGTTTCTTCGGGGGATACAGAATGGAAACCATAATTGTATTTAGGTTTTGGATAGACGAAAAAGCAAGAAAAAAAAATACTGCCAGTTCAGCATGTATGACGGAGGAATACAGGAAACCAATAAATAGCTTGAAAACTAGGGAGCTCTGAAGTTTTCACCTCAAAAGAAAAGAAGAAAAAGTTTACACAAAATTTTAAAAGCTTCTGAGGAACACGAGGCAAATAAAGGAATTAATCTCCAGCTGAAGTTTGTGCACTTCTACAAGAACGTACCTATTCAGACACCCTTATCAACAGTTTAATAGTATAAACAAAAAGGCAGCAGCATAACAAATGAGGTTTTTAGAGGGATCTTCTCCCTGCCTCCTCCGGTGGCCCCAGAAGGCAACCAGTTGCTCCCAGTCTGGGTGCTGGGATGCTGATGGGGCTCCAACAAGGCAAAGGCTGGTATTAGACACTGCTTTTATTAGCTGGGATCCGAAAGCGCCACCAAACCCCGCAGGTACCACCCTCGGCAGAGGTTGCTCTCTTTATTTCACAAATTATATGTAATTGCCTCTTTAATATCAGCCACCAAATTGAGTTGAACACTACCATTCTTCCCTAAATTCAACATGCGTGCGCTTCAAACATACGTATTTCATACTTAAAGAATACTTTTTAAAATAAAAAGACTGCAAAAGCTTGGAATTGACGTTATTAGACAATCTAACCCACTGCTACAAAGGGCAAAGAGAAAGGCAAAGCCACTCCTCCCCTGCTCCAAAGGGCAATTTCTTTTTCAGCAGCCACATGAAGAAACAGGGGGTCTCCGAAGTCCTTTTAAATTCTAATGTTTGAACGAGCGGTACGTGATTGATGCGGCTGTTATTTGTAACACCGTAGGGGCGTGTTATAAAGAACCTGACATTATTTATAAGCGTGATGTTCCTCGGCGCGTCAGCGCAGCCCAAGAGGCACGGCATCCCGCAGCAAACGCCGCTGCGAGGGAAGGTTTTCTGGAATATTTGCACAACCTTAGGCCCAGGGACAAGTGCTGGTAGCGGTTTTTGGAGGGTGGCAGAAACCCCGGCACCGGGGACGGGCACACACCTGTGCCGGCATCGCCTGCGCCGGATCGGCCAGTGCATATAGGAGAGAACCTCCCAGGAGTGGTGGGAGATGGAAAATAAATAGGAGCTGGGCTTAAATTCCAAAGCCAACCGCATCCTGGGCTGCACCAAAAGAAGCGTGGCCAGCAGGTCGAGGGAGGTGATTCTGCCCCTCTGCTCTCTCTGGTGAGACCCCACCTGGAGTACTGTGTCCAGCTCTGGAGTCCTCAGCACAAGAAGGACATGGACCTGTTCGAACGTGTCCAGCGGAGGGCCACGAAGATGATCAGAGGCTGGAGCCCCTCTGCTGTGAGGACAGGCTGAGAGAGCTGGGGGGGTTCAGCCTGGAGAAGAGAAGGCTCCGGGGAGACCTTCCAGCCCCTTCCAGTCCCTAAAGGGGGCCTACAGGAAGGATGGGGAGGGACTCCGGATCAGGGAGTGTAACGACAGGCTGAGGGACAATGGTTTCAAACTGAAGGAGGGTAGATTTAGATTGGATACTCGGAAGAAATTCTTGGCTGTGAGGGGGGTGAGCCCCTGGCCCAGGGTGCCCAGAGAAGCTGTGGCTGCCCCATCCCTGGAGGGGTTCAAGGCCAGGTTGGACGGGGCTTGGAGCAACCTGGGCTGGTGGGAGGTGTCCCTGCGCAGGGCAGGGGGGTGGAACTAGATGATCTTTAAGGTCCCTTCCAACCCGAACCATTCTATGATTAAATTCTGCATTCAATGGTAAAAAAACGTTTCAAAGAGCCGCGAGGCTGCTGACCAAGGAGTGACAGTCCGTCTGCGTAATCACTCAGCAGTTGCGCCGTGTGGACCCGGAGCTCACCCAAAGGGGAGGACAGTTACTCACCACTAATGCTGACTTTCACACCATTCTACTAAGCTTGCTAATGACCTGGCATGCTAATGGATAGTCAGGAAATTATTTTTTTTTCCTTTTTTCTCATCTACAGTCTTACCCTCTATGTCAGAACCTATTTAATTACTGATAAATCATCTCCAACAATGTACGCCAAGTCTAGCCTTGAATTTCTTCAAGAAGTGTGATTTCATCCCTTAGTTTCTCCTGCTTTTTCACTTAATGTGGGAATAGTTAAACTGCATTTCTCCAATTTGCTTTTTAAATGGAAAAGATTACTGTCAAGAGGGGCAGGTTTCTTATTTCCCTGCCACTTACAGATGACATTAGTCCCTTCCTTGTTCATACCTACTGAAACAATGCTGTCTCCTGGCACGTCGACTTTAAAATGCAATTGAAGTTTTCACCATGCAGCTCACAAAGAAACATATCTGCACATTATAATTGATTCCTCTTCTGATCCCATTGGTTAACAAAAATAATTGAATTTAGTACCCTTTTTAACACATTCACATATTCCTTTAGAGTTCCAAGCTGAACATACTCCCCTGCTTTTGTCCTTGGTCCCATTTTCAAAAACTTTTCTTTTCAGTTTGCCAATCTAGCACAAGCAAGAGACTCTCCAGTCTGGGGAAAAGTGGAGCAGAGACAATTAAGACAGGAGAGAAGCAGGAGGTGAAATGCAGTATAATATATGCAAAAGCAGATGTCTTATGAGGACACTGTTGAAATTAACTTGTTCGTGGAACTCTTCCAGTTGGCAGCACAGAAGTGCAGGACTGCCGTTAGGTTTTTATGCTGCACTTTTCAGCAGTCAATCTTAAAAGCAGCCTACTATGGAAGTTCAGCATCATCACCTCCATTTTCCAGAAGGGGAAACTGATGCTGCCCCATGAGATGTTGTAGTTGTGGTCCTTCGGCAGCTTAGAAGAACTGGGTGAAAACACAGACCTCCTTCAAGTCTCCATCTGGGGATCTTCCCAGTGATTAGGTCATTCTTACGAAAAACAAAACAAACAAAAAAAGCGTTTATCAACGAGGCACCAGCTCTGTTTAGGAAAGGATTACCATCATTGTGCAGCCACTTGCGAGGTGCTGCCTCTCCTGAAGTCACACCAGAGAAAGGCAAAACCAGAAAGAAACAGTAAAAGAAAGCAGAGTTGTTAACAAGTATGAACATTCCCCAAGTGCTCCTGTTACATGTGCTGCAAATGTTTGATGTGCCAAAGCCATGAAAGACACAGGGAGGTCTAATTCCTTTCTATTCTTGCAGAAGAAATGATCAGTACCTACCAGAATCAACCAAAATATGGCTTGGAACTGTAGGAACAAAAGAGGAAATATGAAGGTGCTGCTTTGAGACACTGCAAGGAGATCATCCCTCTGGAGATGTGACACCAAGGAGATCATCCCTCTGGAGATGAAGACCAACAGTTCCACCTGTAGCCATTGATACTTTGTCCTGTCCCTCATATGAGCAAAGAACTAACTCAATGAAACCATTCACAAGCAAAAAGCTTCTCACTTTCTCCTACAGTTAGCTTTATGGTGATTTAGCTTCAGAAACTTCATTTTCAAACCAGTTCTGAGCAAAGAAAATGATCACAGCATTTAGTTTGGGAAGGGAAGAGGGGAAGGAACGCGCTGGAGAGGCTGAGCTGTGCTGCGAACAGGGCACTCGGCAAGCAGAAAACACAAGTTCTAGGTGACAAACCCCGAAATGAATTCCAGCAGCAGAAAGCCAACGACTTCCCTGTAATCTGCCCTTCACCCAGAGGCGAGGAAAGGAGCCCCTCCTGATCTCACAGCCGTAAGAAAGGCCATCCTTCAGCAGACTGAACAGAGCCGCGTTCGCAGGAGAACTCGTCAAGCTGCTGAATTTATATGCAGCAACAGAACCATGTAAGGATCAAATAAAATTAATTCTGTCTAATAACAAATTAATTGTCCATGCCAACCTCTAATGTCTCCATCATCAAATGAATTTCCGTGTTATTTACCCACCACAACTTCCCACGGGGAAGGAGAAAGACAGCTGCTTAGATTAAAGAACGAAACAGAAGAGCCTCCTAGACAAAGGATTCTTTTCATTTTCTAAATGATTGCTCTACTCCAAAACGTCTTATGAGAAATAATGTTATTTTTTTTTAATCCCTTTAACAAAACCAAGATGCAAGCTGCCTGATTTGATGCCGCTATTTCATTGTCTCAGAACTGAATGCAACAACTTCTAGTGGTAAGGAGAGGTAGGCTCACATAGAAATAATGTTCCCTTTACAAGAAAAATAAATTGTCAACAGATCTAAGAAAGCGTATTTTTTCTCATTTTATATTCTTTGAGGTATGGATCACTGTAGTCCTCATCTTATTTATTGACAACAGGAACATTTTTAAAAGGTGTATACGATGACAACAACAGAACCCACTTTACGGTGAAACTAGGCTATAAATTCTTTCAAAAGACCCGAAAAGTGACACATGCTGCCAGATCCCCACTGTTCTTATTTTCCAATCTTATTTTAATGCCTCTAAAGCATCCAAAATTGTCCAGTTTGACCACATCAAGTAATACCTCTCAAAATCATCATCTAATGGACGAGTATTTCTAGGAAATAAAAGAAAGCTCTCTCTAACAGCAATGTCAATGCTCCATCCCACTTCAACAACCTATTCCCCGCCCGAGGACTGCCCAAGCTGAGGGAACCAGCTCGTAACAAAGAGCTGCTCCATTTAATCCTGGAGAAGTCCTGGGAAGAGAAGGGCAAAAGGGGAGAAGACAGCCCACAGAAGATTGGGAGAAACTCAGGTCTTTGACCTGCTCAGTCCCACAATTCACTATTTTTGATCGGGCAAGCAGTAGTAAAAGATACAAGAGACCTCTCACTTGACAGAAGTCAAAGTTCTTTGTCACACAACGCTTACTTCAATGGGGGTTTAAAAGGTTGTTACTCGCAGAGTTGTCATGGGATGACCGCCCAGTAACGACCTTCAACTGTACTGGGACCTCTTCACTAGAGAGCCAGCAGCAGGACTGTACACTGTGTTTGAACTCATCAGACTTGCAGTGGTCAAGAGTTCTCTGGATTACAGAGTGGTCCTACCAAAATTCTGACCTGGATGTCCCTGCAGGCCCAGAGGAGAGCAAAAACTTGCGCACAATGAAACTACAGGGCGTGACCTGGAAGAAATCTTACAAAAACAAGCACCATCTATCAAACAGGGATTTGATTTATCTTAGCTGCAATGTTTTTCTACACAGAGGAGATTAGGAGCGACAGATTCACTCTTCCAAAGCAGAAACAAAACAACTTTTAGTTAAGAAATAAAGCAGATGGCCCATGTAGATTAAAGAGTAGGTAACACCACAATGCAACAGCACACTGCTGCGCACAAATCCCACAGTAATTACAGCAGCAGCGTTATTTCACTAACGATGCTATGCCTGTGAACTGGGACAAATTAACACAAAGACACACATGCTGGTGACTTGCAGCCCAAGGGAAGGTGAATATGATGGAGAGACAGACATTTAAGGGAATCACAACAGATTAAATGCTCCAAGGTCCAGGCAAGCAATATGCGGCCCCCAAAAAAAAGGAATATGGGAAAGGATGTGTTCCTCATCTGTCCTAGATTTGTACGAAAATTGGTGTTCTCCCTAGAGACTGTGCAAGGGATCTTTCTCATCCCACTTGTATTCCAGCATCTTTACTGTTAGTCCACTTTCTTCTAACTTCTGTAAAAGAGATCAGAATTGCTGACACTGGGTGACACCCCGAGGCTATCCCAGCGTTACCAGACCATGGGCTACTTTCGTTCAAGCGTGAACTTCCGTAAAGCAAAATCATATCAAACTACATCATCTGCATTGAGATTTCATTTCCAAACACCATCAACTACCGGAGCAGTTGGTCCGGGGCCTTATGTCTAATGAAGACTGCACAATTTTCCCCGCTGAAGAGCAGAACCGGGTTGGGATGTTCAGGAGGACCTCGGGCCACCCCCCTGCTCCGCGCACCCCCACCTAACGCAGAAGTGCAGCCTGGGCTCTGCTCTCTACCCTCAGCCACACCAGCATCCTCCAGCTCCAAGTGTTACTAAATTCAAGTCAGGGAGCAGGGTGCAGGAATGTGAGCCCCATTTAGGGAAAACCCAAGAAAAAGCCATTTCAGGCAAAACCACAAATCCCCACTCGAACCAGTGCCTGATTTCAGTACCGTGACACGACCTGCATGGCATCGGCAGCGGTGTGGCAGCCGACATCCCATGCCAATGACTTCAGGCTCGTTTCCTCAGACCTCTGGGGACAGAGGTGCAGTTTGTCATGTGGCTTATTGGCTGTTATTGACGCCGACTATTTCTGGGCTTCAGGATTTGGCAGGTGGTAAGAGTTTTCCTGGTCTGGACCAGTGGAGAGCAATTCAATATTATTTTGTACTTTGGATGATTTTAAGCTAATCAAGGTCCTATTCTTTTTTATAACTCCCCATGCAAATGTTAATTTTTAATAAACTTTGCCCAAGTAGGATTTAAAGCTTATCTCACAAGACATATTTAGAGCAGTGCCATGGTGAAGTAATTCTGGGAAAAAAATATGTACAGCTGAAAATAGGATATTTCTGCATGCTTGCTTCAAAGTCTACCAAGAGTTTTCTGCACAGACTGACTTGTCGTCAGACTAGTCATTGCACAGGACCGGAATTATTAATTAACAGTCAAAAGCTGTGCCTCTCAGACATACCACAGACGAACTTCATCGTCACGGCGCGTTCTGCACTTCGCATCAGTGGCGCGGGAAGGCTGGAGGTGGTAGAGAGGGTGGGAAGAGCAGACGGATTTTGTTTAAACTTGACAGAGCTGGAACAGTTAATGTGACGCTTCCAGGCAGCATGTGGGCCGAGCAAGAGGCTGGAGTATCATCAGCCTTTCTCTGACAATGGGGACGGTAAGGAGTTCTTTACAGTGAGGGTGGTGAGACACTGGCCCAGGTTGCCCAGAGAGAGGGTGGAGGCCCCATCCCTGGGGACATTCAAGGCCAGGCTGGATGAGGCTCTGAGCAACCTGGTCTAGTTGAAGATGTCCCTGCTGACTGCAGGGGGGCTGGACTAGATGGCCTTTAGAGGTCCCTTCTGACCCACCACATTCTATGAGTCTAAGATGGCAAGCAGAGGCGCTGCGGAGGCTGCAGCGTCGCGGAGGCTGGCACGGGCCATGCTGCCAAAGAAGCAGGAAAGAGGATGGCTGTGCTTGGCCAGGATCCGACCGAAGAGGGCTTCAAAAAGTGGCTGTTGCTGAGGGACAGCACAGGGCTTGTTACGGATCTGTGCTCAAAACCTTATAATAAATTCAAAATAATTAAGTTTAATTTTGCGAATGGCAGAAAGGCTTCCACATATTGTTTTCAAAACCTGTTGAACAGTCTCTTCTAATCTATAACCCCCATGGCCTTGTGTTTTATTCCATCAGAAGTTAATTATGGGAGAGAGAGTTTCAAAATGTATTAAGAGCTATCACATATCTAGGGGTAATGCATGCTGAAGACAGGAAAACCCATTAATGGGAAAGGTGCTGGGAGCGGCTGGGCTTTCTTTGCAACGTTCACAGATGCAAGGACAGAACTTATGACCTCTCTTTTCTACCATCAGAGCCATTCAGAAAGCTAATGCGCAGAAAACACTGTCTTATTAAACCAGACCTCTTTAGTGCTTGCATTTCCTAATTCTTTTATATTTTTATATATATATTTATCTATATGTATATAAGACTTTAAGTGCTGTGCATAACTTCTTCCCCTACAATACTACTGTTGTCAGCAGTTGCATTCAACTGGTACATAGAAATTTCCACGAGGGAAGAAAAAAAGGCTGGAGAGATCCCTAAGCATCAGGATTTACATTGAATTATCACAGCTTTCTTAGCACGTCTCATGGGGAAATGAATCCTTTGACTTTGGAAAATCATCCTTTCCTGTGCATAGGTCATCAACAGATGGTAGCATACAGAAAAAAATGCTGCTTTTGAAATATTCATGTTGTTTACTGCTCTAGGTTGCTCCTTTGTTTCCTATCTTGAGGGACACCCAAAAATTAAAACGAAAAATCTAATCTTGGTATTAGGAGTCTTGCCATGCTGCCTGATTTGCTCTACTTAAGTTCCAGAAATCAAACTAACGTAAAACTTTAATTTAAAAAAAGCCATTGTACTGACAGAAATTTTTTTTCCTCCTTATTCGAAACTCTTCTTTTCATCTGTATCTGTAAAATCACCTTCTGCTCCCAATATCCACATTCATCACCAAGAATCAGAAAGTCTGAAGGAAAGGACGCGGAACGAAGGGCCTGTGACCCACAAATCAGAGATATACCGCCACTGGAGAATTTCAGTGCCCAAAAAAGATTTATGTTCTCCTCCCAGCGGCGAAGAAATTGTTGCATTACAACTAAACCTCTCATGGAGATGCGTATATTCACAGGTCCTAGAAAAGGGCTACTGCAGAAAGTAGCAAAATATGCATGTAATACCTGAAAAATACTTTTTCTTTCCTAGTAAATCGCACTGTCTATAGAAAAGCGTTCAACCTTAACTATTCATCACCGCTAAAACCACATGTATTCTCAAGTCTATTAAATAATTGTCCCTTTTTGGCTGAAGTGGCCTTGATTGGGTTTCTAATTTTTCTCACACACTTTTTGCACATTTTTGCTTTCTAATCCGAGTAAAATCTCTCAGACGTGTTATAGAAAAATGTCAGTAGACTGATAAAAAATTAAACTTCACTTTAAAAAAAACCTAAAGCTCCACTAGATGCGACTGAAGTCTGAGCCTTTGTCTGAGCTCTGACCTCAGGAAGGAGGTAAGAATGAACGCTTACAAACACGCAAAAAGAAGTCTGCTGTTCATGCTCCATTGTCAGGTTTGAAAATTTCCCATCTTCTCACATGGGTAGCAGATTACCGTGCAGCTGCACGTCCTTCTGAGGCTCCTCCGCAGCAGAAGGAGACTCTTCCACCACTGGGGAGGGACTCTGGATCAGGGAGGGGAGCCACGGGACGAGGGGGAAGGGTTTTAAACTGAAAGAGGGGAGATTGAGATGAGATCTGAGGCAGAAATTCTTTGCGGTGAGGGGGGTGAGCCCCTGGCCCAGGGTGCCCAGAGAAGCTGTGGCTGCCCCATCCCTGGAGGGGTTCAAGGCCAGGTTGGACGGGGCTTGGAGCAACCTGGGCTGGTGGGAGGTGTCCCTGCCCAGGGCAGGGGGTGGCACTGGGTGGGCTTTAAGGTCCCTTCCAGCCCAAACCATTCTGTGATTCTATGAGGAAATCCATGTGATATATAAAATGAAAACCTCCCTCATACAAAGTACAACACAGATGAAAGGGGGAAAAAAAGCACGTATGTTATCTACAGACACACACACTTACAGCACTGTTAGGAAAAGCTTGAGAGTAGTTCTCTGCTTTTGTTAAATCTTTTCACATTTGCCCAAAACCAATACTGCAAACACAAAAACGAGGTGTCTTACCACTTGTGAAAGAGAGATGAGCTTTACAAATTAAAATACTACTTATTTTTTTAAGCACTGGTTCTCATTTCTGTTTGTCCGAGCTCCTGAAAGCAGCATCGTGCTGGCCCCGCCAGGGACAGGCAGCCCAGGCAGGGACCGTACAAGTTACCTGCTCCATGTGTGGCTCCTTTCCTTTGGACTATCACACACACACACATCTCCCATCTTCAATAAATTCTGCGTGCTCAGCATCTTTTCTGCTGGCAACTCTATCACATTCCCCCAACCACACTTGGCAACAGGATTTAGTCCGCAGAGATACTGAAACAACATTGGTTTCCTCTGCTGTGAGGAACCAAGTACAAGATGCTACGCTGAATTATCCAGCCCTCCACTGGCCTGGGTAACGAGCCTTTGGCAACACCTAGACACCAGGGACAACATCCTCCCCGGTGTAGCTCAGGTGACGTTAGCAGAACCACACCAGGGAGAAATTCAGCCTCAGGCTTATTGCACGGCAGCATTTCATCTTGGTCAGCCCCACCAGGCTCGCTAAGGAGAGGATCTGGAATATCAAGTACAAGAAAAAACCTCAAACACCAAAATCCCAGGGCATCTCTCGCCTGACATCCCTTTCGCAGCAGCTGTTTAGAAAGCTGTGCTACGAAATCGTAAGCATGCAGAGGATCACTCGTGACTTTTCAGTGTGGATGACCTTCTCCCCCCGCCTGCCTCCAAGTCGGTCTCCTAAAGGTATTTCCCTCTCCCTCATCTTTAACTCTTTCACAAAATGTCACATCGATTTTCAAGTCCAAAGAACAGCCATCTGACATCTTAGAATAAGCCCATGATGTTTCCCACTAGGAAAACCACAAAAGATGAAAGTGAAGAAAAAGACTAATGCCAAATAGATGTTTCACAAAGGTCACGTGAAACACAGGGACCGCGGCCTCAATGGCAGCCCACGGTAAGAGCACGTCTTGTTTTGCTAAGCTCGTCACTTCGCATTTCACTTGCACATTGGGGAACAAAAAGCTGCAGGAAACAAATCTGTCTTTGACTGCCCTTGGTCCTTAGAAGCTTAATTACCGCCAGGATCCTCAAACTATCTGGACTGCCTTCAGAAGCTGAAAAAACTCTTTACCTGCGCTCAACAATACAGACGGTTTCGATAGTTTTGTTTAAAAATGCAGACAGCAAGGCTGCTTGTTTTCCTAAAGCACTACACTCCCTCTTGAAATGTAACCTGGGATCAATTTTATTTCATCTGTTATGTAGTAGTTTTAATAAAGTGTTAAAATGAAAGATATTGAAAAACTACACCAGAAAATAATCCTCTGAAATAATGTGAAAATGGAACGGGCAAATAATAGTTTTCTGCTCCAGTTGCGTTACGAGATCCCCTCTCGCTTTGCTTGCACGCCCAGCATCTACTCGGCTTCGTCTTCCCGAGAGAAGGCAACGGGAGACACCAGTCCCCACCAGTCTCTGCTGCCTCCCAGTAAAACTACTCATCGCTTCTGCAGGAAAGAAGTTTCCTCTTCAGAACAAGGCAGACCCAAAGAAATAACGCTTAAATCTGTCTATTTATAAAACTCCTTGTGTAAAGATACTATAGTGAATGAAGTATTAAAGTATGCAGCGTGAGATGTAATAGAGTGAATTATATTCAGTAAGATCACACGCTGCTGGAAATATGCAAAGAGCAACGCTGCTGACTTTCAGTTGTCACGCTACACACACACACACACACACACACACACACACACACGTATATTGCTCAGCTCATTATTTTCTACTGTTTCCATGTGTGATAACATGCCCAACGCTGACACTTCTCCTATTCTCCCTGGCAGACCCTACATTAGCATGTAAATAGCTGGCAGATAGGAGGAAATGAAAGCAAGGAAGAGCTCTTTAATTAACTTTAATCCTCTGAAAATCCATACAGCAATCTGTTCTGACAGTTTCCTACACAGGATCTTCTTAGGAGGTCCCTAAGTGCTGCCTGCGGATCACTGCCAGGCTGGAACAAGGAGAAAGAATGAACAAACCAATTCCGGAGACAATATTTAGACATTTTTCTGCTATTAAATGATGACTGGTGACTGCCATCTGGCATTATCAGAGCTGTCATTAGTCCGACTCTGGATGGGAAGCAAAGAGATGCCATAAGCCAGACGACAGAGCGCTTCACACCCGCCTGACAGCCAGTCCCCGCACCGGGGTACGCGCCAGAGCTCGCACCCCCCCTCGGACACCCCGATCCGCACCCAGCCGCCTCCTCGAGTCTCCAGCGCTGCGCACGCTACACGTCTCTGCCCTCCGGCCCGCGTTGTCTCAGCCTGTAGTAAACACGAAATCCCCGAGGTTGAAGAGGAAAGCAATTTCATTGTTAGAAAACTTGAGGAAACAGCTCTGTAGTCGTACACAGTCCTTCAAATCTTGAGCGGCGAAAAGGCTGGCGGGCTCTAAAGGAGTGAGCTGAAATCATTCCTCAATGACTTCCATTTTCCAAATGTGACAAGCATTATTCATAACCCTCTACTACAGGAAATCTCAAACAAATTTTGGTGGGGAAAAAAAAATACTTAAGGATAAATGGAAGGAGGCACAGTGCCACAGCCTTTGGCAACAGAAGACTGTCAAATAACTCTTACCTAGCGGGTTAGATTTAGCTCTGGAAGTGGTATCCCTCTGGTACCAATCTCGCAGAAAGGTCACTGGTTCCATTGTGCCTTGGAGTGACCACTTTGAGGCCACTTACGGCTCACAGAGACCTGGAAAACCCTGCAGAGAGCTGAAGGAACACCGAGCTCCCCGTGGGGTGACTGGGAGCAGCTAAAGAGCCTGCAGCAGCCAGAAAGGCAAGGAGTCGGCTCTCAGTCCCCTGGGTTTCTTGGGAGCTGAAGGAGGGAAGAGCAGAACTCCCGAGCATCCAGCAGGTACATCGGGGAGAGCCCTGGCCTGAGCACGAAGTCACCAGTGGGCGGGGGATGACATTAGCAGCCTGCTCCCCTGCTAGGACTTCAAAACCAATGCAAGATAAACAGGCAGTGATGAAAAGATAAGAACCCTGAAAATCTAGCTGATGCGGTGACATAAAAGGCAAGGAAGGCTGAAAAGAGAGGACAAAGTAGAAGGGATGCTTCTTTCGGGCAAAACTCCAGCTTTTACAATGCAGGAAGGAATAGAACCACTAAGTCTAGATCAGACCAAAGATCTGATCCATCAAGAGGGTCAAAGGTGTAAATTTCTACCTGACACACCAAGGTTCCCCCCACCCTCTTCCATCTAGATTTCCACAATATTTACCGAGCTGTTTTAACAAACATAAATTAATATAACACAAAAGATAAATGCAAAACCATATCTTGCCAAGTCTGCTATTCCCAGAGGGTTCAAAGAATAAAGACACAGGAATAAGCAAAAGGTGCCCAGATCACAGACATACCACAAAGCCAAGAAAATCTGTTATGCAGCATCAGCCCATAACTATCTACGGACCTGCTTCCCCAAGCCCATCCTCTAGTTCTCCCATTCCAATAATTTCATGTTCTCCTGCCAGTTGAACCACACTAAGTATAAAGTGGGATGACCCTGTGTCATCACAGTCCCCGCTCCTAATTATTTTTGAATGCCGTAGTATCTAGAGCAAACATTTCACTTTATTCATCATTCCAGATTCCAGTGGTAGAAGATACAGAAAATACCCAGCATGGCAACTTCAAAAACTCGGTGACTGATAACGCTCAGAAGAATGCACGCTCTTATGAATATGTAAGCATGAATTTCAATAAAATGACCTTTAACACAACAGATTCCAGCTGAAGTAAGAAGGAAATCTCTACTGACACATAAATTACTAAAGATGAAGGTGTTCCTTCTGGGATTTACCTTACACAGGATAGCCCTTACACATACTGATCGCTAATCCTCTTTCCCGCAGCTTTGAGAAGTCGTGTTCTAATCTGATTGAAGTCCAGTAGAGAGAAA
The DNA here is from genome assembly GCF_963924245.1 of Chroicocephalus ridibundus. Lineage (NCBI taxonomy): Eukaryota > Metazoa > Chordata > Aves > Charadriiformes > Laridae > Chroicocephalus > Chroicocephalus ridibundus. The sequence goes on along the minus strand of NC_086291.1, from coordinate 54,954,239 downwards.
CACCAGAAAAAGTGCACTTAACAGCTATGAAGACAAACAAAAGATGAAATTGGAACAAATTCACAAAAAGCATTATAATCACATCCAGAATTAGTTAAAAGATTGTACTTTGGCCATCCGGTAAAAATACCTGGTACTGATAAGATCTGAGCTGTGGCCTCTCAGCTTACCTGCCATCCCATTGCTTCATTTTAAGTAACTATGCAACCACCAGCCAGACACTTTCTTTAAAACCAAAACAAAACTAAAATAAACCCAAAGCAAAACAAAACTAAACTAAACTAAAACAAAGCAAAGCAAAACAAAAGCAAATTTTTTAAAGGGGGGGGGGAACCCCAAAGTAATACCTCAGCTAAAGCAGATTTGAAATCTCAGCCCGATCACAGCGAAGGAGACCAGGCAGCTCTCCGCCCTGCCCAAGGCGCGCATTTCGGCAGCCTGATCCACCCTCGAGGCAGAGAGGAGCGACAGCGCCTGTGACCCCGTTATACTTTTCTTTGCCTGGGAACACAGAGACTGTGTACTCATCGCGACAGTGTTAAATCTCAGGGGACATTCAGAGACTCTCACAGGAAGAAGACGATGAACATTTCAGAAATTGCTAGTTGCAATACAGGAATTTGCAAGAGTATCTCAAATCTTTATCATAATGTGAAAGAAAATAAACCTACCACTCCTTTTTTTTTTTTTTACATTACCAGTTTCATGAAGACAAACATCGAAACATAAGAAGTCGTGAGGCTCGCATAAAGTGAGAAAGGTCACGTAAATGTAAAACATAATGGAGAATTTCAAGCAAGTAAAAGCCACAGCAATAATAATAATTTCTATTTTAAAGGTAGACAAATTTCAGCCCGATGAAAAGTTAAAACCCCAAAACAGACTGAGATGGACAGCTGCGGATAGAGGGCAATTCTCCGATTCCACCAGAGGTCAGAAGCGCGAGGGACCGCAGCTGCGCTCTGACCCCAACCCCGCAGAGATCCAGCTTACAGAGAATGAGCGCGGGGCCTCTGCCGGACTGTAACCAGAGAACTCTGATAATTTAACCAGAGAACCGTGACAGAGGCAACTAAATGCTTCAAGAAATTAAACTGCACTAAGGAGAAGATATAATAATAATAATCTCAGAGCTTGATATTCACCCAAGACCAGAATAACAAAGGTGTTAACAGAAAAAAGGAATAAAATGATTTATCATTAAAAATGGCTATTGTGTTGGAGATACTAGACAGCAGACACCCTCCTATCCATTTTGAAAAAGGAGATAAGGTCGTTCTGGGAAATTAGAGTCATTGGCAAGGAAGTTTCACCTGAACATTAAGAAAATTAGCTGAGAAGCTTCAGAATTACAAAGCACCTTTTTTAGTTGAGTGTAACAAGATAAAATAGAGATAGATAAGCGTAAGCTTTTGTTAAAATTAAACTGAACTAGTTAACAATTCTTTGAGAAACAATTCTTTGAGAGAACTCGCAGGAGTGCGAGCTGGAGAACGCAGGGTTTTGAAAGTCTGTATAAATGACCGAGCATCCCTCAGTTTTAATCATTACGTGAGAGTCAAATACCTGTCGGGGAGAGTGGGCGAATGCAGGAGCGCAATATTCCGCCCGGCCGTGGAAAGCAATTAGCCGCAGGCTGCGCTAGGGATTACAGCCACAAGTTTCATTTAGTACACTTATTAGTGTCGAAAACCGGGGCAAATAGCAAGATGTGTGCTGATAACATAAAATATTAACGTCAGCAGGGTCTAGAGACGAGGGCGAGGCATTCTGGAGCACCTAAAAAACCCGAAGAATAAAAGGCTGATAAGCAGACTGAGCACACACAAATGCAAGTTAATGCAAAGTGGGAGGAAAAAAATACTAGATTTCATGCAGCGTGCATGCAAACAGCTTTTAAACCCCAATCTCCTGAGATCTGGACACCCTTTGGAGCAGTGACGTCCGTATGGACACACTGGTTTGAGGTGGCCTGGAGGGACAGGACTCCACCTGTGCCTACATACAGGCCACGGCCTCCACAAACAAAAGCACTTCAGCAACACGGCTCCGGGAGAAAAATCAGATCCTTGTACTAATACAGGTTCACCCAAATGATACCAGATGCTTCCAGGCTCTGGGAAGAGCCGGCAGCTGTAGAAAATCAGTGAAACGCTGATGGTAACACAGTGGAGCAGGCAGCATCAGGGAACACGCACGCACACACTACAGCAGGGGACTTGCTGTCTGAAGGAAGGTCATTGTCATGCAGGGACGGCACAGAAACCCACAGTCTGCTTTGTGGGACTCCGCAAAAAACAAATATTCTCGGTAAGAGATGCAATAAAGATTTAAGAGCCCTTCCACAGAACTCTTGTTTGACTTGGTCTCCGGTCTTCAGCGGCATCAGCCCAGCATCTCGGTTCGCCATCCTCTTCTACAACCGAGAGAACGGCGCTTCTCTGTCCCCCAGGAACGGCAGAAGGAAAAACTCAACTCTAAACAGTAAGTACTGCTAAAATGTGAGCGACAGTGTCATTCAGGCTCCCAAAATAGACGGTATTTAACCTTCATTAGCTCTCATAAGTCTACCAAGCATTGATATTCAGATATTTGTAACACGTTTAACTCCAGACCAAGTCCCCAGACAAAAAAGAGAAAGGGCAGCCAACGTAACAAGATTTCTCGCCCCAGAGCTTCTTACCACTACTTCTTAGGGGAAAATTTGGCAAGGAGAAAGAACTCATTGGTCTGGATGAATAAACCTTGTAAGTCCCAAAGCTCTCCCTGGGGAGAGCAGGAATCTCACTTGTTACATCTGAACAAAGCAGCACAATGAGAAGATACCACTGTCCTTATGTTGTATGAAGAATGTGAACTCTCTCACTTAGATTTAATCTTATTAGCCTTCCTTGTAGCATATTAAAAGTTAATTACAAACCACAGCTTTGGATGCAGATGGCTGGGCATCCATCCTTCGTGCGGAGACAGACCCCCGACCCACCTGGACAACCACAGCAGAGGAGCAGCAGCTTGCAGGTTCTCTCAGCTCCAGAGCATCCAAAATACACTGAATTCTCCATAAAGCAAACACAGTATGACCCCATCCCTACCGGGCCAGGGGCAGCAGCAAGTTCTCTATCTGCTGTTACTGCTAATTCAACTGGAAATGTGTACTTTGATGCTTTAGCTGCAGTTAAGAGATCGGGTTCCTTCAGTGAGCAGTTTGATGTTAAAAGGAAGCCTGGGTAACTGCAGGCTGACGAGGGGCAACAATCCCACATCCCTGCTCCCTCTCCAAGGAAAGCTAATCGGACAAAAACCACCCCTGCAGAGGGAGAAGTAGCGAGTACCTAAACACTGACAAAGAAAACCCCAAACTCACCCTAGCTTGGTGAAACGTAAAAAGACCTCCTCAGACAGTCAGGGTGGGTTTGGTCAGAGACAGATCCAGAGGAGCCAACTTTAGCTGGTCCCTCGGAGGGACCAGACCATTCCCAGCGTTAGGGAGCAAACTCCAACAGAGACGGTGACTCAGGACGCAGAGGATGCCCCAAGAGCTGCAGCAGAAGGACCTTCAGACCCTCAGAACTCACTAATCCATGCCCAGGCAGGGAAGGTACGCACGTTTAATTACTTCTGTCTCTATTTCTGGTTTACTTGTGTTCTCCGAAGGAAAACATCAGATTTGGAACGTACGCTTCACCTCCTTCAGCTTGCATATGCCTCTGGAGAGTTAAACTATAAACGTGGCTATTATTTACAGCTGTTCAGCATTCTATTTAGGATATTTTCAAGGGATTTCAGCGGTTTTCTTTTTTCTTCTCTTTTATGCAAGCAAAAAGCCAATATTGGAATGCAAAGGCTACAAACACAGCCCGGGGTTAACACCACACATGATAAATTCATGTGCACAGATATTACATAAGAAACACGCTGGCTGGCATAAAAGGAGGGGGCGGGTTAAATAGCTTTCTTGGTTTTTTTTAATCATTTCTTTGGTAGAAAAGATTTCATTTAAAGCCTTTAAAGTGTGACGAACACGCTCCATTACGAACAACTCACTGAGCTACCCAGGGACTGCACCTCCCTGACATTTACACCCTGGGGAGAAAGCAGAGCAGAATCAGCCACTCAGCATCTCTTGTTGAAGCTCACACGTTCAAAGAAGAAACAGCCACTAAACTAAGCGGTACTCTTCTGCTCAGGAGCAGAGAGGATTATTTTAAGGCGTATGAAAGCAGAAGCCATCAGAGCAAAGCGGTGCCTGGACGGGACACTGTGGCAGAGCAGGAGGGACGGGCAGTGGCAGCTCTTCCCCAGTAATGGCTCGTCCCCCCTGAAAATTAATACTTGTGGCTTTAAATTGGGAGGGAAAGGGGAAAAAACAAACAGGTGAGTTGGCTTGGTATTTTGCTAGAAGCAAACAGAAGAGCTGAGATTTACTTCCAGGACTAGCAGTGAAGCGGAGGCAGGAAAGAAACTTCTTACTGGGAGACACCAGGAGCTCTGGGGCAGCAGCGGGTCCCCAGCCCCACGCGGGAACAGGAGGAGGGGAGAAGGAGGATGGTCAGGGTTACAGCGGGGTAGAACAGGGACTGGAGAGATGTCACTGGAGTAAGCTCTGCCACTTGTTCATGTTCACTTCATGCAAAAGGTCAATAAAATCTCTCGCACGGTGGTTTTGATTCAAGAAAAAAGCAACCTGGAGTGGTTCACAAGCTTTTTTTCCCCCAGCACCAAACTCTTACATATGTAATCTTAAAAACGTCTTCACGTTGGAGAGGGATAAAAGGCATTTTGTTTTGATTTCATTATATTTCCTGAAATTGCTTTTTTCTTCCTGCATTTTTTGCTTGCCATCCAGTTGCGGTGGCCCTCACAGGGGGATAATGCAATAACGCTCTGACAAGGTCAGCTTTCCAATAACTTTGCAAATGGCATTTCCCAATGACAAAACAAGCCCAGCTTTTCTTCTTTTGTAATTAATATAATAAAAATGTCAACCTGGGAAGTTGGTCTCCAAAGGTAGCATGTTATCAACAGAAAATTAATTTTTTTGAGCCAGAAAGTGCTTCCTTATCTGAGAAACTGAAAACACTATTTACATAGTAGAATTACTGTTATAAGCGCAAAACATAAAATTTCTGCAGCTTATGAACGTGTCTGAAAAAGCAGCAACTGGGGAGAAGAAGAGTTAAATTGCTTAAATTGCTAATTCAGACACTAGATCATTTTGAAAACTGCACATTCATTTTGCAAATTCAATTTGCACATGCCCTGCAGAAGCACAGGGCTCTATGTTGTCTGCACATACCGAAAGAAACGTCACTCCACGTCCATGCTTATCTTTGATTTAATCGCCCATTTAATACACAGAACTAGTCTTCCCAGCTCCTCTCCCATCCAGGTAGCAGTAACAACCAGCTGTTGGTCCTGGACCTACCTGTAACCTACATGTCTCCCATGTGAGGCAGAGAAGAAAGGGTGCAGGAGCACTGACTCTCCCAACCGCTTCTCCCAGCAGAAGGAAGACCCTGCTGCTGAGAGGGACAAAGGGAACAAGAGGATCTCCTCTCCCTGAAAGGGGAACGAGTTCTTGGCACTGTCCCACGGAGGGACATGGAGGCCCGCGGAGGTTGAGCCCACGGGGCTTCAGGCACACCTCCATCTACCTCAATCCAAACCTACGTGCTATAGTCAGGTCAAAGCTCTACCTAGGACATGCTGCTTGTTGTAGGCTGAGTCTCTCCTTCAAATGCACACAAGGACAGTGAGCCCCGAGTCCTGTCATCCAATTCTTTCTATATTTAGTTTTTATGCTCATTACAGGCACTCAGGACAAGCGAACGGGAGCTTCAGAGTGCCATCAGCAGGGTGGAGACTACTGAATGGAGCTGCTCTCACGTCTTGGGTGGGGGGAAGAGTGCTCAGCTGCAGCAAAACAACAGATCTTGCAGCTACAGCAGGGGCTGTCACAGCAAATAAGCAGAATGCAAATTTTTCTCTGAAAAATATTTTCCATCGATGTCAAACCCAGCCCTCCAGGTGTTTGCAGCTCATTGGCATGAGATCAGCACAAACCTTCTCAAACACTTGCAGAAATGTGATCGGTTTAACAACGCTCCCCATCTCCAATTACTTTCACTTCGACCACTTTGTCTCAACTCCTTACACGCAGTCTTGTGACACCCGAAGTAACAGTGACCAAGTTGGGTGTAGGCTCCGCTTCCCTCGGTGTTGTGTACAGGAGAAGTACCTGGGATGGTACGGCACTGGAGTAACCACGTTTCACCTCCTCTGGACGCAAGACAGTAACAAGCAAAGGGCGATGTTTGCTGGAATCCTCAGACAACTATTTTCTTCACTACCCAAGGAAAGTAAGGAGATGTAGACACAACTACAGACAGACACATTTAAACATTGCTCTGGTTCTGCTTCCCTATAATTAAAAAGCAGCTTGGACACCCCATAGAGTTGTAGGATCTTCCTACGTACACCCTCTACAAATCATAAGACTCGCATAAAAATAGTTCTCCTCCTCCCGACAGAAGAAAGTTAAGCATCATCTTGATGTAAAAAGCTTACCTTCTTTTCCTGTCTCACGCTCACACTTTGTTTATTAACGCCCTTCCAAATTCTTTACTTCAAAAAAGGTAGTGATATTTCAGGGAAAATCCCGAGGCTCTGGATTCACACAGAGAGACAATTAAGCCTCAGTTCCCCCACTGTCCCAAACCGACTCCACGTGAACAGGAAAATTTATGGTAATAGCTCTTCATGGCTCCTGGTCTAGATGTCCCCCACAACACTAAAAAAACCTAGCAGATGCCCCATATATTGAGAAACTCGTAATATAATAAACTCATGACATCAGTCAGAATTCATTAACTGAAACTAGACCGATTCTTCAAATTTGCTATAGTTTCTATTAAACAATGTCGTCTCTACCTGAAATACTACCTAAGCAAATGTGCTCATAAAATAGGGAACAGTTCATTTCTCCTCAATGCAACAAATCATGGGTCAAAGACCATTTCCAAAATGCTTTGAAAAAATCTCATTTGACTTCTAATATATTCATGAATTTAAGCAATGCTTGACTGGAGATGTTGTGAACATGCATTGAACAAAACAGTTAGTACTGCACGATACTGTGCCAGGAGCAATCCAAAACTCCTTAATTCTCCAGACAGTCCTTCAGTTTTATAAAGATTTTGGGTCTTCGTTTGAAAGGATGCTCCGAGTGACTGGTGTCTGAGCAGTGCAGCTGTTCTTACCAGAGGCTCACATCACATGTTGAAATAAGCTACTGTGCAATTACTTAATTATCTCTCTCTCCTATCCTTTATAAAAAACCCACTGCAATTCAACTTGAAGCAAACCCAGTTAATCCAGTTTTATGGCTGAGAATTAAAACAGAGAGAAGTCAGAGATTGAAAGCTGCAGTTCTTGTGGCAGTACCACCACTCTAAGAGGCACAGATATTAATGCCTTCAAACCGTAAGTATTTGAGGAACAAAGAAAAGCAAAAAAAAACCCTTTTTGTGCAGCTTATCCTAGCTAGCACATCAGAGCCCGCTGTTCAGAAATCCTCAGTCCCTTCCCCTGTCCTTGGATGCCGCCCGAGCCCATACGCGGCCACCCTGTGCCGTCCACTCGAAGGGAGGTTTGTTCTGACCCACTTCCCGTAACAAGAACTCCCTCATTCCACCCATCCATCTTCCCGCTTCCTCCTCTGCCATACCCGCTCGACCATCCTTCATAATTCAGGGCCGAGGAGCAAAGGAATAAATGTTAGAGCAGACGCATCAAGGGAACTGTAACTTTGAATTACCTGACCTGGGCGAGTTTAAATTCTCAGCCATAACATTGGATTAACCTAATTTCTTTTTATTGAATATTTTACCTTTAGAAGGCCTACAGTCCTTTCTCTCAGAGAAATATGAGAACTGAAGGTCAAATAAATTCTTTTATGGGTATATCTCTAATTTTCATAATCTAACCTCTTAGCATTGAGCATTAACATCTAGTGGTGGTAGGACAAAGCAGTCAGTATTCTGGGAAAAATGATCACATTTCTGTATCACTTCAAAAACACCTCATAAGATAACTTGTAACTTTTAACTTTGCTGCGTATTCTGAATTGTTGTAACATTTTTTAAAACTCTCTAAACACGTTGCTTAAACAGAAAATGTCAGACGTAACATCAGTAAGAATACAGAGGCTGTCCTTGTGCCTCCACCTCAAAAGCATCAGATGCACAGAGTAATAAAACTTGTATTTTCATCATGACAGGGTTTAGCAATACATAAAAAGGCAAGAGAGAGAATTACACAGAATTGATTCCCAAAAAATTGCTAAGATAATTTTTATGAGCTCTTTCATGCTTCTAAAAGGGAAAGGGAAGCAAGGCCCATGAGTCAATTCATCTTCTGCCTCCAGGCTGGGCATTTGAAGCTACCGTTCACTATTGCCATGTGGAGAGGCCCTGGTGATGAAGCTCTGCTCTAACGAAGCGTCTCACCTTCAGGCCTCTGCGGGACAAATTCCTGTAGGTACCCATATGCGTACACAAAGAGGTAGAACATCCAGAAGTCAACGAAAAGGCAAATTTCTCCACTAGCTATGAAGAATTAGGGCAACACCAGATCAAGAGCAAAAGATCTCAGGAGGGAGGATCTGAGGGAAAGCAAGAAGGTCGGGGCAGAGCGTGCCCCCAGATGGCCACAGCCAGCGAACAACTCGGTCATCTCAGACCCAGAGACCCCTTCCACACAAGTCAGAAACGAAGCAGGGAACTCCTGGGCTTTAAAAAGTCATTTTGGAGCAGGATAAGGAAGTGAGAGCTCAACAGCTCTGCTGTTTTCTTCATGGAGTACAAGAAGTCAGTCGTAAAGCTATGAGCAAAGGGATAGGAAAGGGAAAGGAAGGAAGCTCCTGTCAAACAAGGCAAACCAAGCGCTTCTCTGGAGCCCATGCCAGAAACCACACATTTCTCCTGTCTGCAAATCTCCCTTGATAAACAGTAATATTTTCTGGTTTAGTTTAAATATATTTCCTCCTTCCAAATGGTCTTTGTGCACCGTTTCGAAGCCACTGCAGTTAGCCGCTTCTCCAAACACATCGATTTCAGCTCTCCGTACTCATTCTTTTTAGAGAGATTCTGCAATTGTATTAGCAAATGATATTAGCAGGCCTCGTGGAACAGCCTGTTTCAAAGGAAAATGGCTTGTACTCACTTTATTCTGGAAGACAATTTCCATTTGCTTAATATAGTCATGATATTTTACTGAGGTAATTATACTCTTAGCTATCAGTAACAATTAAACCCTTAGACTGAGGTTGCTTAATAAAGGTCTCAAAATAAATAACACATTCCAAACACAGTATTTTTAAATGTCAAGCACGCAAATAAGATCTTGTAATGAATATAACGAAGCATCAAGTATAAATCAGCACAAAGTTTGTCTGTCATTGTAGAAATCTTGGCAAAAACTGCCGTGAGAGTATTGTGGGACTCTGATGGGCACGCCAGGGCAGCGCAGGCACTGCCGATGAAACCATCTCATTAAGTGTCGTATTTGTCCTTTTTTATTTTCTGTAGCAACTTCCATGAAAACCAGAGTCAGACCATTCTGTTACAAGCTAAACAACACCCAGCAGCAGACAAATTAGGGGGTACAAAGGAGAAAAACTGCCCTCCAACTTCGAGATCTAGAGATATTTGAAATCACGTCAATAAATCCTAGAAAGGTGTTCCATACGGAAGGCGAGAGCATGGTTTAAAGGTCCTTACAATGTAGACAGCATGATTAAGAAAGGTGAAGTAGGCCAGTGACAGCCATTTAAAAAAAAAAACAGACAGGAAAAGTGTTGTCCGAATAACTATTTGCAGACTCTCCTTGTAGAGCATCCACCGCAGGCGAAGAGAGAACAGCAAATCCCCTCCAACGCTGCTGCGTTTGGGAGGCGGCTTCCGAGCTCCAGAGGGTAGTTAGGGGGATCAGGACTAAAACACGACAGAGTGAGGAACTGGAAGAAGCTACTCCAAAAAGTCACAGCAAATTTGGGTTATACAGGGCGAAAAAAACCACCTAGTGTTAAAATCAATCCTCCCAGAACTCTCTTTCCCCGAAGCACCTCTACATCCCAAGACACAAGGCTGTCGGAGACCAACAGAAGCAAACGCAAAATGTGGTATTTCCTCAACCCCAACAGAAAATGTCTACAGCAGGAGTCATCAACCCCCCAAATCCCACTTTCTCCTCACAAAACTTAGCACGCTTTATCCAGTAACCCAGACCCTCCCCTGTGGAAACCACGAGCACGGAGCCCAGCGACCACCCTGCACCAGGCTGAACTGGGGAGCGACAGAACACCAGCTAACAAGGGGAGAGGGGGATCTTTCATAACAGCATCTACCTCATCTCCGACCCATTAGTCTTCATCCTTTAAAAAAGGCACCCTACAAGAGGAGTCTGGGAATTAAAATTCATGATGCTACTGGAGAGTAAAAATTACAATTCAGCAGAGACCTGTTCAACCCCCCCTTCTCCCCAGGCAGCAGTTGCCTCTTGCGCTCTGTCCCACGGCAGTTAACGATCTCCTCTCTTCCCTTGCTGTTGTCCCCCTCTGCCCACAACTACCCATCACCTTTCCTCTGAAATTATTTAACTGATTAATATAATCAAGTTGAAATTAAAAGGAACTGTGCTCAATCTAAAAGGCTGTTGAGTCTCCTCCAAACCCACCTCCCCTCTAGTAAATTCTGCCTCACCCCACAAAACCCGCCTTGCTGAATGGCAGAAGAGGAAGCCGTGGAATCGCTTTAAAATGTATTTATCAGCAGGCATGAAGAGGAAGATAACTTCCACGGGTTTATCAAAATCTGTGAAGGGGAGAGATGGTGAGCAGAGGGAAAGGACTGGCCATGGTCGGGCTGTGCCAGCAGGTAACAACGGCGCCAGGGCGGCAGCACAGCTGGTGGTGCTCCAGTAATGATGCTGCTTAAATGATAGACATGGACTCATGAGGCGGATCGAGGGAAGGAAGCAGCAGCGTATCAAAACAGCCAGGGCAAAGCTCTCGATACTGCCCGTGATGCAGCAGAGCAGCTCAGTGCTGCCCCAGAGCTGGCCATGCTACCTGGACGCAGTGCACAGGGTATAAAACACCAAAAAAGGTCTGTTGCAAGGCATCTGTTTGCCAGACTGGTGGGTTTTATTGCTACTGAGTGCGATATTTAAAGTTAAATTTTTACATATCCCAGAAAAAGGGTTAATTTACCTCCCTCACTGAACCCCCCAAACTTTTAAGATCCTTCTTTGTACTTTACAATCATCTCCCTCCTAAGAAAAAAACATAATGCAGGACCCAATATGACAGAGAAACCTTCAGCATTATTTTAAATCTTTACTGGTTGCAAAACAAAGCAGATGACAAATCAAGTCATGAACTCCGCATCTGCCATGCTTAATGAACAGTTTAATTACCTAGTCCCATTTCTGATGCATCGCTGCCGTTCCCGGCTCTGGGAGTCACTGACATTCCTCGCACTGGCTCTTGCGAAGAGCTCCAGGAACGCGTGGCATCAACAGTCAGCTGGAGTTGCTTAATCAATACTTGTTTAATCACCAACTTTTATGGTGATGGCCTAAATTATGTCTCAATAGCAACAGATTTCCTATCAGATCACATGATGTGGTTGAATGCTCAGAAAACAAAATGGAATTTTTCAGCCTCTTCTCCAGGCAGGGGAGTACCCACAGGCAGACAAAGGCACAGACGGGAAATAAACACAGCAACACAACGACATCCAGCACAATCAGATTAATTCCTTTGCTGCGTTATGCCTTATACAAGAGCAAGGGATGCAATCAGGACAGTGTACATCCACAAAGTCTACAATTTGAAAATCAAATTGGACTCATTTGGGATAAGTTACGAGAAGTGAAACTGTGCTTCACATTCTGAGCTCTTGCGTATGGCAATAGGCAAGAGGTTCCTATGAAGGACTGGGCACCAGCCACAAGCAAGCAGGGCATCTGGTCGCTGGTCAAATCCACTGCCTGTGCTACAGGCTGTTCCTACTCGCTCTGCAGCTTCCTGCAGTTATGTCCACCCGCTCTGTGGCGGATAGAAGAAATAACCAGTTTAAGGAGTCACTGAACTGCACGCATGCAGGAGAAGAGGCTGAGCGGGCCTGAACCCTATCAGCAGCTAAATAATGAATATAGAATCATGGAATGGTTCAGGTTGGAAGGGACTTTAAAGCTCATCCAGTCCCACCCCCCTGCCCTGGGCAGGGACACCTCCCACCAGCCCAGGTTGCTCCAAGCCCCGTCCAACCTGGCCTTGAACCCCTCCAGGGATGGGGCAGCCACAGCTTCTCTGGGCAACCTGGGCCAGGGGCTCACCACCCTCAGAGTGAAAAATTTCTTCATAATATCTCATCTAAATCTCCCCTTTTCCAGTTTGAAGCCATTACCCCTCATCCTATCACTACATGCCCTTGTAAAAGGTTCCTCCCAGCTTTCCTGTAGGCCGCCTTCAGATACTGGAAGGGGCTCTAAGGTCTCCCCGGACCCTTTTCTCATAAAGGCTGAGCATGACCAGGTAAAATCACACAAGAAGAAGAGAAGGTGACAACTCTAAAAAGATCCATGCAAGCCAACTTCTGGCCCTCCACATCAGAAGGCTTTGGGAACCCTTCATCTTGCTTTTATTGCTTTTCTCCAACCTCACTTCTCCTGCACAAGGTCCATTTGTGCCTCCTGAAAGCTGTCCTCCTGAAACAAATAGACCGGAGCTTGCTTTCCATTAAATGCTGACTCAATCAGCTGCTTGCACTCAGATAATGATTTTCAGAATGGGTTTTTCATTTTGGGAGACCTACATGCCATATAAAATTTCCTAAGAGATTCAAATTTTAGCCATTCAGTAGCAGAATTGATTGTTTTTAACAAGCCTACTTCATAAACAAAGACCAGGGGTTGTCTGCAAAGCTCTCAGAAAAAGAGAAATACTCAGGAGCTTAAGGACAACACAAAAGTCAAATACAAGACTGTGTAGGTAAACATGGCATTCAAAGCCAATACAACAGTAAATCAAAGAGGAAAAAGGGCAGAGGTGGCCCAGCTCTTCCCCCAGCATTGCAGGTATCTCCCACTGCTGCTGTATCAGAACTACCTCAGGTAATAAAGCAGAGATTAAAGACTTCCCTAAAACTCTCAGCAAAGCCAAAGCAGAAAGACAGCACAACAGTCAGCGAACGCAGCCAAGCGGATGTCTAAAAGAGCGAGTGAATACATCCCTTCAAACACCCATTTCTTTTTCGTCACCTTAAGCGAACAGAGTGACACTCCAGGAGATACCTTCAAGCCATCAATGTCTGAAAACCTCTAGGGTGTCCAAATCTAGTCTTATGTTTCACTGAAAACATGTAGATCAAAAAACTTAAGTACTGCCCTGATTTACAAGGACTCATGGGAGAAAGTAACCAACTAACATGTTCTAACCAGCAGTTTGTCAGCAGAAATAGCCAGGTCGCAGCTCCCGCGCCAGCCCGCTGTCAGAGCTGGCATCGGTGGGGCTGGACCCCCGCACTAATATGTCAAAGACTGGAGACCCCTGCTCTTCGAGTCTGACAGGGCAGAGAGGTTTGTAGTGACTCACCAAACTATCCTAGACTGACAATTGTGCCAATTCCAAACAGTAAACCAACTGGAAAGGCCCGAGTAAGGTCAAGAAAGCCCAGAAGAAGTAAATGAGGCGAGGAAGCAAGCAATGGAGGGAGAAGTTAAATGCACTGAAATGGAAATATGAGAGCAACCAAGAGAGACGGTGGCAAGTAGAAAATGAACAAGATCGAACAAGTGAGACAGGCAATCTGTGAAAGCCAAAAAATATTGTTTGAATCTTGAGGACAAAAATTCAATAGCCATAAAAGTAAGTTGAGAAGGGATCAGATTGGCAAGCAAGTACCTCCTGAGGGGAGTATGTTTACTACTAAAATATTAGGTACTACTGTTATCAAATGAAGAACAGCTTATCATTTTCTATTGATCTTTTAAAACACATTCAAGGCCTGAGACTCCCAGGTTACAATTTGAGCCCAATGAAAGGAAAGCTGTTGCTGCATTAAACTCGCACTGTTAAACATGCCTAATGCCCCAATCCTTATTTGCTCAGCATACAGGAACGGATTCCCTGCCCTACTAGAGGGTCAAACGTACACAAATGCAAAAATCACACTATCAAAAGCAATAGCAATTCAATCATATATATAATTGTCTCCCCCAAATTAGATTTTCACAGTCCCATTTAACAAGACAAAGATTCAATAGAGAGAGCTCATCTTTTCCATTCTCAAATTACATAGAAGCGCACTGTACTACTGATGCCACTAATTAGATGATTAAATACCATTCTAGGTGATATGCTTTCAATGTAAAATAATTATTTTTAACAGGCAGTGTATTTGCTCAATCTCATTTTGAATCACGATATCATACTTTTTTAATTAAATGAAATTCCTTCTTCTGATTTTGCATGAGAAGAGCATCCAGTAGGAGAAATAGTGCCAAGGATGGATCGCCCAAGTACCACAATGCATCTCCTTCTTCACAAAGGACCCCTAGCATTCCCTGGACGGAATATAAATTTTAGAGAACAGCAAAGTTTTTATTCCTTTAAAACAAGTCGGTTGAGGAATCATTGAGCACATTGAAAACTTCGCTGCCAAAACGCAAGTTTATTTGCCTTGGTCTGATGAAGGACATTTCCAACTTTTCCTCTACTCCTCTTCCAGGGGGAGGAGAGCAAAGCAAAGGCTCTGCCTTCCTATATAAATTAGGGCACAATCAATTACATGACAAAGTACTGTTGTCTTTTTGTCCAGTACTTAAAGAAAAGCGATGATATTTTGTGTTCTATGACAAAACACATTTCTGCTGAGGACTTCAAATAAGTTAACAAGGGGAATATTTTAGAAACCATCTGAGAAACCCCCTTCAGGGCTGAGCAGCCCAGCGCAACGCTAGACAGCTGAGAAGGTTGGAAAGGAAGGATTTTTATCGGGTTCAGTGTCCATCCAGTGCTCTATCCAGCCATGCCAGCACCAAACTAGGACAGGATGGAGGGCTGGCTGCTGCTGGGGATATTAGAAAGCCTGGGAAGAGATGCCTTTTCTGCTTCCACGGAGAGAGTTTGGCCCATCCACCCTGACTGTGGTGTCTGCCTCAGTGCAAAGCAGAAAGAACTGATGTCATTTTTCTTTTCGCACTTATGCGACTCTCTGTAGCATCAGATTCTGCAGCCAGAAGATCTGATAGAGTATCCTTTTGTAAAGCGGTTGCTTCATGCTTCAAGAAGCCCTGCTTACCGCGCCAGACATCCCAGACTCTTTGGCTTAACAATGACGTGGAACTACAAAGAACTGGGCGCAGCACAATTAAAACAGATCAAAATGCTTTAGTTGACACTGAAAATGAAAGCCTAAAGCACAAGGAACAGAACAGCTCCTTTCCCTCTCGCTCAGACACTCCCATACCAGCATCTTTCCTGCCCGTACACAGGGATGTGCCTGGCTCCCTCGCACCCGCTCCAACTACTCAAGTCTGACCTTCTGCACACACAAAAGCTTCCTTACGTGAGCAGCTTTAGCGCGGCAGGGAGATTGCTCAGATGAGGGAAGTGCTGTGAGGAGTATTCTTGGAAAGTGAAGTACCTATCATTCTGACTATAGCGAATTATTATTCCCTTTGGGTAAAGAGCGCTCTGAGAATTTAATATAAAGTTTTCAATGCTCTACAGACTTCAAAATTATTGTATAGAATTTCATCACGAGAGCATACCTGATATAGGATAATGCAGACTTCTTTGATATATCCTTTAGAATCTTAAAACGTATTTTCAATTTACTGGTCTAGTGCCTACCATTACATTCGAACAGACTTTCAGCCTAAGAGGAAGGCGAAGCTCTTACTCTCTGTAAATTGTTTTTCCACAGGAACAGTTGACAAGGTGCTGTCGTTTCATTCTCTTTAGGAAGGGAGGCGATGCAGCCAAAGCCATTATAAATTCCCTTCAGTGGCTCAAAACACTCTAGCGACAACATGATTCAATTCTCTGCCCTCGCACAAACGCCAAGCCTGAGACGGAGCCACATATCCCCAACCCAGCATGAGCCCAGATGGGGGGAACGCCAGCAAAGCCTTAGGACGTACTAGTACTTTTATTCTAACAGAGCCCTGAAGACAAGTTTCACGTCTCTTACAGCACCCGCTATGCAAAGACCCCACAGCAACTTTGTAGTACCAGTTACGGAGGTGAAATAGCAACAACTACACCTGGAGAAAAGAAATAAGGACACGGGCTTTTCCAAACATTATCTAGAAACTCACCTTGGTGAGTAGCAGCACACGCTTCTGCAGCCGCCTGACCAGGGCTTCGTGCTGCTCACGCTTCTTCTTCTCATCCAAGAGCTGGCTCTGAATCCGCAGTATTTCCTCCTGTAACTGCTGCCGGGCCTTCTCCAGTATTCGAGCACTAAAAAAGATAATGCAGACCTGTGAAATCTTGACCACTGTCTCTTAGTCAGATCAGAAAAACCTGAGAGGAGAAGCATCACCACGATACCAGGACACTGGGCCTGGGGCCGTTGCATCTTACGGCCGCACACTGGAACACGAGTAGCTGCAGTCTCATTATCAGCTGTTCTCAGAAAAAGATAGGAAAGAAGAACCATCCCGGTGACAGCCTTCTTGTTCAGCACATGACAGTTACTGGAACCTCACATAAACAAAGCATTTAAGTAATTGGATATCTATTTCAAAATCAACCCATTTGCCTTTGAGAAGATGCCTTGTTTTCAACAAAAGATGCACGATCTCGGGTTCTACTGTGTCTTTTAATCTTTTTCTAACAAAGTAGAAGTAAAACTGAGGTTTAATATGATCTGCTTTGACAGACAGATAATACTCAGCAAGTAATTACAGCCACCACCTGCACACTGTTCTTGCCAGCAACCTATATTGGAAGAGAAATGTCATCTGAGGCCAGGTGATTAGCACTTCTGCAATGTGGACACAATTCTCAATTAAGCCAGAAGAGCTTGGTCCCTCTTCTTCTCAGATCCTTGCTGTGCAGCCCGACACGGTGACGCACAATTATCCGTGTATTCCTGGAGATGTTCTTCATGCGTGCCCTTCAGGCGCTCGCTCCGCTGCTGGGACGCTACTGGGCAGCTGTTCCAACGCGCTCATCGAGCAGCTCATCACACATCAAGTACGTTGGCAAAGGACTTGATCAATAACAAGGTAAGAGTGAAATTGTGATCGTTAAGAGTCGGTTCATAATTTAAGTGTGACAAGTTTATCCAAGACTGCACTACCTTTGAAGTATGTACAGAGTGAGCAGGACATGAAAAAAAAAAAATATTGCACACAAGTCAAATCCCCCCAGGCAAGCAAGAGAGATCAAACCCATCTCCAGCTCACTCAGGAACAGAAGATCTTTATTTCTCTGAGGCTAAAAACAATACTGGAAAATTTATGATTGCTTCAGAGGGGTATTCTTTATCATTATAATTAAAAGAAAATAAATAAAAATGCTTTTAAATAAAATAACACTATTGTTAAGGTACTGTTTAGATAGATCCAAAAGGGAACACTGCCTTAAGAGTCCCTTTTAGTGTAAATCAAGTACATCCTGCACTGCCAGGTCACCAAATTGTACTTCCCAGGAAATTTAGGTAGGAGTTCACCAGAATCCCCAAGCAGCTGTCTCCCTACCTCAAAATCCTTCTCCCTGAAGAAAAAATATGCATTTTAAAACACTGGATGAATTAGAAGCCTGTTTAAAGCTCCAGTTCAATTTTGAACCATAAACAGCCCACTTTAATAATTAGGGACTGTGAAATAGTCTCTTCATTGTTGTATTCAGGTGGGAAAGTTCATCAAGAGGGCTTCTCATCTGCATTTGAAAATAGGTAATTTTATTCCCAGGACACCACTACTTCCTTGGTTCTGATTTAATTAATCAGTTAAAAAGGGAACCTGGGCCCAAGAGCAGTGTCTATGGTGATGGAAGAAGAAGCAGCGCCAGCCTTGCACCGGATGCTCCTTCCCCATCCCAACCTCAGGAAACATCTCAAACAGTCTCCTGGATACTTAACAGGAACATTAGCATCTTTCTTATTAAATAATGCGAGAATTCCACAGGATAAAGTAGAGGATCAACTCTTGTCGGATCCTACAAAATAAATCCATATTAAAAAGCTTCCTAGAAGCCAAGATCCAAAGATGGCAAATAGCAGGTTGAGTCCTGGCATACTGTGAAATATGGAATAAAATTAAGTGGTATAGCCGAGATGTCAAATGTCACATGCGTGGTGCCAAGACAGACTTTACACCCGTACATAGGGGCCAACCTTCCACGTGTGCAACGCGCCAGCCTCCAACACAGGGCAGAACGGATGGGCGAGACCAAGTAACCTCAGTCACTGTCTTAAGATTTATTAGAGTTCAATAATATTCTTTTTTTTTTTCCTGCACAGGGTAAATGTAAGTACAAAAGCCTCATTAACTTTGTTATAACAAATTAAATCTCACTACAGAAACCTTACTGCAAATATTATTTGCTCTATCAAAGAAACATAGTCCTGATTAGAGTCAGAACAGCAGAGAAAATGCAAACATAACATTAAATACTACAAACCAGCCAGAATCTCGCATTTGATTATTGCAAAACATTTTGATGGGACAACGGAGAAGTCTTTTTTTCTTACTCTTTCAATATTGTGACCTATTTCTATAAATTCTGAGAGGACTGATGGATTATGCTTGAGTTGACATTCACAAAGAAAAATGTGATATGTGCTAGGTTTCCTTCTTGAAATAACGAAAAATATTTGAGATTCACATCTCATGGCGAGCACAGCCATTCAGCCACGTACACACCTCTCAAACTAGGTTAGAAAATTAGTGCTTTAAAACATGAGAACAATTAAGCCAGGGGAGACAAATGGACAATTTCCTCAGCCATTGCACAGTGTTTGGAAAGAACACCATCATCTGCTTGTATTTCAGCCTCAGATCAAATGTGATATTCATGTAGATAAAATGTAAATGCCAGAGATGTCTACGAAAGCAGAGACAATACTTAAACTCTCTGAACTGACTCTGTTACCACAGATTTCCTTGCTGGAAGAAGGGTGAAATTCAGCTTTCTTACAACTCTCCACACCGTGCCAAAGCAAATTATGGAGATCATTTCTTCCTCTCTTATGACAGATTGTTATTCTTCCAGAAACTGCACCAAATGCAACATAAACCATCTCTATAAGAAAAAAATCCAAAAAGAAAGTTATATTCCTTATTGACACAAAACAGGATTGGGAAGTTAGATGTGGCCACTCTTCCTCCCCACTGATGACACCTATGGCTTTTCAAAAGTAATCGCTCACTCAAAATGAGCATTAAGAAAAAATAAAATAAAACAGACCCAAAGGTCTCCATTCAACAGAAGCTTGGAGAACTGGCATTTTTTAAAATCTTTGCAAGTTCAAAGTAAACCTTTTAAGCCTTAAAGAGAAAAAGTCATTTCTGTTTATCAGCCTATTATAGAATCATAGGATCATATTAATGTTCCTTGTTCCACATCCCAGTGAATGAGATGCCAACGTCTTTCCATTCTGAGCTGTTGAGACTCTTCATATTTTGCTCTTCCCTTCTGTAATCCACTTTAATGTAATCTTAATGATAAAACTTCAGTTTCCAGAATGTTCTTTGAACGACTGAGAACAATGATGGCAGAGAGTGAACGCTGAAGCTGTAAGATACATTTTAATAATTTCCTTCAAAAAATTACAAAAGCAGCTGACAGCTTCCCCCCCCGCCCCGCCCCGCAATGAGCTATAAAACATTATTTTAATTATTCCATCCTTTCAGTAGCCAAGTTACCACCTCAGAGATACTAATAAAGTAACAGGGAAAGCAAACAGGATGCCACAACCAGTCTGTGGATCAGCCCGAGTGGAAAACAAGAGGTCCACAGCGGCAGGGAGACAATTAGAAGAGCAACACTCTCTGGGTCATGTTGGGACTTGGGAGAAGATGAGACACTTGCACATCCCAGGGCCAACCGTCAGAAACCAGGATCACATCAAAGAGAAAGCACCAAAACCCCGGGAGCGGGGACGGGAAGAACACTGAAGATGCGCCGAGGGAAAACACGGTGACAGTGCTAACGCACATATATCACAGCAAAAAGAAACTGGCTGCAGCTATCAACATCTCCGTGGCAGAGCCCAAAATAAAAAGGTTAGCACACGAGCTAATGAGGCAAGAAGGAGCAAGGGAAATTGTTTTGTAGCAAGACATTTGGATGAAGAAAAGCACACCCATTCCCGAGGCTTGACAACTTGCAGCCTTTTCAACGTACCTTCACATTTATAGACAGTACACACAGAGACAGAAACCACACTGGAAAGTGATAAACAGAGAGCTTGAGCAAAACTGTTATTTTTCATTCCAGTTCTTCTCCCCCAGGTTTTAGAAGCCAACATGAAGGTGTAAGTAAGTAAGTACGTAGCAACAGGGTAACTCCAGCACGTCTTCATACTGTCCAGTGGACAAAGGCACAACATCCCTGCACATGCCCTCCCTCGAGGCTCCTTCCGACCCCCAAGTCCCAGATTTCCTCCCCCTCAGCCTCTGCCCAACCCGCCACCGCCTGGGACAGGAATTAAAATGAAAAAACAGCAGGGAGAAGACGATGACAAAAACAGTCTGACTTAAAAAGGGACGGGACACAGGAAAGAAAAGGTGGGTCTTGGCAAAACAGAAAAATTTCCATCTCATGTTAAAAAGGAAAAAAATTGATCCATTATAAACTGCTGCTGGACAGACGGATGGGAGCTGTGCGACCCCTGCTGCAGGATGGGACTAACAAATTTAAGGCAGGTAAACTAGAAAAACAAACATCAGGAAGGAGGAGATTATTCAGCGCTACACGTAGTTCAGCTCAAAAGTCAAAGGTCTGGGTGCTAACCTTTCTTCTTCCCACACGGAACTGCGAAGGCAGCGACGCAGCAGCATCCAGGCCTGTGCTAGGACATGTGGGAAGGGTGGAGGCGACATTTCCACTTTAGCCGTTATTTGGTTACCACGTTCAGAAGGGGCAACGGTACAAAATATTAACATCTTTAGTGGCCATATTTTATTTAAAGCTTTAACTGAGCCATATGAAATACTGCTACAGAAAATACCACCGAGAGGCAGCAGGAAAACAAGCTTTCTTCGTGCTTTTTATTTCTCCCAAGTCTTCAGCAAACATCTGCAAACTTTCTCTCCGTTCACGCTTTCTATTTTCTCAAAGACCTTTTATATAACTCACCATCATCAGGCTTCCATAAATCACAAATCACTCAAAAATAAGCAGTTCGTATGGCATGTTGCTGCTCTACATACAAGGAAGACTTGAATTACACTGAATTTATACCGAGGGAACAACATAAAGGGAGTTATTTTGCTAGCGTGGACAGGGAAAACGGGTAAGAAACCGACAGATGTTTGGAGCTTTATTGGTACATTGAAAATATGTTTTGTCACTGAGACAGTATTTAATTTTACTCCCTAACCAGCAGCATCAATATCAGGCTCAGAAATGCAGTTCCTTCAAAGTGAACAGTTAGTTAGAGAACAAAAATAAGACGATCTTTATGTCCGGTACAATAGCCATAATTGACTGGCAGAGTTAGGATTTACTGAAAGAAATTCACATCAGGCTCCCTCTGCTTCCCTTCATTAGGGGCCGAGGCGCTGGCGGCAGCACAGGCTCCGCCGCATGCGGCAGCCCAAAGAACCGAAACGCCAGGGCCGGGGCGGCTCTGTCTGCACGGATGTTCCATCAGCCGCTCGATGCCAGGCGGACTGTCCCATTGCTAGTAACCATGCTTTCCACATCCACCTTCCAGATGAGGATGAAAGCAACGTCTTAGTTAATAAATGAGAGACTTCTCTGGTTTGTTTTGGTTTTAAGGTGAAACACGAACAGTTTGTCAAATACATCCACCCCTGACTTCTGGAATGTGAAATATTGCAAGGGTGAGATAACTACTGGCGTTAAGTGTCCTGTTTCTAAGGCACCAAACCTGAGGTGTTCATAAGGCCAAAGCTTCTATTAAAGGCATTTATTTGGTGAATAAAACTTTTACTGGTATTTAAAAAATACCAACCCCACAGTGTTTATTGTATGCTAACTTGAAAACACTGCCTTCATTAGTAAAACTGGCTACGGGAGAAACCAAGCTGCGAGTTGAATACACAAAGTGATTTATAACAGCTTATGTAGACAAATCTATTAAGGGCTTTTGGTATGTCCAAATGCTCCTGGCTCTTGTTCTGAATCAACAACAAGTCAGAAACACTTGCATCCGGAGCAAACTGATTCCCTTTGCAGTGTTTGGTAGAGAAGCAAATACTTAATGTTCTTAATTAAATGCAAGTAATTAAAAAGGAGTTGAAAACAACGGTCCTGTACGATTATTAACACAGCATATAGCCGGTACAGCATGTGTCATCTATCTCTGTATCATAATTTTGTATGTGGCATTTAGCAATTACAGAGGACTGCCTATTTTTAAAGAGCATTCACCGATAAGGATTTTCCACTCCCACTCTGAGATAAGAATAGTTCCCCCCCGCCAAGAACAAGTTAAAAGCGTCTTCCCAGCCCGGCAGAGAACAGGAGGCACAGGACGGCAGTGCCTCTGACCGCAGACTGGTACACCGAGTGAGCAAAAGTGCTCACGAAATCGTTCCAAATGCGTTACCAGGAGTTGGGAAGAGAATACCTCCTTTCCCATTATTTCGATCGGAGCCCCACGCTCATTTGGTCCCCTTTGGGGCCCCAGTTTTCCTCTCGGCCACCGCAGGCTGGTGAGGACAGTCAGCCCCCGGGCACCGTGTCAGTGAAGAAACACACGGAGCTCCAGCACCGAAACCGGGCAAAGGGCTGCTCCCTTCCCCACCACCCCCCAGCTTTGAACATTCACTGCAAAACACCAGAGAGAGGGAACTGTCATGGGAGGAAGGAAAACAAACAAGCCAGCCCCCAGAAAACAACCCCAAGGAAGAATTTTGAAAGAAAACCTTTTCTCCAGCCAGGATCCAAGCGCCCTCTCTGCAGCTGGCTTTATTTACATCATCTAATTCAAATTCTAAATGCTTCAAAGTGTTATTACACTTTTTTCTTTGAAAACAAAAATGACAACAACTGAAACAAAACTGGGAATGAGAAAACCCAAAGATTGAAATAATTACTAATCAAAGCGGAGGCCTGTACATGGGATGGTGAAGTCACTGGCCAGCTCTACCCAGTAATTTCTCTTCGTGTCAGCTCTGATGAGTTTTATATTTCTAACATTTCACCAATTTGAATCACTAAATTCAATTTGCATTCACAGATAAACAGAGAGGGAATAATAAATACTCTCATCTGACCTTGAAGTGTGAGACAGAAAATTGCCCTCCGTGATTTCATTTCAATCCGAACCGTAATGAATAATGCAGTTGGCCCCATCAGTTACCGATCTATAATCACACTTGTGGGCTGGATGAACTCACGGCCATCCCTAAAAGTGATGAAGGAAGTCAAAACTTCTCACTGTTTTTGTACTAGTCTTTTTCTGCTTCTCCCTCTGCCCTTCCCCACCAACCCACTCGCCCCCAAACACAGTTGCCTGAAGGGTTTCCACTTATTTCATGGACAAACGTGGGAAGTGAGACGAAGGCATTGCATAGTTTTCTCAAGCCAATTCAGTATTACGTGCATTGTAAAAAAATCTCCTGTAAATGCTCT
The DNA here is from genome assembly GCF_963924245.1 of Chroicocephalus ridibundus. Lineage (NCBI taxonomy): Eukaryota > Metazoa > Chordata > Aves > Charadriiformes > Laridae > Chroicocephalus > Chroicocephalus ridibundus. Next base: position 54,930,394 of record NC_086291.1, on the reverse strand, counting down.
AAATTCACTAAGTATTCCCCTTCCCAGCAAGCTGTCAAGTCACCGGCCAAACCCTCCAGCGCTGGTGTGAAGCACAAGCAACACAGCACAGACAACTGGTGACACCAGCACCAGCGCCTGAGAATATTTCCTATTTCTGTTATACATCCAAACCAACTCCCAGCATGAGAGCACAAAAGTCACCTGGGAATAGGCAGGATGAGAGCTGAGGAGCTGTAAAGGATAAAGGACTGAAAGTGGAGTGAAAAAAGGAAAATTTGCTTGAAGTAGGGAAAGAAGTGAGTAGGAGAATGGTTGTGCTGAACCAACTTGTCAGCAAACAAATCTGCTGAAATTCCAGGCTCTTGACAGTTAGATAATAGCTTTTCTTAATAAAATAAAAAGGATCAAAGTGTTTAGATGAGAAAAACAAAACATTAAACCCTCCACTGCAATATAACAAGTGAGCCCTCGCAGACTCGTGACTCATTACAGCTTCGCGAAGGTTCTGCGGATCTGTTTCAAATGACCTTTTCCAATGAGACCTCATTTCCAACGTGCATTACTGTACTCCGCAGTGAAATGAGGATCGAAATGAGGATTGTATATTACTGTTCACTCACTTCCTTTTTTTTCTTTTTAATATCTGAATCTGAGATTACCTGAATGAATTTACAGAAACACAATTGTCTGAAATATTTCCTGCAGAACGATCCAGCGACGGACCCCCACCATAATTCTCACGCAAAGTCAAAGCTAGGGCTCAGCATTGCAGCACCAGGCTTTTGTCTGTGAAAACCCCTCCAGGTTACGTGATGAAAACCTGTCTAGGTTTTCTCTGGGGGACTCAGAAGAGAATTCGTAACAGATACGTGTTGCCAACAAATAAACCCAAACAATTAAGTACCACCCCCTAGCACTTGCCCATGGGACACTGGCACAGATAAAAGGAACGGAAAGGCTGGGAAGTCACTTAGCTGCCTGTGACAAGCACTCCGACAGACTGCTGTTCTTGGCTTTTCTTTCTCGAAAGCACCAATTTAACTTCATCTCATACCCGCCTCCCACCCGCTTTGACTCAACACATGTCAAAGAAGTCTATCATGATCCAAGCCGTATTAAGCACAGCATTGTAACAGATCTGCTAATGGTTAAATCCAAACTATGGAAGCATATTAAGACTGCGAAGGTCTTAAAAATTCCATGACTGTATAACCTGACCTGTAACCATGAATTTTCCAAGTGCCTTTGGGCATAAACAATGTGACATGGTACTACTGTATGATCTTTTCCACCCTACTCTAATAACAACTCCGGATTTGCTGCTAACTGCATCTGTTTTCTGAAGGTTCTCTGCCTCATTTGCTGCAGAATTTGGCAGATTAATAAGCACAGAAATTGCTTAAAGAGAATGGTCTCACATTAAGGCAACTGAAAGTCTCCCAAAAAAACTGGTTCAAATTCTTGCCTATGCCAGAGCTCCCAGCTGATGCCATGAGCTTCTCAAAGGTGCTTAGCCATTAGACAGTCCTTTGTGCTGAGCTCAGTGCTGGGCGCTGACACTACTGCTGAAAGCAACAGCTGCTCGGGTAATCATGGCATCATAGAACTGTTTTGGTTCCAAGAGACCTTTAAGATCACTGAGTCCACCTGTTGACCCAGCACCGCCAAGTCCACCCCCACCCCACGTCCCTCAGCACCACGTCTGCCCGCCTTTTAAACCCCTCCAGGGATGGCGACTCCACCACTGCCCTGGGCAGCCTGGTCCAATGCTTGACAACCCTTTCGGTGAAGAAATTTTTCCTAATATCCATCCTAAACCTCCCCTGGGGCAACTTGAGGCCGTTTCCTTTTGTCCCATGGCCTGTTCCTTGGGAGCAGAGACCGACCCCCCCTGGCTGCCCCCTCCTTTCAGGGAGCTGCAGAGAGCGAGAAGGTCTCCCCTCAGCCCCCTTTTCTCCAGGCTGAACGTCCCCAGCTCCCTCAGCCGCTCCTCACAGGACTTGTGCTCCAGACCCCTCACCAGCTCCGTTGCCCAGATCAGACTCACTAACGAAGTCCTGCTAACCTTATTCCTAAAACATTCTGTGGATGGTTGTTTTCCCTGTTACCACCCAAAAATTCACAGCACCATTTGAATCTGCCACTGGACCGTTGACGCTATCAGGACTTACCTGCAGGGCAGAGAGATCTACTTTCCGCTAATTTCCATCCCCCAAATTAGCTCAAAGAACCCTTAAAGCAATATAAGGCAAGTGGAATAAAGCTGTCACTGTGGAAGGAGAACTGCCAGAACAAGCACATTTATAACCCTGTTACACCAATTCTCCTGCATCAATATTTTTAAATGTTTAATAAAACAATACTACATGCTATGCAATCTTTTTGTAATGAATACTTTATACAGAAACCAGTCAGGTGGACGAGTAAATAGACTTTATGCGGCAGTTTCAGGTTTCAAAATCACTAGATGAGCAGAGAGGTCAGATGTTTTATTTTGGGGTGAAGCTGTGATAGGGAAATGAATTTAAAGACATGGTCACCGAGTCATTTTGTTTCTCTACCACTCATAAAAGAATAGCCCAGCTCAACATAATTTGGTTCCAGCCAGTTGGTATCACAAATCACACATCAACCAGCTCCACGGGACAAGACGGAAAGGCTGGAGGGAAAGGAAGGATTCAACAGGTACGGTGGGAAGAGCTTCCGCCCTCACCAGTGCAGCATCGTAATTCATCCCGCAGGCACGCAGACTGCTTCCGAGGTGCTTTTCACCCAGGAGTTTTACTCTGGATTAAATCGCAGCGGGAGTCCTTGCACCATCAGTGAGTGTCCCAGCTGTAGGCTCTGTAACGGCTCCTACCATCGCAGCTACATCGGGAGCACCACGTCTGCACCCAGAGGGATGCGAAACTCACCTCTTCCTTTCCAAGACACACACCAGCACCACTGAGGTCACACAACAGTCACTAATTTGGGCTAATCTGCCTCAATTTCCTGCGGAATTACTTTTGGACACAGTGGTTGATTCAATACTCTTCATCTCCCTCTCCTGGGATGTGGAAGAAGCGCAGCATTTTTTCGGCTTCATGGGAGTCCCTCCATAGCAAAATCAACGCCCAGTTACAGAGCCACGCTGTGGGATACCACTGCAGTTTGCAAACTGCTTCCCACGATGCAAAGCCATACCGCGTGTTGTGTCTCTCCCAGGAAGGGACGGCATCTGTCAGACCCTCCCCAGTCACACCGGGATGGGTTCTGCTTCATCGGCTCGCTTCCCAGCTCCCAGCCCACGGTGATGTGGACATGCATTTCTAACTCGGCAATCATCCTTGCTCCCAATCTGCCTTTTAATATTCACCTGACCATACCGGCAACACTTCTCCCCTCTCCATCTAAAGGAGAATAACAAAGACCAGCCTTGATAAATCTTTACCACGCAAACTCTCGTGCCCCTGTCAGATGTAACTCCGGCCAGCACTCCATAACTAGGAATAACTGATTCGATGCAGAAAATTAGATGTCTAGCGGCACTATATTCTGCGACAGCAGTCTGAGAAGAATGAAAACAATCGTGAGTCTGCAACATGATGAGTGGCAGGAGGTGAAGAGGGAGCAATTGTTCACTGCCTCCTTCAGTAGAAGAACTAATCAAATTAATGGAGGGAAACTCATCATGGGCTATTAAATACAAGAAGATACCACCTTTGGCTCAAGAAATCTTTAAGCTTCAAACCAAAGAAAAACGTGAGAAGTATCTCTGCACATTTGCTCCTTTATTAGACTTTCCCAAAGCTTCCGGCACTGATGTATTGGTTTAGGTTGATTTTTGATCTGATTGCAAATTTGGGGAAAAGGGTTAAAAAAGAGGTTTGCTTATTTTTAATGCACACAAACCGATCTCATCTAGCCTAAATTTTTCTCAGGTGCACATTGTTGTTGTATTTTCTTAGGTGAATATGTTGTCATTTAATCTCTTTCACACATGAGTCTCATTCAATTTCCAAACTGTAAATTAGTAGCTGGGAAAAAACAATAAATCTGTTCTCACCGGTGCAGTTTGCCAGCTCTTGGCTATGGCAGCAAGTGGTCCAGCTGACCGGTCTCTGCTACCATAAGGTTCCCATGGGGAAAAAAGGATTCAAAAACTGCCAAAAATCTCCTAGTAGGTAAGAATTAAGGCCATAACTATCTATTTTATTTGAACATGCTTGTGTTCAGTTTTTCTCAGTGTTTGGAACAGACAGGGCATTTCCGTAGAGCACTGCTTCATTCCCGCAGCTCCAGTGAGATCCACCGAGATCCTGAGTTTGCAATCCAGAAGGTGCAGCCTTTGCAGAGGACAGCGAAGAAGGACCATGCACGAAAGAGGAGACAGAAAGCGGCTGCAGATCACAGGGTCCCCGCAGACGCATATGAAGATACGGCTGAGGTGCAGAATCTGTGCTGTTCAGTGGACATAAAAAGAGGTGACTGGAGCAGCAGACGCTACAGACCAGAAGAATCGGGCTGGTCCTCACCTCATCCTGCCTCGCTGGCCAGGACCTTTCACAGCACCTCTCTTCATCTCTTTCTGTTATAATGCAAATAGGAATTAAAAGGACCATGAATCAACTTCTCATGCAAGGAGAAGAGATCTGCTTTGGATCTTTTCTCTGACTAACAAACACACAATATTCACTTTCAGCGATCTCAGGTGACAATAACAAGTAGGGCTACCAAAGAAAAATTTCAAAGGCCCAAATCTTCCAAAGAGTTCTTCTTTTAAATATGTATGTAAAGAAACCAAACATGAACTACATAAAACCCCAAAGGGCATAAAAAATAACAACATGTATGATTTTACATCGAGTGGCCACCTGCATATAGAGAAAACCAGAAAATTATTCCTATTTTAAAGCCATTTGAAAACACAGGCATTAGTACACTATCACCACCATTATCCACAATAGGATGGGCAGGCAGAGCATTCCTACATTAAGAATTCATAGCTCTACTAGCCGAAACAGGAACGTTAAGAACATGCAACTGGAAAACGCAGAGACACCTGGCAAGGCTGATTTATCTATCACTTTAAAAAATAGTTTGTACCATGGCACTTTTTTTTTATTGGAAAGGAAAGCAAGAAAGATAATGCTGATGATGTATTTATTTTTGCAAACTCCTTTACGAAGGAAAGAAGAATTTTTTAGGTGGAAAACCTTCAATAAGAGCTTATATGGGACAGCAAAACAGACACAGAAGGGAAAAGTCGCCAAGACCAAAACTAAAAACCCAGCACAACAGGCGGGATGCCCAGCTCGCTCTCTGGAGCTACCCAAGAGGACAATTAGCAGTGCTGGTCCCCCAGTAGCCTACGTCGCCCGCATTCAATATCGGCACTGTGGCAGCTGGTAGACGGGCTGTGCTCAGCACGCCCTTCGATCGCCGCTGGCTTCCATTAGCATCTCCCCCACTGCCTCCATTGTAGCTCATTAATAAAGCCCATTCTTCCTGTTTATTTCCTTATCGATCCACTGTCTCCTGCGTGGGAAAAGGCGTCGATGCAGTTAAGGGCAAGCACCTGCTTGGAGACTTCACCCTTCAGCTACTTTCTGAAAGTGCATTTTATTCTCACCGGATAATAAGATTCTGTGGTTAAAGGAGCTTTTAGGTATTGGCATTGTCATAAAATGTTCCTTGTGTCCTACTTCACTGGAGCTGACAAACTCTCTGCTTGCTGTCAGCAGACTAATGAGAAAAGAAGCACTTCTAAAGAGCTTTGGATACTTTTGCATTGCAAAGTGAAAAGGAGAAAGTGAGATATTTCAACGATGTTCCATTTCATTCCAAAGCCCCATAAAGAAGAAAGAAAAAAGGGAATGTTTCTGCACAATCACTGTATCAACCAAGCAGCTCGCTTATTAATCGCTCCTTCCTCCGCATTCACTGGCTTGGGGGCTTGGAAAGTTGACACTTGACTTGAAAAATGCCAACTCTAAGCAGTTTATTTCCTCTTGAACTTTAAGAGCTGACTGAGACAGAAGTGACCTTTAAAAAGGCAGGGTTAGTTCTTGTATGAATTGATAGAAGGATTCTTTGCCTACACAGCACAGCAAGGTAGCGAGCAAATCCCCTCTGCAAACACCCCTTTCTCACCAGAGGCAAGAAGAACACTGTGTTCCATCAGCCACGAGATTCCCAAGGCTGGAGAGCCTGGGACCTGGTGACCCAGCTTGGCCACATCAAGAGGGGAAGACTAACAATGTTACAGCCATAAACCAACGACCTTCTATATATACCCAGAACAGACACTACACCAATATTGCTAACCTCAAGGCACTTGATCTTCCATCACAAGGAAGGACCGCAGGGACAACCAAAATTAAGTACACCTGCTAATCTGTGCCTAAGTCACCAGCCCAGACTACAGAACAGCCCAGCAGGTCCTCTGCCAGCGGGACACGGCAAGGTACCAGGGCTCCCGGGACATCGAGCGGGTTGTTGTGACTCGCATCAACCCCTGCTGAAGCTGCTGAAAAAGAAACTAATCACTACACGGCTCGTTAATGGTCTTCGATGAAAGGCAGTTTGAAAATGCAAATCAATGCGCAACAATAACTACTAATAATACTTGCTGCCACACTAGTAGCCAGAAATGTAACCGGGCAGAATATTCTTGTCTGAGGTCCACCACACAATTAATGCCACCAGATGTCCAAAGAAAGGCAATTGAAGGATTCTGTGGCAGCAATTGAAGGATTTTATGGCAGCAGAGGATAACCTATGAGTTTTGATAAAGGAAATTCACAAAACAAATATCTAGGATGCTAACGGGTACGGGAATACACTAGAAATAAATAAATTCAGTTTGCCCGTGTGCTAATAAAGACACTTAGCTGAACATCATTTGAAGATATGAAGTGCCCTGCAGACAGGAAGGCCTGTGCCTAAACCTGTACATTAAACCAAGATAACCAAATGATACTTCATTTATCCCAGATAGCGCAGAAGTATTCACCTGTTTCTCACCTTGTATGGAAGGCAGACGTAGCCAATTCGATAACAACAAAACGTTAAAGCAGAAGGTGGGCAAGCTTTCCACTGCTAGGCAGAAAAAAAATCACAGCATTAGGGTCAATATTTAGATTTTTTTCAATTCCTTTTTATTTCTAGTCTTGATCTTCATCTTCCGTGCCATGCTGACTCCTAGCAGTAAAGGACTGATGGAGTTCAGAAATCTCCAGCCAAGTATGAAGTATCATTTTGCCATCAGCAGCAATGAAACGCTTCCCATCTACCATCAGCCCACTTGAGCAGAAGCAGACATTCTATAAAGAGAACCCCACGGCTATTCCGTGCAGAATTCACTTTTTTCTTCTTCTCTGGAAGGAAAGCACACATCAAACTCACCAAGGCAGACAGAAGAAGTCAAGCCCTATATAGTCTAGGTTAACTTATTAATAATGAATCATTTCTGCCATTATTCCTAAGGTTTAGTATCAGGCTGAATGCCTCAAGAGGAATTAGCGGGGGGAGAAGAGATGGGGAGCGATATTTTGCTCTCCAGTGCAAGTGGAGGCGTGACAAAGAACAGCAGCATCAGTGGGATATCGAGTTGAAACTCTCAACCGAGAGCTCGGCATCTCTCTGCTAGCGGAGACTTAGAGAATTCCTGTACCTGAGATGTAGATGTATTTACATGTGTGTGTGTATATGGAGATACAAACACACAGTAGTTATCAATGCATATTAAAAAAAGAATACCTGTACCCTTCTATCCTCCGTAGCATCACAAAAGAGGCAAGTATGAGGATTAAATTTTTTTTATTTTTTTAAATACGGGCTGATCTCCGTGATGGGGCTTTTCCTATGCATATATTCACCGGAGGTGCAAGGAGAGAGACTCCCGCTTTCAAAGTTACTGTACAATCACTTCTTTTTAATGGTCAATTTAACAGTGTTTAGTCTCCAACTGTTGCTTTCCTGCACAGAATACTGCATTTGGGAATCTGACTCTTGTGCATAAAGAGGCTTCTTAACATCTGTATGGCAATATGAAAATACAAAAATACAGATTTATACGGTAGGTGTGTAACTACTGCAAAACAGATTTCCTCGGCTGTAATACACATCAAACAATACTAAAAAGCAGTAAGAAACTGCCATCTTATTTACATGAGATGTACTTTGAGACTTCTAACTTTTGCCTGGAGGTTTTAATTATAGCAATTCGTGTCCCAGGGCATTTTTCTTGTAGTAAGTCGTCTTCCTCGTTCAATTGCTTCAAGGGCTCTGCTCTCTGTGCTTTGGCACAATCTAATCACTCCTACGGGAGCAAACGATAACATGAGCGCAGATCAGAAAAACAGCTTTGAATGAACCAAGAAAGACGAAGGACAAGATGTAAAAGAACAAAGAACTTTGCATTCTTTATTCAAGAGTCTATTAGATCTTCGGAAAGACAATAAAGAGCAGGGGGAAAGGCACTGGTCTGCGTAAAACTTGAGACTTCCGTGTTCAGGCACTGCTTGTTCAAATACTCCTTACACCTACGTTCCCACGTCTAACTTTCAGGAGAGATTGTCTTAAGTCAGTTATGGAATTTTTGTATCCTATTTATTTTTTGAAAGAACATGGAGAGAGAGAAAGAAGGAGGAAGTGATCAAGAACCCACGTTTGTCAACTCTCTCCTTTGCCATTTAATTCAGTTGGAGGGAGGAGAATTTACAAGTCGCATCCACTTTGGTGACTCCGGGTATTTCAGCAGAAATGTACCCAGTGACTCAGAATAAAGGGCAGAATCTTCCCCCAGATTTCACGCAACAATACAGAAAACAAAGTTTACTGAAGGATAAAGAAATGTCAACAGTCCTAGCCAAGGCACAATAAATAATCTCAGTGGTACGTTGTGTAAGTTAGCTTCTAGCAGCCCAGCACAAAGCCAAGCAAGGCCGTCGCTGAAAACGGGGAATCCATCTTTACCATAAAGGACTTTGACTCATATATTGCCATAACACACTGTTGGATCTGGGGGGGGGGGATTAAAAAAACAAAACAAAACAAAACAACAAACTCACTCAACAAATCGGACAAAGTAGGATGGTTAGAAAGGGGGAAGTTGCTGTTAAATCCATGCTACTTCTGGATGTGCCGTTAAAGTGCCCCCAGCTGCACCATTCCCAAAGGCAGGAGGTACCAGTCTCTCTGCTGACGCTAACGGAGTCTGCCGTTGTGCGTGGCTCTGCTCTAACATCTCCACAATATTAGTCTGGGTGGACTTCTTATTAGGGGGCAATGCAAAAAAAAAAAAAAATTGTAATTGTGGAAATTCTTGTCGATTTTGCATGAATGCCTTCAGCAAACCCTCTTGCCAGATTCATCGGCACACTGAGGAAAAAATTGAAAAAACTGTCTGGCCCTAAAAACTTTAAAAGGGAATTTGAGCAGAAATCTGGTCATTTTATTGTAAATATACCTTTGCGCATTCACAAGAAGCTTGTAAGAATACAGAAAAGATCTAATTCCACAAAGAGCAACAAACAATGTCACCCTTGAATGGCAGCAGAGTTACTCGTGGGTCGACAGCTATTTGGTGCTGCTTTGAGAGCAGACGTACCAGCTGTAAGTGATGTTCCAAAGAAAGAATATTTGCGGGTACTCCGTCCCATGCGAGTGTCAGCTCGGAACAGCCAGGAAGCGCTTCACGGGCTTTCTAACTTGCTCCATAAAGATGAGATTATATATAAAATACAACTTGCAGAGCAACCATATACAGCCATCATCCTTGTTAAAAGGTTAAAAAAAAAAAAAAAGAAAAGAAAAATAATACAAAAAGCAGCCAACCACCAAGAAAACAGCACAAAAAAACAAAACAAAGAGGACAGAATACTGAAGCCACACATAAGATCATCAGGATTTTAGGGAGGTTATTTTGTGCGTGTCCACTGCCCGGACTGACAGGCTGCTGACGCGGGAGAGATTTTTTTCTTTGATGTTTCGGATGTTCAAAGCTATTCTCAAACTGAATAAAAACAGTAAATGGCAAAAGCCCAAACTGATAAAAGTTTCCTCTCCAAATACACTATTAGTGGTGGTTTTGGCAGTGTTGAGTTGATGGTTGGACTCGATGATCCTAAAGGTCCCTTCCAACACAGACCATTCCATGATTCTGTACAGGATCATGCTATAATGGCACACGTGCCGAAAAGAGCAAATATTTGCTGATCTCTAGCTAATTTTATGACATTTTTAATATCGCAAAATAAGTACATGTTGATAAGTCTACTTGGAATCCCTTAAATCAGTCCACCAAACAATCAATTTCAGTTGAATTCATTAATGTATTTAAAGATTATTGATTCCATAGCTCCAGCTATTAGTTACTGATAGCATATATATATTTAACAACCTGAGAATGATTTAAAAATCCATCAGGCGCTAATTACTTGTTACAAACTTCATACAGGAGTATTTTAAAAGCCTGATCTATCTGATTTCATTAGCGCTTTTCTTCTACAACTCTCCATCTAGACAACGACAATCAATTCATTCCAAGGCTGTTCCCACTTTCATTTTCAGGATCTTGGTGTTCCAACATTTGCGTTTCTGTTAAGGCAGGACAGTCCAGTGAAACAAACGTTTTCAGGAGTTTATAGAAGTGTACGGAAACATTTCTATTGATCGTAAGTTATTAAAGGATCCTTTTTGAAAAAAAGATAAATCTAATACTTGTAGTTTCCCAGTGGCGTTAACAGACTAAAACTACAGTTTCGCAAGTTCATCAATTTTTTTAATTAGATTTATGAAATGGTTTGTTTCATCCATCTGTGGTGCGGTATATGGGATAAAAGCATTGCATTGGAATTAAAGAGAATTAAGAAAAAAATCCAACACTTACATTGCACTGAATTTTCCAACCGCCGATATTAACTACAGCACAGTGAATTCTCGCAACGATTACCTGGGCAAGTTGATGTTTTTAAACAGGATGAGAAGGTTAGATTTGGTTTTCTGCCACCATCATCAACGGAACAAAGGCTGAGTAAAAACATTTTGTCTGTCGGCTCCTCGGAGCGTTCTTTAAAGGCTGAATTAAACTATTAAACCAGAATAAATTATTCCATCTGAAACTAAAAACATATTCTTCCCCAAGTTAACCACATGACCCCCAGAATTCCAGTGCAACTGTCACAAGGAAGCAGCAAGAACCATGACTGAATGCATGAAGCTTTTAGATACACGGAAAGAATAATGTCTCGTGAAATACCAGGAATTCATGAAACATTTGCACGCTACCAAATGTAGGTAATTTTCCTTTGCTTATCAGACATCTCGCCTCTCCCAGCCTCTTCAGCGCAGGGAACTACTACTTGCTTATTTCAGTAACCGGCGTTCATGGACTCCAAAGCCAGAAAAATTTAACTGCTTTAACCTAAGGCACATAAGAGGAATTACTTCCGTTTTGCCCAAAACCCAAGACTAAATTTAACCAAGTCCTGAGCATTTATTTCAAACGTGGGGCACAGATTTAGTTTGCAGCCTTTATGGCCCAGGTTGGCACATTCTCAAGTTTTATTTGGGGTTTTGGTGGGTTTGGGTTTTTTTGAAAAGGCTTTTTTTATCCCCTGGCAATTTGGTCTGACAAACATATGTAAGCTTTCTATGAGATCCTACAAGTTAAGTAGAAAATGATGCTTTTAGCGCTTTGCGCGGTTCTGCGCTAAGTGCGGGCATGCTGGCCTTCACTCCGCGAACAATACCAAAAGGCAGAGCACCAATACTGAATATTCAAACAATTTCAAGTAGCTATTCCACTTTTTCTTCAAGCTTCTCTAAAAACATTGTAAGCAATCGTGTTAAATAACATCAACTCTATTTATATAAAGCTAATTACAATGCCTGTTTTCACTGACATCCCAAGACAAATCTTTCAGCCAGGAGAGAGCCCTGAAGAGAGACATAAACTAATCCATACGGCCGCCTGCACAACCTTCGCTTGCCTTCACCAGGCTCCCCGATGAATCTTGAAAACCAAGATCAATTTGACATCAACTAATTGTGGTTATTCTCCGCATCCTTCCAAGCGAGGGCGAGACAGAAGGCCCGGGCGGCACAAGTAACCGACGCTGCGAGCGCTGACCTCGGGAGGTAAATTCTGGATTGCCGAGATGATTACGGGTGCCAAACTTACAGTGTAATTAGAAGAAATTAGTGTGCTTTTTTTCGGCGTGCATCGATTTAAAAAAATAAATAAATAAATCTGAGATATTGAGTGTAATCACCAACAAGGCTCTGCTGGTAGCTCCGCATTTTTAAAAATCAATCTGAAAATCCAATGTCTCCAAAAAACAAGGTAAAAACACCTACTGATTACATTTAATAGCAGAGTAGTAGATCTAAATGTAAATGCAAGGAAAAAGAGACTACTAATAAATATGAAACTGTAATAGCTGTAAATGTCTTGCCTTTAGGAACAACTAATTTATTTTTAAAGGCAGGTTCCAAGTCTCCTGTTTGCTCTCCGCTGGGTCCCATAAACTGTGACTGTGTTAATATAAAGCTTTGTCTGCTCTTAAAGAACAGCCCAGCAGCTTACTTTCTATTCTAATCTTCAAGCAAAGGTCATATCTCCAGCCATCTTTTTCCACTCTTTTGTGCGTAGCGTACAGGCAACGCGCAGGGGTGGGCGGCCTTTCCTCTGACCAATTCAGATGAAGTTTCAGCCCAAACCCAAACTGGTTGGCAGGAGACACCGACATTTCCCATCCCAGCCACATCTCAAAGTATTTCAAATCCATGAAATTCAGAGCTCGTATGCTCGGGAGGGTCCCCTGACAAAACACGCGGTCTGCGCTGTTTCACACAGCCTGCAGATACAGTTCAAAAACAAGAGGGAAAATTTCCTATTCATTTCATATGTTTGCTGTGGATAGCAGCGATAATTAACCAGAGAGATGTAAATTAATTTCATAATGGATAATTTCAGTGGAAACAGCCAGCTGTCCCGAAACTGGTTTGTGCCTGGAATTGAGACTAGAACCAGGCATTTTCCACCCTCTGTTCTGAATATCCCGCAAATGTCTTCATTCCCTGACCCCGTGCAGCGGGGAAACGGGCTGCTGGAGAAAAACTACTACAAAACTTCGGCAGCCGACGCGTCCCCCAAGGAAGCACAGCCCTAGCCAGCAATTACGCATTGTATTCTCTAATCCGAAATGTGTGTGCACATGTACATACGCACATAGAGTCATGAAGTATGACATTTCTAGATGACAGCACAGTTAGGAAAGAGGAAATTTAAGTTTTAAATCATCTGTAAGCCTGCAATAGCACTTAGTTAAACGTCACCGCTCCACATGCAGAGCCCCACTGATAGCATTCATCCACAGACGTTTGTGTGCAAACATCAAAGAAAATGATATAAACGTTTTCGCATCGCTCCCATTCAAGATACATTAAGCCTGAAAAGCAAAGAATGGCATCGCAGTACGCTGAGAGCACGGAAGGCGCTTCCCAAACTGCCTCTGAATCACAGCAATTAAAAGAATTAGACGGTGACCCTTTCCATCCGATCAGCGTGAAATTGTTCGGATGTGGAAAAAATGAGTAGGAAAGGGGAAAATGTACTTTGCCTCACATCTACAGCCCACCATACTTCTGCCCTGGCCAGTGGTGATGCTCTGACCGTCACACTCGGGGTCTTGGCTGCAGTTCGCCCGTGTGCGGGGTCATTTCTCTCTGCAAAGGGTCGCTGCCTTTCCGGAGCAGGTCCATCATCAGACTTCGCATCAGATGATTTAAGTGCAATTCTTAGCCATTCGTTTCAAAGCTCTGCAGTTCGTGACTGAGGGCTTTACCAGATCTGTCAAGAACAACGCTAGTCTCCCATATTTCTGTACCAATCCAGGAAAACTACGACAGTTTTTTAGGGAAAAACGGCGCTGTGTAAAGTGCTGCCAGCCAGGGCAGGCAGCACCCTGTCTGCAGGGTAATACTTCTGCCAGGACGGAAAGACCAACAGATACATGACCCCAAATGAATTCGGCAAAACTCTTCAAGCTTGGTATATTTTGCCTCTTTTTCCCTTAACTTTCTTTCTTGAATTATTTTTTCTGTACGTGGGAAATTATGACAAGATTGAAACAGAAGGTAAAAAAAATTCCAGACTTTTGTTAGGTCCCAGCCGTGCCATATTTAATCTGTGAGAAACAGACCAAAAACAATACTTAGCACTTTAAAAAACAATATTCATACTTTCCAAACGAGCACAGAACCAGGTTTGAAATAAAACTTTAAAATATACAGATTGAAGAATTCTCTTTGTACATTTCTCATGCTGGAAGACGGCAGGCGAGGCAGCCCCACTAACACGAGACAAAAAGCCATTCTACGCTGAAACACTAAAAGCCCTTCATAGTCACAAATTCCACATCTCGGTTTTCAAGGAGAATCTCTTCTTGCAGAAACATTACAAAACCATTTTCCTCCTCTTTCATCTTGGCGAAACAGCACATTATTTCCATGCAGGGAGCTAAGGTGCAAGGGAATTAAAATCCAGAGTCATTCCAACAACCGACCGGCGAACACTCATCCCAGCAAAACTCAGCTGCAAATCTCTTGCTCCAGAGCACGACGTCTCTGAAGCTCCCCAGAATGAACAAAGGCTGAAGAATTTCATCCTCTACCCGACCATAAGTAATAACAGACATAATCCCAATGTAATTTCTTAAATGGGAAGGAACTGGCAGACTGGTGATATAGAGAGAACAGAAATGCTGCACCAAGTTAAATTACCTCTATAGTTTTTATACTAGATATGAGAGTTGCTAGTAGCACTCATACAGGAAAAGAATCTTTGATACTGTATTTCCAGTGATATATTTTTGACACACAGAGAGTATTTATAAGAGGAGGTTGATACACATGAACAATTAAGAAATACTCTAGTGCATCATTTCATTCTGAACGTTGAAAACTCAGTAGCAAAACTCCCAACGTTACAAAATATGGTGAATTCTTCTATAGGATCTGAAGGCAGAGAAAGAGGCATTTCACAGGCACTCGGAGCTAACTAAAAAGGTGTTACAAGCCTAAGTCTGGGAGACCTCATGTCTCAGCAGGACGTGGCATGCCGAGGACTCTCCCTGCTGTACTAAGATGGGTTCTGGTCCATCCTGAAGTCTGGGCAAAAGCACGTGGACGTCTGCCTACAAAAACACCATAAACATATCCACCATTTCTTAGCCAAATGTCCTGAACTCCAAACAGCAGCACAGGTGACTTGTTTTAAGAAATATAATTGAAAAAATGCAGTCCCAGATATGCTCTTTTACGATCCCGACCCTTCATTTCAATAGCGGTAAGGCTATTGAGCTGGCTTGCAAAGCAATTTCATTGCCACAGAGCACACATTCCCCAGAAGAAAGAGTAAAACTCGTTACATCTTCAACAGAGGTCTGGGAAGGAGACAAGCCTTCAGACATCTCAGCCTTTTTGCAATGTCTGAAAGCTTGTCTGGCTTTACCAAGATTATTAAATGGTCTAATAAGAGACACTGAAGCTGCATACAAACCTCTTCTACAGACTTAGGTATTACAATAATTTCACTATCAGAAGAGCAAAGTGTTGATATCCACCTTGATACTTTTCCCAAATTGCGACTTTATTCTAGAAAGGCTTCCCTGGCACTGAATGGGCTGCAAACGGGTCTCGGAGCTGATGCTGCTCCTCTTCTTTCACGGAAGCCCAGGAGTTTGAAGAGGGCGAGTAGCGGATGGCAGCGTGGGAAGGCGTACACCTCCCTGAGCCCCAGCACCAGGACGGCCTCTCCACAAATTCGTGCTTAAATATTTGATTGGCTTTGCAGTGAGGATGACATAAGCTTTAACAGAAACTCTATTAATGACTAGGGCATTTCCTCTAAAGGAAATTTATATGAAATTTCCTATTTCATATAAAGGCTCCTACTGTACATTCACAGGATTTTTACAAGGTTTGTGCTCTCACTGCACTTCTTCCCGTCCAATAAAAAATTCCCAAGTTCCCTTTCCTCCATTCAGACACTAGTTTTCACAAGACTATTGAGAACTTCGTATCTTTGAAAACACTTTGTCAAAGAATTTAAAGAGTTATTGGAGAGCACCTTCATATGCCTATTTCCTGTGGTTTTTTTCCATGAGAAGACATTCAACTTAGGTACCCGCTGCGTGATGGGCTTCTGGGGTCAAGTGTTGCCAACCACCCGTTGCACTAGGCTTCAGGAGAGAAGCAATTAACACCAAAGTTACACTTTGGAAGCGAAGAAAACAACAACAACAACAAACCCCAAAAACCCCACATGAAAACTTTAAGGAGAAAATCAATTTGGAAACCTGAAGCGCTGAACAAGAGTGTTAGCGGTTTAGCCCATCTTAGAAAAACCTATCCCATGTTTTGACCATGGAACAACAGAGTGGATATAACAGGCTTCCCCAACAGGCACCGTGGGAGAGTGGTCTCTGCAACGCGGTCACCTTCAGCCTCAAGAAATCAAAACAATATACAAAATCTCCCAGGTAATTGCATGTACACGGTTAAAACGGATATCTTTAGCCTGAAGAAAGACTTAAGACTTAAAAGCAATTTATTTTCCACATTCCATAATACTTTGAAAATATTTATTCGTGGTTGTCCAGTTCCTAAAAGTAAATTCCATCTAAAAGTGATAAAACAATTCTTTTGTGTTTAGCCACAGAAATATTTTGCATTTGATGATATGGTTATAAATTAATTGCAGCAGCAACACATGTAAGAAGGAAAATTAACAGGTTAAGGCTTTTATCTGGGATTCAGCAGATCTAAGTTCAAAGCCTCATTGAGCCTCAGGCTTTCAGCTTAACCTTGGGCAATTCATTTAACCTCCCCTGTCCCTCCGTTCCTCATCTGTACGACACTGCATTTCATAAGAATGTCACAATGCTTTTTATCTGCAGTGTTTATATGATAAACATGTAAAAAATTCCGGCACTAGGATCTATGTGAGTATCTATAGACACATAGAAGCTCAAACCCCAAACGTTTCTCAACAGAAGCTTCAGGGCACAAATAATACCTCCTCTCTCAAACAGGGTAAAAAAACCCACATCTCCCAAAAGATGTCATAAAAGAGCTGTCAGAAAGAAGACAGAGCAAAGTTTTCTCTCATATCAGTAGCCCCAATGCAAGAGTACAATAAATGAGAGATACAAGTCTGAGATGCGGACAGCCAGCTCAGAGGGAAAAATCACCTTAATTTCAGATAACCAAAGAGAAATGAGAGGAGACAAAATCAGTTGGTTCTGCTCCAGTGTCATGGATTGGGAAACCAGCTGTTCCCTGCCGGACAAAAGGAGAAATGCTAGAGGTGACACACAGTGCCTGGGGGTTCCATAGGGGAAACCGAGGTGGCAAGCAGGTGGTGCCAGTCAGTCGCCAGCATAGCGGTATCTTCAGGAGAAACATTTTGATCTTCTACCTGGCCTGGTGCATCGACCTCTTTGCAGAGGGAAATCTGGACACGGTCCTGGCAGAGGAGTCCAGGACACAGAGGAGAGGGTGGATTTTGAACCGTGATGACAAAGCGAGCAGTAAAAATCAGCAGCTTTCTGATAACCTTAGCACTTTCAGTAACCTGTGGTCAAGGACGGCAAGTAATAACACATAGCGTATTTTATCAGATAAAACAGATTCACCTTACGGGGCTGAGCCATATATTAGATTTCCCAATATATGTCTGCAATTTAGCAATCTAACAGGGCCGAGGAGGGAACGCAAAGCAAAGGGCTGCACTTCTGCTGCCTTACAGACCCTCCACAAAGCAGCTTCTGTCCAGAGATAAGCAGGAAAGGCAGCCAAGAACTGATCAAACGAACCAACGGAAGATGTTCAGGCACGTCACTGGAAATAAACCACTTTAAAGAAAGGCAGCTCAGTTAAGTAAAGAGAGAAACGTGAACAAATACGAATGCATTTCAAAAGCAGATACTCCTAACAGACTCTCCACGGGCAGCAGCACAAGCAAGGTGGCTGATAAAGCAGATTCAGCTACTAAAGCAAATGGAATTCACATTTAGTTAGTGGAAATCTACTAGATACCCGAGGGTGATGAACATTAAACAGTGTGAAGTTTTATTGCATTTTTCTGCTCCCCTCCTGGGATTTTTATGACGATAACCATTTTTTGCATATAAACAGTGTGAGCTCCAAAAGCTTCATTTTAATCGAAGATGTTCCATGAAAATTTAACACGCGCAAAGGCTTTGAGTGAGAAGGTTTCTTCATGAAGAATGACATATTTAAACAGTTAGTGAATTAAACCCACATTCATGTTGTGAATGGTAAGGTAACTTAAAAGATTCAAACCCAGCAGGTTCTGAAGTACAGTGAATTTGCTTCGTCGATAATTTGCAATTTATTTGAATATTCCTGGTGTACAGAAACTTGTTTAACTGTCTTGTCGTGCAGAAGATGAATTTCTTGAACACCCACCTACTTTATTATTAACATTTAGGTACCGCCACGCTTTGCGCTGAGTACATGCGTATTCCATTTTTTAAAGACTGTCGCTATTCCCCCAAAACACTACGCACAGCGGTCGCGCTGGGTCAGACCAAATCTAATCTCGCCCAGCGCTCTGTCTGCAGCGGCAGCCGAGGCAGATGCCTTTGGAAAAATGCAAAAGCAGGACAAAGGCATAGCAAAACTTTTGCAGAATATTCTCCAGCAACTTAGCGCTCAGGCTCTTTTTGAATCAAATGTGGTACCTTTATAATAATAAACCCAAATGTATTTTTTTCCTTGAATGTTTTCACTCCTTTCTTTGAACTTCTAGAACATCCTACAGCACAGTATCCCAAAGTTTGATCACCACTCCTTGTGACTGTGCTGGTTTAAGCCTGCAAGTTTTATTTGCTGGTCCCTGGTTCCCGTGGTGCAGACAGACACATCTTAGAGACAGCTGTGAGTTATCCTGAACGCCAAAAGACAGGCAAAGGAAGCTGAGGTGACAAAGATGCACGTCCACGTTGTGAAGAGACAGACAATTCTTCACTAAGCAGATATTCTACCTACCTGCAGGAGCTACTGCATAGAAATGAACAAAAACTGCCTACAAATTAAATTCTTTCAACACATTTTTTACTGGTAGCACACCGATAACAAATCTCTGCAGACAATCCCAAACCAGATTACAACTAGTTTTTTTATAGCCTCAGGTATTGGAGAAGTTTTATGAGACAGAGGAAAGAGGCAGCAGCTGCACAGAACACCTTTCATTTGAAAGGCAGGATAATAAATGAATATAAACACAATAGATGGAACAAGGAAAATAAATACTGTCTTATTGTCCTTAGTCATGCTTACAGCTTAAAAAGCGGGTTGGGGGTTGCAGCTATAACGCATCCAAACACTAACCAGCACCTGGATTTTAAGCAAGGAAGACAAATGACAAACAGAAGGGACTACAAGAATAAAACATTTGCGTGTAAAACAATGAGAAAAACGGAAGGGAAGAAGAATCTCAGTAATATGAAAAAACTCAAAGACTTCAGGGTGAATCAGAGGCTGGAGCCCCTCTGCTGTGAGGACAGGCTGAGAGAGCTGGGGGGGTTCAGCCTGGAGAAGAGAAGGCTCCGGGGAGACCTTCCAGCCCCTTCCAGTCCCTAAAGGAAAGCTGGGGAGGGACTCTGGAGCAGGGAGGGGAGCCACGGGACAAGGGGGAAGGGTTTTAAACTGAGAGAGGGGAGATTGAGATGAGATCTGAGGAAGAAATTCTTTGGTGTGAGGGTGGTGAGCCCCTGGCCCAGGTTGCCCAGAGCAGCTGTGGCTGCCCCATCCCTGGAGGGGTTCAAGGCCAGGTTGGACGGGGCTTGGAGCAACCTGGGCTGGTGGGAGGTGTCCCTGCCCAGGGCAGGGGAGTGGAACTAGATGATCTTTAAGGTTCCTTCCAACCTAAACCATTCTATGATTCTATGAAATGAAAAGGTGATAATAGACGGAAACTAGCCATGAGTGAAACACATGTTAAAAAAAACAAACAAACCAACAGTTGCTACTGAAATGTGAGCACCAGTCAAGGAGGAATGCTGCAGTTGAGAAGTTACAAAAGTCCCTCTGGATAACAAAAAGTCACTCTGAACTCCTGAGGTTTACAGCAACGTCTTCTCAGGGTGACCAGAAAAGGTAAGACAAAGCATCCCTGGTGCTTTCTGCTAAAGAACATAAAGAACATTCCCCCAAAGTAGTGGAGTACTGAGTGTCTTCTACTGCTATCCATCTCCGAAATCACTAAAGAAGAATCTTCGACCATTTCTGTCTGGTCTAAGAAAATTCAGACCAAAATGATCGGAAGCCTGTTATGAGCAGATGAAACTAGAAAGTTTCTGTGCCAAAACAGTTTTCTCTACCTCAAAATCTCCATCACTGCCTTTTTTTTTTTTTTTTTTTTTTTTTTGAACATTTTAGCTACATCTATTGATTTTCCTCCTCCTCCTCCAGGGAATATTCACAGATGTGCAAAGCCACCTCTAACAGCAACATTAGCTGAAGCAAAAAATGAAATTTACACTTGACTGCCTTCTTCAACAATGTGCAATCACAGCTAATAGGAAAATGGAGCAGAGCGCAAACAGGAAAAGGAAAGGCCTGACTAAAACCCACCGGTCCTGGAGCTGACAATACCCCGCTACGGAAAGACGGCGGATGCTGAGCTGGGAGGAGCACCAGCTCTGCACTGGTCCACAGGCCCTCTCCAGCACGGAGCAACTCAGACAAACCCAAGCAGAAGTACCCAGGGGGAGTATTTTTCATTGAGAAGCACAGTTCTGGCTACCATGACACATCAACTTGCTTTCCTTTTTGTTAAGGAAAACAGAGCAACTGTTTAAGATACACAGTCATGAATCCTTTTTGCTAGCCAACAAAAGCCAAATCCATCAGGAAAAGCCAAGATGGGGTTTGACCTCTGAGCCTTCCCAAGTCCAGCAGTGACACAGCCCCCCGTTTTCTACCCAAAGGCAACAGAATTTGGGCTCAGCTCCACTATCTGGAAAAAGACAGAGGCATCCCATCCCAGAGAAGTTGGCTATCTTGGTAGTGTGGCTCCAGCTCGGAGCGCCCTTCGCAGCAGGGCCAGGTCTCAGATGTCCCCATCAACTCTGGGTATGGGCTGTGCTGCCAGTGACCATCCCACCACGGCAAGACTTCTCTCTGTGACAAAGCCAGGACCTGGAGAGTCAATCCCTTGTTTTGACTTCACTACAAAGCCAGGTCTACACATCCCCCACTCAGGAAACTATGAGCTAGATCCGAGGGGCCGCACTAAAGGACACGCTGCTCGCTGCCACCGACACCTTAGTGACCTGCGGGGTGGCTTCTGAGGAGACAGCACGGACCTGGCCGCGCCGGGTTACCTGAGAGCATTCGCCCACAGGTGCTCTTCCATACTCAGACCATACCTGACGTGTTGATTCGTTTTGCTGTTGCTTTCATTTTTATCATTTACATTACAGGTCTGTTATTAGTGGACTCTCGTTTACCCGTGTCAGAGGGTGAGAGAAATCACCTAATTACCTGCTTTCCCCATCAGTGAAGGAACAGGGGGCTACCAGTTTGCTTTCCACTCCTTTTGCTTCTTTCTTTTCATATGTGTGAGATTTACCATCCCCTGTCAGCTGTGAGCTGGAAGAATCATTTTCTAATTATCAAGATTTCTCACACACCAACTTTGAATTGTTGGGCTTTCTTTTTTTCCTCTTAAATTAGGAAAAGATTCCTTTGAAACAATGTTTCATTTTCAACTGGCTCTGAGAAAAGTCTGAATTTCTGCTTAGCTTTTAATTGATATTCACAATACATTATTAATGACAAAACCATAAGAATATGGCTAGAGCAAACAAGTAAACAGCCCCATTTCTCTAACTGAAGGGCAATCTGAATAAAATGAATAGACAAAGCCTTTAATTTTTTTAACCTAGGTAGAAAGTTTACCTTTTTATTTTGCCAAGTATAGTTTTATTTGTAAGACGAGGGAATTTTAAAAACTGCTTTTTTTTTTCCCCTCATTTTTTTCTGTCTCAGAATCGTAAATTATACATTTAGAATGAGGTTGGTGCTTCGCACCTCACCTCCCTCCTCGAGCCATTCCGCCGAGCTGAAGGCAGCGAACCCGTCCTCGGAACAAACAAATGGGAGACGTGGCCTGGGTAAAACCAGCTGTAATTACACATTCTAGCAGAGCTAATACAAACAACGGGCTCCTTAAGCAGCTGTCAGGATGGTAAATTATCAGTAAAAGAAGTCTGCCACCAAAATGGGCTCCTAGGCAGTGCCTCTGACAGTAAGAAACTTCACTGTGCCTGAGCAGGAAAGATGCTGAGAAGCAAAGGGCACCGCTAATTTCCATCACGCCCCCGTTTGCCCTCGGAAACTGAAAACCCTGACAACATCTCTCAGTAGCTGCAGCCTCATCCGCCTAAACTCAAATTGTAGATGCTTTCTAGACCCCTAGACCAATACTGTGCAAGACTAAGTAACCACTACAGACGATCTTCAGAGCAAGAGCTTCCAAGAGCAGTATCACAGAGAAAGGAGAGCGCTGCTAACATCTAGAAAACCAAGAGATAGGAATTTATCTAACCAGCTGCCTGGGGCAAAACATCTCCGCTCGGATAAGCAACGATCAGCGTTGCAGTGCCCAACTGCGTGACAGGCAGCGTCTGTTATTGCAGCCCCTGAATTCTGATCACAGGAAAGCTGTATTGAACAAATATGGATCACCCCCTTTTTAAGTGATGGTGGGAAGAACGGCAGGAAGGATAACAGTGTCGGAGCTATCAACAGCGCAGCGCCTTAACTCCAGCTCGGCAGTGGCAGGTTCTAACCCTGTGTCTAAATTGTACGTCCGACATACAACAACAACAAAACAAATCCTGGGAAGATTCCACGCGTTATTGAAGTATCATTCATTTTCCTCATATATTAAAAAAATAGAAGAAGGTTTACATCGAAGCACCGCTAGAAAACCTGAGCAGAAGGTAAGAACAGACGGGACAGACAGCCGGGTGAATGACCGAGGGGTGAGCAGCCACAGGAATGCAGGCACAAAGTTCAGACATCGTCCTAAAGGATGTCATTCTGGAGGACGGGACAAGCGAAACAGCTAAACTGGGGTTCAGAATCATTTCAGCCATAATTTCCTCTCTTAAAAGAGCTTTATATAAAATAATTAAATGAAGGTCAGGAAGAAAGCTCCAGTTAGATATTTTACAATCAGGCAGTTCTGTTAAGCCAACTGGCTTGGTAAACGGCCATACCTGGATAAGGTCTCAACTTCAAAAATGTCATATACATCTAATTCCAGTGTTCCCAATACATTTAATATAAAAGACAAGTTCCAAATCTCAGAAATCAGACGAATCCAAATCTGGCTGCTTATGTATGATCAGCAAATCCAGACAGTAACCAGCAGCAGCCTTTTGGGGTTTGGTTTTTTTTTTTGGGTTGGTTTGGGTTGTTGTATTTTTTTAATGTGATACAAATGCTGGAAGGTCCCAGCTTCTGGAGCATTGCAAGAAATGAGTATCCCAGAACTGGGACTCCTTCCTTATCCCACTCCCAAGCAGAGGCGGCAGCCACAGGCTGCAACACTTTGATGCCTTCATACCCAAATGGAAAAAGATTTATCCTAATCTGTAAGAAATGAAGTCAAAATGCCAGCATCTTGTAAGTGAAAAGATTAATCCCGCTTTGAATGAGATCCAGCACAATGACACAGTGGCCAGCAAATTCTGCAGCCGTGCAGAAAGCACTGAGCACCAGATACGATTTCTCCCCTCTGCACCCTGTTCCACTCGGGTTCTCACACCTACGCTGTCACCATGGCACCAAGTGTGTTCCACTGCAGTAGCAGCCTTACAACTTTGACGTATGACACATCGCTTATGGGTTTCTTTCCTTCTTTCCATCCCTGAAGAAGCGCGTTTTAATTCATCACCCGCCTTTCAAACTCTTTGAAACAGAATTGGTAAAGTTATTTTCATTATGGAGGGTAATATCAAAATATACATTCAGCTCAGAAAGGAGAAGCTACGGCGTGGGTTTAGATCCATAAAGAGTTTAATTTTTTTTAAAGAACCTGAAGAAAACAGAACCTCTTCAAAGTGATCTTTAACCTAAAAAAGTTCTGTTCTACATGAAAAGACAAGACGTCATTACAAGATGTCTTTTAGATATCCCAGGCACCGACAATTAGAGCAGTGAACAAACCCGTTGAGACCTTGGGTTGCTCTGGAAGGCCAGGACAAAGATGTAACAGCAGATTTGATCTCGGTGCCACAGACCGTGCAGATGAGCCTGAAACCGCCGCGTTTTGTAATCCCAGGACAGAATCACGCTTCAGTAAATCACTGCGTATTCTAGCTCGGCCAAGAAATTACAGAGGTAGATACGAATGAGGACAGGTTGGTACCCAGCCGGTCACAACGCAGTCTCGTAGCCCCAGCACCAGGTAGAACACAAGTTTATCAAGCCTGAAACACAGAATTTTGGCTTAAGCAAACAGCCCAGGAAAATTGCTGCAGGTGTAAACCAGCCCGACATTCACAGGAGACCGCACCATAGCTCCAGACCCTTCCCAGATACTTTAGTCTGCAAGCCAGCATTATCTCTAGCAATATTAATAATTCATTTTAATATTAGCTGTTAACCCAAGAGTTCCTTTGAGGCAAATATGGAGACAGACTGAAGACAAACGGTGCTGCCACAAGCTAACAGAAGTATCAAAACATGCTTAATGAACACAACCCTTCTCTAAGAAGTTCAATCCACTACTGAAAGACAATATTTTGATTAATTCGAGCAGTTATTTTTCTACATATAGTTTTTCTGATCTGTAGAGGTCAGTTAATCATAAGGTGTCAAGACAGGGTAATAGTTAGCATTTAACATTTCCAAAATTCTATTAAAAAAGCTACAGACACCCTCAAAAGAGAAGAATTATACTTGTTTAAACAACTGAACTCCCTGCCACAAGGAGAACCCAGACTTTAATACACCTTATAATATAGGACAAATAAAAAAAAGCCCCAAGGGCTTCCACCTATGAGTAATACAAGAATAAATTAAACTGTACAGGAAGAATAGAAAGGAATTTTCTCCTTTCTTTTCTAGCGTGTCTGTGAACCTTCCCTTTACAAAATTACCCTTGGTGACTGACAATACAGTAAGTCCTCAGTCATGCGGACAGACAAATGCCTACTTGTATGAGAGAGAAAATAAATCTGGCCGTGAGTTGGACGCATTACTGGGAATCTGAAGAGACCAGGCAACGCCTTTTCATACTGAGCTTCACCGTGCAACAGGGAGCTCCAGGCGGCATTTTAAGGGGGCTTCTCTCCTTTCCTATTGTGGATCTAAGTCCGTTTGAAGTGCTCAGACTTCAAGTCTCTCCAAGTCAGATGCTGGCTAGGGAGCCAGCTGTCCTCCACGTGCCTGTAGCATACGGGCTCTTGGTCTGTCACCAGAAGTCCCTTAATAGAAACACAAGAATCAATTACAGGTACCAATATGGCATTTCACAATCATAAAATCCGATATAAACCTGAAGAGAAGGTTAGATTGTGCTCCTAAAGCCCTACTGGTCTGTACTAGGATCCATCACAGACCGGATCTTTTGCCTAGCAGATAATCCTATTGCCTAGAAAACTCGGTAGTTTATGTCTTCACAGCATCTTTTGGGGATTCGTTCTTTCTCACCAACCTAGCTACCACCCTCTGGTCTCCTCCTCCTGATCCCCAGCCGCGATGTCACCCTCTGGCCTGCTTACAACACCCAGCACCCATTCGTCCTCCTGCCGACACGCTGCTTTGGGTGAGCATTCCAAAGAACATAATTTAAAAGTGATGGTATTAGACATCAGAG
This sequence comes from Chroicocephalus ridibundus, assembly GCF_963924245.1. Classification (NCBI taxonomy): domain Eukaryota; kingdom Metazoa; phylum Chordata; class Aves; order Charadriiformes; family Laridae; genus Chroicocephalus; species Chroicocephalus ridibundus. The sequence continues at coordinate 54,904,500 of NC_086291.1, read as the reverse complement.
TGAATATTTGTAAGGGGAAAGCATCCATTCGTTTGTTTGCGGGTTTTTTCTATGTTATAAAACATTAAAAAAAGATAATGTTTATATAATACTTTATTGTTTAATTTCAGATGTAAATATACTTACGTGTATATACACACATATATTTACATCATGAATTCCACACGCTCCACACTTTGACCTCACAAGTCTGGGGGATCCGTAGTAAAGTAACATTTCTATATCGTGGAACTCCCCGACACAGACAGGGCACGAACATGCAAGAGAACTCTGAGCTGGCAGACAAAGAAACCAAACAACTACAAAGTTTTCTTTCAATCTGCCATGAACACAGACAATAAAACCAAGATTACCAAAGTGAGACCCAGTCTACAGCTTCCTTAACCATATCCCCAAATCGAACATGTTTGGGGATTTTTTTTGTTTTTATTCTATGCCTGGAAATTTTAATAGAAATGTTATTGTACATTTGAAAACAGAACAAACTTGAGGGATTATATCAAATCAATTCCACTGGGATTTGTGTCCGCTCTAATCCCCTATTCAGTCTCAATCTCATTAACATACCAGGCTTAATTGGCATTTCATCCCTGCATTGTGTCTCCAAAATGAACAAGGTGTAATTATGTTAAAAACAGCACTTCAACGGTTTTAGTTTAATTCATGTCATTCATCCGCGTCAGAATGAACGCAGATGTTCTATTGCGGGATACAGCAAGAGATGAGCAGCTTTGAAACCACACTTTTTCGTTGAAAACTTTATGTTAAAAAAGTTATTTAAGTGAAACGTAAAACACAGTATTTTCTTCTTTTGTTTCAGTTGCTATACAACATTAACTTTCAAAAGCTGGTTCTGCTTAATTTGATTTTTCATTTTCAAATGAACAGCTGTGTTTAAGTCTAAAAGCCCTTTGTTTAAGCATACAGAGCCCCAGAAAAGGTTTGAACAAAGCATCTTTCTGTAAACACTTGATTACCAGGAAAGGCCTGGCTTTCAAAGTAATCTAGGGGTGTTTTTGCTCTAGGTTCTCTTTTAAAGGAAAAAAATTGCATCACTTCTCAGATGTCAACCAACAAAAGCAACAAATGTTTTACTAATTGCATGGGCTTCTTGTATTCAAGGTAAATAAGCCAAGGCAGAAGAGGGTTTTCCAAATGGCCATTTTCAAACAGTTTTTCCCCCTTCCCCAGTTACAGGCACAAACCCACATTAATGAACAGCACAACTAATCAGCATCGTGTTTTAATTGACAGCAGATCAGCCATCCTTGAATTTTGTGGTCAGACGGGTCTAATACTGATAGTTTCCAGATAAACAGAGTGTATGTACAAGATATTCTGATTAACGTTTAGGTTCGAAGCAGCTACAGAAAACAAGGATCTCAGCTAAGAGTCACTTAATAAGGATTCTTAACCAAATATTATTGCGCATTAAGAAAAAGGCTCAGCGAGGAGGCCCAGGCATTTGCCCAGACTTTCCGTTTTAACATCCATTTTGGTAGCGCTGTACTCCCCACTTCACCGTCCTTGTGAGGAAGTAAATGCACAAGTATAAATCTCTTTATTAAAAATTAGGTAAGCTTTCTTAAGTGATTACTGGTGAAAATACTCTGGAAATCTAAATACCCCTATTAAGCCATTTCCTATTATATTTTCCCAACCAGGAACCATGACAAATACAACATCTATTGTATAAATTCTGTCATTTCCTAATTGCATGGCATCAGGTAAATACGAGACAATTTAGAGCAGCAGGTAAATGGGTAATTAGGGAATTAAGATTTATTATTCAGAATGCATAATAACGATGACTGATTCAAAGGCGCACCCAAAGAAGCAAGCAGAAGTACCTCAATACAATCCCTGCTACAGGAGGCAATGGTGGCTCTTCCTTCAGTACAGGCGACTGGCGTATAATCCCCAAATGCAGCCTGAGTCATTCATTCACAAACTGATTAAAAAGGTCATGTAAAAGGTTCTGGTCAAAGTCAGCGGGATGAAAAATCTTTAATAAAAGCACAGACACAGCATTCACAAAAAATATCGGTGTCTTTTTTAATAATAACCGGTTAATGACGCTTTATGAAAATATGCGGTGGCTTTGGAAATCACAACGCAAATTCCGCCTGGCAGGAACATCCACACAACACCCTGCTTTTATCATCTTCTGAAAGGGAAGGAACATTAAATGGTACTTTCTCACTTTGTATGCAAAGGATACAAGTTCTAAATTATTCTCCTAAAAAGATGCAACATAACTGTAAGCACCTCTGGGTGCAAACCCCATGTTTTTAGGGGGTTTTTAATCATTATTATTTAAAATTAAGGTTAGACAATCATTCTGTGCATCTTTTTCCTCCCCTGTAACACCTGCTTTAGAATTTCACCTACATTAGATAGAGAGTAGACATCCCAAGGATAATTCTCTTCCTACAAGTTTTATGAAAATAAGCAGCTGGAGAGGGGACAATTTGGAATTCACAAATTCACCCATAATTCTTCAGCCCCTGATCTAATCGCTGGTGCGGAACACAGCAGCTCACATGCTGCTAGCCAAAATACTCTGTAGGAAAAGAGCAACAGGGAGAAAAGGATGGTGGTTTTCCAGGCTAATGAAGAATCAACAGAAAAATTAAGCACAATTCAGTTTAAAGAAAGCTAATTAACCAAGACGGAGAAATCCATACGAAATTAAAGCATTTTCATTGCTCACAAAACTACTTGTTTGGTCTTTCTGATAAGAGCTGCTAAAGGGTCTGTTCAATATTTGACATACTTAACCCTAAAAAGTACTTTTCCCAGAGACCTGAGAAGTCTCAGGCCCCGAGTTCGGAGACATTTAAGCACGTGCTCCGTCATCTTCGCCAGACGGAGCCCAAAGACGCAGTGGTCCAATTCCCCTTTGGCCTGAGACTCACACTCCCTGGAGACAGCGGTACACGTCCCTTGTCTTCCTTTCTCACCTAACATACACGGGAAAAGCATAGAAGCAGCAGAAGCAGGTCGAGGAGAAGCTCATTTCAGGTTTATCTTCAACTAAGTCAGATTTAATACAAAACAAAACGTATTCATTGATTGCCAGTAATAAAAGTCTGTTTATTTCATGCTACTGTAACTTGGGAGGTAGAACTTATCTCCAGCAATGCCATTATGTTTAGTATTCAAAACTTATAAACAACATATGACCCTCAAGGCTTAGGAAAGAGTCCAAAATCTGTGTTTTTATTTCGCTGTTGCATTTATGACCATACAACGCAGTTTGAATATAAACAGTTTTGAAGCCACCTGCTTTTGCAAAAGTTATTTTCCACAAATAAGTATTTTCATATCAACGTCATCCAGGTTATCTAAAAACATTTGTTTTTCCTTTATACATATAATCAAAAGCAGCATATGGTATGAAGTAAAACTGTAACTGTAAGAACACAAGCAAAATATTGTCACTAAAATGATTATTGCAAACCTCAAACCTCAGAAGAAGCAAGACCTTAACTTGAATCACTGTCTTCATTCAAATAAGAGATGCCATAAAACTCTAATTTATCCTCAACGCCAGCTGCTCTTTTTATATCTCCTGCGACTGTGCTTTTTGTCAGGGTCTAACATTTACCCTGTTAAACCGCACCAAGTCCCAGCAAAATCCCGTACACTTCATCACGCACCGGCGAAGGGCTGCCTTACCTGGGGCACCAGCCTCTACATTCCTTGTCTCCGGACCCCAGCGGGTTCTGTTTTGAGCTCCCTGACCATTAGCAATGGTGCGCAACCTCTTGGTGAGCACAGGGCTCAGTAACCTGTTACGAAGCACCTGAAGGTAGGAAACACCTGTCTGTCACGGCTGCTCCGGAGGTGGAAACTGTCTATACTTCTTCTCACACAGCAGATAGATGCCCAAAGCATGAGTACGGCGTTGCCGTTCCCCGGTGCAGGACAGGAAGCCCACGCACGCACCCATCCGGTGAGATAATACAGGGCCAACACAGGACAGCCACAAGCTTTCGTGACGCCCAGGAAAAAAGCTGCAGGGAGTGGGCTACTGAAAGAATGCATATGGCTTGCAACTCACACCTGCCTTTGTCCCTAAATTCACCAAGAAGCAAAAAGCATCAGCTAAACTGTTCCTAAACGCCACATACAGGTCACAAGTGCCAAGTGAACCATCCATTTTAAGACAAGCCATGCAGTTTAGCTGATTAAGAATTAATGAACTTGCAATAAGTAAGATTTAGATAAGCGACTACACAAGTATGCACAGGAGGTAGGTAGAGAAGTCAGGCAAATACGGACTTCAAATAAGAATTTTACGCTTGCACTTTAAATATCTAACTCTTCAAAGACAACTTGTCTAGGATTCATGGTGAAGTAAATATAAGTGCATGAGACATTTTTAACATGCAGCTGGGGAGGCTACAAACCAGTCTTCTCTCCTGTAAAATCAAACATGCTAAAATGGCACAATAAATCAATGAAGCTGGGTAGGGAGGTAAAGAACAGTACACGGGAAAGCTTGCTTAACACAAAGAAAATGGAAATGCAGAGGACTGGTAACACTGGTAAATGCAGTCAAAGAAGGAAAAAAAAGATAAAATCAACAGTTATCTTCAGAAAACATTGAAAGCATACAGAGACAGGAGAAAATAAATAGTTGTGTATATAATGACAATTTTACCAGGGATGAGAAAAATGCTTCTTTACATAGGCGCAGAGTGCTCTACTTGTGTATGAGGAAGATCAACTAGAATACCACCTGTGTGAGCAATCAATTTTCCAGCAACATCAGGAGGTGGAGACGGGTATTCAATAGGTAACAGAAAAGATTAGGGAAAAGTCAGGTGTGCTGAAAGCAAACAGAGAACCACATTTAGGTAATTTTCAAGTACTGCTATTAAAAGTAATCCCATTGCACCCCTTACGCAGGACAGGAGCTGTAACAAGTATTTCCTAAGAGCTCCAAAATTCAGCTCAGTTTCAGGTACAGCATCACTGAATATGAAAAAAAAAAAAAAAAAAAGGAAGACATCATTAAATCATAAAGCAAAATATTTTGGCATCAGATATTTTTAGCTGCGATTGGCAGAAGATGACATTGAAGTAAAAAAGAAGTAGCAGAATGGAGAGAAAATTCTACGACTACACCGTGTTTATGTTAATACTGCCCAGGATAAAAATGCAAGGATCTGAGAGGAGCTACCCTATAAGTCAGTTATTGGCTACAGTACTGTGTATATAACTTTTAAATATTTTACTGAAGCTTTCATTACAGGTAATCAAATTAAACCAACAACAGGCCAATTGTTCTACTCCTATAGTCACTTGGGGATGTATCAAAAGTTAAATGTGTCATGGATTGTGACATTGGTCTTTCCCTCAAATACAGATGCAAGGACGAAATGCACCATTCAAAATCTCAATAAATCAATTAAAAGGATATGACACGATCCCTACAAATCTGGGGTCTGGTCTAGAATCCAAGAGGTTCTTGCCAGTTCCTTTGTTTCCACGACAGCCATGACCCAGCTGCAAGGTGCTGAGCAGCACCCGCCTGTACCCACCCGCCCAGCGCGCGCCGCAAACCCCTTTACAGACAGGAGGAACATTCTCTGGGGAAACGGAAAGCGAAGGTGCAAAGAATTAATTTACAGACCAATATTAAGACTGTATCCCGCATGATAATCACTCACGGCGCTTGCTCAGGCCTCCCTCTTGGTGTCTCCATCAGTCGCTGCTGAGAGGAGAAGCAGCCTGGTGATTTATAAACCTTTTTTTTTTTTTTTTTTTTATACGATGTGTACTATGCCAGGAAAAAAATTAAGGATTCTTTTCTAGAAATGCCAGGGAGAATTGCATATAATAGTTCTTTAAATTTTAATGAAACATCAAAATGTTTGAGGTTCCCCCCCGCTCTTGTATGGAAATCACACTACATTGTTGGGAAGTATGCTTTCATGGTAGTTCTATTAGCAAGCTCTCATGAAAAATGTATCAAAGACAGACACTTCCACAAAACTAGTATTTATTTTCTCAAAAGTGAAAATGCAACACGAGAAAATCCCAACCTATCAGCGTAAAACCATGCAAAAACACAATCTAACAGAACATTAACCAAAAAAAACCCAAACTGGAAATGCCGTAGAAACAGAAAAATCTGACAAGCTTCACCACACACGTTCTCATAATGTGAGGAATCGCGCACATCCAGCCCAGCTGTTACACCATCCATGGACTTTCTGCCTGTCCATTTTCCAGGTCCCTCAAGAGCTGGAGTGCCATGAGGAACGTCCTTCCTCCCTCCCTTCTATATTACAGTCCAAATATTAATTTCAAAAAGCCCCTTTTGGTGTCTAGGGGTGAGACGTATGGGGAAAGCCACTTTACAGGTTACATCATCTCCTCACACGGATTACCTCAGTGTTCTCCGGACTGTCCATGTTAAAGATGTTTCTCACTTGTAGCAAAGTTGAGCAGAGTCCTTTGTCTACAATGGCTGATGCAGTAAGCACTACCGAGGGCTATTTTTTACTTATCTTCTTTAAGAACTTTCAGGCCCTCACCAGTGTCAAAAGCCTTTCCAGCGTTCTCTCCGAGGACTTCCAGAATGCTCACTTTTCATCAGGGACCAAGGGATCTCTGATGCTCGCAGGGTGCAATGTCACGATGCTTCATCTCTGACAACGCTAAAATTTTCATGACTTCAGAGCAGAAGTCATTTAAGGGAAGAGACTGGTTAATCCTTTCAAGGTACAAATCACAATGGCAAGATCAAGCCAGTGTGGAGGAGAGCTGCATCCACTGGTCTCCATTGACTTAATGGTGAATAAAATCCTGTACTTGCACACTTGTTTGAAATGCACATTTTCAGGTCATATGATCCCAGGAGTTGGAACTAGGGTCATTTCAGGAGGTGCAAGTGAAGTTTGTGCCTCCACGTTCCCCATCCCTATGTAAGTAGCCCCTTGGGAGATGTTAAATCTGCCCAGACAAACCCTACATGATCCCACATCTCCCATGATGGAGCTTGGGCTGAATGAGGTCTCCCTACAGCGGCAGTCACCTCCCAGAGTGCCCATTTTCTACGTGGGCTGCTCTACCTTCATGTAACAGGATCAAAATACAGATCAGGAAGAAACCACAAGCTCCTGAGGAAGAGGGCTGGAAAGCGAGATGCCACATCTGCAATAATTCCTCCAGCTCATTGCCTGCCCCTGGAACAGCACTTTGGGGACAAGCAACAGGAGGCAGCTGCTATCCCAGAGACCCACGAGAGAAGGACAAACACGTCCAGGTGTGTGTTGTGCAGCACATGCAGGTAATTTGGATGCTTGTGAGAAATATAAGATCCCTGGTGCATATGCTGCACCACTGATAAAAAAGCACACAGTAAATTGGAGATGGCACATCGACACGCCAGTAGGACCATGTGCAGGGTACAGGTAGGGGACCGCGGCATGTCATTTGTGAGAGCTCCCACACAAGGCTCCGGGGAGCTGCAGTACACAGCGTTTTCTTCAGAAAGAGACACCTCCCACATTCTCCCACGTAGGGTTTATTAATAAAGTCAATGAAACTTATTTACAGAATATATTGATGACACAATAGTTCCTGGATCTCACAACACCCTCTGATCGGCTGGGTCTTTTTACCTTGCATGTTATAAATACAGCACCTTAAAAATTAAATAATGAGAAGCCCTTGAAGATTTTAGTGTGCTAGAAAAAAGGTTTCAAGAACACACCATCAAAGTTCTAGCTTCCTGGATGCTGCTAGGAAAACATTTCTCATTCCCTTCAGTTCTTTTCTTTTTTTTCCACTAGTATTTCTGTCACCCTCCTTCTGCCTGGGACAAAGCACGGACGAGGATTTCCCAGCACAATGCACACCTATTCCTCAGCTTGGCTGTTCTATAATCAAAAAGAAGTAATAATCATAATACAAACAGCTGGATTCATATTCTCCTCCATAGACTGCAAACCCATATATTTTCTGTACAAAGCGGTGAAGTCTGTGTTTCATACAGCTAAAAACTACGTGTTTGCGTAAAGAAGGATTGCTCCATGCTGGGCTGACGGTTTCACTTTTGTAGGGTTTTATTTTGTAATAAGTCTTCTCTTGCCAAACACCTTTTTTCCTCCAGATGAGGAGGGGAAAGCACAATAGCAAGGTAAAATGGGAAGCACAAATACTTTCAGACTTATAAATACAACACCCATTTGTTCTTGTGAGATTAAGAAGTGCTGGCTCACTACAATCACCCTTTCAGTTTACATTAGAAATCCTCAGTGTCTGTTAATACTTAAGTCATGACTTTACTTCCTGAAATATTCATCAGTCCCACACTGTAGCCTCAGATTGTAAATGACATTTGATTTTTAATTCTACAAATTATATAAGCTCTGTCTCCTCACCCTATTTTCCTCAATAACGAGTGGTGACTTAAAAACAAAAAGCACACCGATGTGTGGCAGCCTGAAGTCATCAGTTCCCACTTCCTCGGCCAGACCGACCGCAGCGAGTCAGGCCACACCACTAAGTCCCTCCACAAATCCGTAAAAACACTCTGCAGCCACTGGGAGTTTAGATAAACTCTATATGAATGATTTATTCCCATTCTGAAAGCAAGTTGTTTCTTGATTCCAAAATGAGAAATGGTACATAAATAGCCTCGCTTCACAACGCAACTCATACACCAAACAAATTCCTTTCATTTATTGTCTGAGTTTTGATATTTTCCCTTCCTCCCTACTCCTTATCCCAATTAGCCTTTTCACTTGTCAGCTTCATGGGTGGCACACAGAAAGCTCGGAATACTAATGCATCACCAAAAGGAGCCAAAGCAGCGGTGGGCTGTCGGAGAAAGCAAGCTGCTGCTAGGGAGCATTAGTGGTCTTTGCAACCCCAAAAAAGACCCTTTGCAGCCCACACGTTCCTAAACCCTTCGGATAAACTTGAGCTGGTACCTTAGTGACAAGGAATTAAGGAAGTGATTTTTAAGTGCAATAAAATATTCAAGAGGAGCAGACAAAGAAGTGAGCCCGCACGCCCCCCAGGATGCTGCAAACAGTGGTACTTTAACTTCATTTATTTTTATTATTTTTTTTTACACCTCAACAACTAATATACATGACTATCAACAAACGAACCTGTGACTTACCATCTCAACACTCTTCCCTGTCTATTTACAAGCAGTGAATTATTTATGTTGTATAAGAGCACATACAGGAAGAGATCCATACACATAGAAAACCAGAGAACATCAACTCCCAATGGGCAGCACCTTGTCTTAGAAACTATGAGGGCTAGTCCCAAAATGTTGAAGTATCACAATGTCTGTAAAACTTCGGTCTCTAGATTACTTTGATACTTAAAAATTTACCTTATGTTCACAGTCTGCTCTAATGCAAATCCCATTACTCTGGGCTACAGCTCAACTTTATTCTGCTAGCGAGGAACTTTTATTGGCAGTAAAGCCCAAGAGAATAAAACTTGCCCGAATTAGATTGTTCCCAGTGTCTTTCCTACAGGAGAAGCACGAGCCATACCAGCAGCCATTGAACCCTGGGGGTATTAAGGGGAAGCTGCACTTATAACAGCAGCAGATCATCACCAGGTTACTGTATGTGGAGTATTTTAGGGTGCATGAGGTTAGCAGTCAGAAGTGTCGAGAGCAGCAATGGCAAGAGCCAAAGGTCCTTCGCTTTCCTTCACACAGCCCTGACGATGCTTTCCGGCACTAACCCTACACTATACTGGGCAGCACCGCAACCAAAGAGATTCGAGACGGTCAGCAGAACCCCTGGGGATAGTGATAAGAGCCAGTCCAACCAATGCCAAGGACTTTATTTGGATTTTTTGGGGTGAGAGGAGGAAAAAAAAAAAAAAAAAAAAAGATGAACTTTTTTTCTCGGCAGTTGGATTAGATGATCGTTGTCAGTCCTTCCAACCGAACTATTCTATCTTACTCTTATTACGACTTGCAAGAGTGTTTTCTTCTAACGTACCTCTTAATGAACTGTTGTCACTATTCCAAAACTATCCTACTACAAAGGCTTTTCAACGCATCTCCTCTTAAAATTAGTCACCCAACAGTCATCCTCACAGTTTATTAAATTCCCTCTGCTCTGCAGTCAACCGCAACGCAGCTGCGCAGTCAGAATGATAAATACCCCAGAAAAGCACAGAAGAATCCAAGATACACTGCTTAATTTTGTTTGCTCCTTCGCCCGAAGCCACTTTCTCCTCTGACACAATATCTGATATTGGCTGAGAACCTCGTATTTCTCCAGGCCATGGCAGGAGTCTCATCTGAGCGCAGCCCTGACAGGGGGACTATAGAGATCAAGCGAGGACTGTAAACAAAACGCATCCTGTTTATGACAGTCGGCACAGAAGAGCCATTTCCCTCCTGCTTGGCACTTCCCAACATGTCACTTGGCATCTCCTCGCTGTTTTGGGAAGAAAGCTCATTAGCAAATTCGTTTACTGCTAAGAAATTCTCCTCCTGAAGGACCGTATCTCAAGGGGGAAGCACTGGGAAGGGATCGCGGCACATCCAGCGGGGCCTGGACGCTGATGGAAATTGTCAAGTTTCCAGGCACAAGAAATCAGATGTTTCCAAATTGTTGTGTTTCCACATGAAAATAAATGGGTGAGAAGCTGCAGCTATTCACTGGCTTCTACCACCGCCTCCATGGCAGAAGCTGTGTGTCTCAAAGGCTACTTCCAACTAATGGATCTTTCTACGATGCATTTTAGTCTTATGACTATTCACTCCGATCTTTCTCTACTAAAATATAGATAGCATAACACAAATTCACCTCCTACAGAACAGACTATTGTTAGAATGTCCTTCTACCAAACTCAGCAGGAGCCTTTCAGAGAGAAAAAAAAAAAGCACACATCTTCCTGTTTTCCAAACTGCTTTATCCATAACGCCCAAGGCTGGACTGAGTTTGGCAGATAAAAAGTTGGAATTTTATCTAACAAACTACTTTATTCTTTCCATCAACTACCACTAGTTCAAAGGACACATACAATCAAGAATATGATAATACTGCCCTAGGTCACAGTGCACCTGGGAGTAGGAGAAAGGAGGAGCAGCCCACTGTCCCAGTAAATCACAACAGTCTACTCTGTACTGGCCTAAAGGCAACTTGAAAATGGAAAATAATATCAAGTGAATGCCGTAAACAAGAAAAAACTTACAGTTGACAAAAGCATTTTTCAAGATTGTTGAAAAATTTGGAATTTATTTTTTTTTTAATATACCTTAGAAGCAGATCTTTGCTACCATGAAGGACTTGAAGACTAGCAAGGAGTGAAATTACAAGAGGACTTGAGAGAAACTGAGGCCACCGACGTGACATTGCTGCCACGGCTGGAGTAGTTTGGGATGTCACCGCGCCAGAGGCAAGGCAGCAAGGGAACTGCAGCAACTCATCACAAGGCATTGAAAAAGTAATTAGACAAGCCTTTATAGCAACTCATTTAAAGAGTCATCTGTTAATAACATTTTAAAATTATCAGATGACTATGCTGAGTCACTACAACAAGATTATCACACAGCTTTAACTCCAGATACTGTGTTAATTATTTCACCCTGGCACAAAGCAGACACACAAAACAATGCTGTTTGTTTTGGTAAACATTCAGTACTCCTTCAGCCTTATAATCCTTTATCATACCAAACTTCTTCACTAAACCCAGAAACATCATTTTTAAATGTAGGGTAAACTGGGGGCTGGGGGCTGTTGGGCAAGTAGCAGAAAAGTTACCGTTCTTCAGGCTTATTTATACAGCTTTCACAAGGTGGTGCACAAAGTACACAAAGATGTTTATTTACAGTCTTTCCAGGTCATCATTAAGCAAAATCCTAGCTCTGGAAAAATTAAGATCAAAGCCTAAGTACTGAGTGCTACACAAATTAGATCTATAGTGAGTTTCCATATGAGGTACCTTAAATCTCCATAAAGACAGGAAGAAAGAGATAATCCCAAATATCACCAACAACACTGGACAAAACGGAGACTGCAAACCTGGGACTTTGCCAAAAGTAACTTGATAAAAATAGCTAAATCTGTAGCAGATTGTGTACACAAACACACCACCAAAAGAAAAATAATAAAATCAAAGAACAAGAACAAATGGCAGCCTGTTCAGACGGTGTCAGAGGAGGAAAAATGGTGCAGTTCAGGCTGGAAAGGCCGGTCTGAAGGAACCACCTGGAATCTAAAAACAGGAATATCAGATGGACGAATGGACGAGGAGGAGACTTGGCACAGCATCAGTACCTGCTTCATCTCGGAAATGGCTAAAACTAGCAGTAAGTCTGCCATAATGCACACATCTTAAGTACTGCTGCAAACTCCAAGCGCTCTTTCTAAAGTTAGATCAGGTAAAGCGAAGTCTGTTAAAGAGCAATTAAGTATATTACAAACTGGGTTCAGCTCACTGTGGGGAATCGATAGATCCCCTGGTTCTGTGTCCCTGCAAGTAACGAATCAATCAAGCCAGTGCCTCGCGCTACTCCCACACAGGAAGCAAATCTGTTTACAGTCCTGGAATAAATAAATAAATGAAACTCAACCCTAGACAACACCCTAAGTTTTCCTCAGTGCATGATATTAACAGCAGAGGACTAAGCCGCCAATTGCAGCAGTCACACTCCATTAAAAGAAAAAAGGAAAAAAAAAAAAAAGAGGGTGAGTCTGACATCTTTGTGTAGCAATAATATGCCAGCAATGCACACAAACAAGAAAACATCTAATATAAACAAACATTTCTCAAAGGCATGAGGGACACAGAAATATTGTGCATCTTACATGTGAAAAGTTTGATTAAAACTACTTCATCGCTATAGAAAAGTTAACTAGCACGGATCTGTTCCAAGTACCGGACAACCCAGTAACTGGAGATCTAATCTGATGTATTTAAGCACAGTTGCAATCTGGATCTTCAGGAAAAATCCACTTTTAATTGTTATGGAGAGAACCGTATTTACATCCAACTCCAGCAACTTCGCTTCTGCATTGCATCAATCCAATCTACACGGGACTTGCTCTGCTAAATGCTAATTTTTGATGCTGAGCTACTGCAAACATCCAGGGAATATACAAAGCCATTAAGTACATACCTCCTGTATTGTTACGTACCCAGAAATAGAAATAGGGGCTTAATTTTGAACAAGGCATTCATATCTGGCAAGGAAAGGTACAGCTTTGGAAGGGAAAAGAAAGGAGAAATAACAAATTGTTCTTTTTATCATAAAGCACCTTTAGAATCATTTGGCAAGGAATCCGTTCTGGACTTCTTCAATCCTGTGAGAGAGATTAAAAAGGAATAAAAATAACCTGAATTAACTATACAGGATTAGGGAAATCCAGCAATCTCCTGGGAGCTGAGCCTCGGGCTCAGAAGAGGTACTAACTCAGCTCAAAACATCAGCACAAGAAAGTCTATTACAAAGCAAAAGACACAAAGCAACGACTCTCCAGAAAAGAACGGCTGAATCTGAATTTAGACACTGCTTCTATTATTATCCATCAGCCTCTCAACTGAAGGGAAACCGATACCAACACAATAAATACGTCAATGTTTACCAAGCACTTTATTAAGAACCGTATCATTCTGCGATGCAAAATGAAAACCGAAGCAGTATTGCTTGGTCAAAGCCCTAAACTCGGCTTATTGAACCCTGTTTAAACTCCATCTCAGCTGTCCTGTCTATACAAAAGCTTTTGCCAGATAAGGGATTTCAACACTCAAAAGAGTTAAGCAACTAAAAGCCATCTAGATATACTTACTATAGCCTGCTCAGCGAGGCTTATCATTCCTCCCTGTTTTCCCCTACCACTTGTTTTTATACCCACTTGTTACATCTTCAATTAAATTACATTCCAAGCTAATTAAGATAATAACCACTTTGTGTTTTTGTTAAGCAAGTGAAACAATGAGATCCCTCTTGTCTCTGATGGACTCGGGGTAATAAGGAGCCAAACAGCAGCCACCCCAGAGATGAATTTAATGCCTTTAGATGTATAACACAGCGTTAAAGAAAACAAGCTAAAGCACAGAAGAGAGCCGGCATACGGCCATATGATGTACAGGGCCTTTCCTCATCTCGTGGGGCCGAGTATTTTTTCAAGGAAAGTGAAAGGTGATCATTAAGGCAGATAGAAGCCTTCCAAGACGTATGATGTACCCAACATCATTTCAGCAAGCTCTCATGCAGAAAACCAGAAAACTTTCATTTTCGTCATCTTTCATGGGTCTTCGGCACCAAGTGCAACCGTAATACTGAGGCTGCAGCAGCTTTTAGAACACACAAGTACTCAACTACTTTGGTTAAACAGCTTGAGCAAAAACACACACTCGTTCCACTCCCACTTTCCTGAAACGAATTAGATGTGAATGCTTAGATGAGGGCAGAAAAACCCAACTCACTAGTGGGAGCACTGTTTGAATGTCAGTCGTACAGCACGCCTACTGCAGTGACTGAATAGTGTAACATTTTCACGTAAAAAAAAAAATGGTTTCATAAGTCTGTTTTCAAAAAAAAGAAGTCAATTTAATTAGAAACCCTCTCTTGTTAGATGTAAGTGAGAAAGGTCTGCGCGCATGGACCCAGGCATCTTCTAGTAAATAAAGGACACATCTGTGCTGATGACATTTTACTTACTGGTTCCCGAGAATTCTGTGTTTGCCCCAGGCACCACTTCAAGAAATACAACTTATTGTTTTGGGGCTTGATCTAATTTTATTGTTTATTACATTTCATAAATTGCTATTCTGGGTAGAAGCGATTAATAGACAATTCTATGTATCCTCCTCCAGAAATTTTCCAACAGAATAATCAGAATAAACAGACCAGCAGTTTCATGGCTTCCTATATTAGTGTGTGTCCCCCCTCTGTAAAACCGTGAAAGTTAACTTCAAAAGTAACACTTCAATCTCTATCACGTAAGCACACATTTTATGAGTTACTGAAAGAGTTCTGTAGCCTTTTTCAAACAACAAAATTGTATTTGACATCTGACAAAACCAAATATGTTATGGTAAGACCTGGCAGCATTCAGCACTTAATTTTTAAGGAAAGAGTCTGGCTTTTAAAAGTCACCAGTTAAACTGGAGGTTATTTTTGGTTGCTGGCACTTAGCTCAGCTCTAATTTCTAGTCACTTCAGCTTCCCTTGCTGCCACACGAAGCAGGTGGATCCCGACGGCAGAGGCAGCGCTGAGGCTGCCAGAGAGGAAACCAGAAACTCTTTAATTGCCCCGGAGAAGCGAGAGAAGCACAAGGGATGCAAAAGGGGAGGAGGGAAGGATGCCAAAGAGGGAATATTTACCAGAAATTATAAATCCCAATCATGGGCATATGTGAAGGATCAATCCTTTTTTTCCTTCAATGCCTGAATTTTCCCCCTCTCAATTCTGTCCCATGTATCTGTCTCTTTTTGACATTTCTAATGCTCTCGCTTGGAATAGATAGCAAATGTCTGAATTTCCTACCGAGACCACAACCTAGACGTGGTGAAGGAAACGGTGCAGGCATTTTGGTCACCAGCTGAACTGGCAATTTACAGCCAAAGAGAAAGGAACGCAACATTTAAGATATGAGCTAAAGCCAAAGGAATTTAGTTCAAAAATACAGAGTACATTTGTGTCCACCCACTGCAATAGTCTCTCTCTCGCAATTTTCTGCCATGAAGTTCTTTATAATTAGCACACCACCAAGCCTGTTAATCCGCAGAAAAAAATCAATGGATACAACTTTGGAAGACACAGAATGAAATTCTCCATACCGAAATGTCTCTCTTTAGCTGCATAGTCATTAGGAAAAAGAGGGTTTAAGGAAATCAATTATGGTCTTAACCTGCTCAGTCACAAAATGCATGTCAGGAGAAAAATACAACTCTTTCAACAGCTGTTATTAAGCAAGACACCTTACAGGCAGCCCTCTCTGCCCATACGCGCGCACACACACACACCAAACACTCTAGTCCACAAAACCACCCAACTAATAAAGCCCAGTTTCCTTTGGATTTTTGTTGTACATCTTTTAAGTTTTCCCATGAGGTAATGAATCAAACGTCCTCCCACATCACCCCCAGCAGCCCCACGCTGCTCACCCTTCCTCTCCCCCCACCTCCCCACACTTTCTCTCCAAGTCCTCTACTACTTCTGAACGTGTGGGCTAAGGAAAGCACAGACCCTTCTCCTTGCTGCCACCAAACTAAATCGAGCATCCCAGCTGCCTCTGCATCTTGTTTGAGTGAAAGCAACAGACTTGCTCCCTCCTTTGCTGCTTTGCATGAATCTTCCCGGCTTCAAAAGACCTGCCCCAGTTTGACCGAGCCAGTCAAGGGGTTGAGAAGGGAGGGCGAATGAACACCACAAACTTCATAGCCATCTAAAACTAGTCCAAAAATAAGTTTTCCTTCTGATTTTAAAAAACGAAGCTGGTCTGACAGCCTAGAAAAAAATCCCACAACAATGCAGTCCACTCAATGCAAATACCCCAGCATCTCCGCGTCAGCTTGCGGACGCGGTGTTAAAACTGGAGCCCAGTACAATAAAAAAAAAACCCAAATAATCTTTTTTAAACAGTCAGAGGCTCAAATTCCTGTGATCTACAAACCCAAGCCTGAGATTTAACAAAACTTTGATCTCATATTAAATCTAGCAACAAAGATATTAATCTCAGCATGACATTTTAAAAGCAGATGGAGACTGCCCATGAGAATGAACGTGCACCGTGTCTTCTCACGGAAGACAGAGAGATGAATAATCCAGGTAAATTAACAAAAGGATAGAAAAGCTTTTCACAGTTAAATGTCCCGTTCAAACTCCACCATGATTAACAGCTTAATTTTCAGGGTACCTAACAGCAGAATGTCACTTTCAGCATTTATTTGGCAAAGAGACCCACAAATCAAATAATTATGTTGTCCCAGTCAACGGATTGAGATATGATTATTTAGCCGCTATGAGAAGCTCTCACAAGGTCTCCTCCGTTCGAACGCACTTACACACAAAAAACTGATGGCAGCCCTGAAAATAAGTCTGATCTGATCACTACACTCTTCCTTGATAAGATATTTTAGATGAATAGTAGCTGTTCGGCCATGATCAATGATTTCAATAGAAACGGCTATTCTATTTTTTTTTTAAAGAAAACTAGCTTCTTCCAGCTATGCTGACTCTAATTGTGATTATCAAACAGTCTGTACCTTGTCACATAACATTTGGTAAAGATGCAAAACGAGAAACAAAAGTAATATTTGTAATTCTCATATTCATAACACATCTGAAGAGCGACTGTTTATGGAAACTCCAGACCAAACAGCTAATCCTCAATCCTGAAATCACCATTTCTGTTGGCCCCAAAGTGACTTAAGTGCAGCCGGAACAGCCTCCACCCGCCCAGGAAGACTTTTCTACGGCCGGATTAACTGTGACGTTACCTCACTTGTAACAACCGGCTGGAGTTTTCCATGGCACATCCGCTCTTTTATGGAGGCGGCTGCTGATGTTGGAAACATTAGGGATGTTTGAACCCAGTCCTAGCTGACAGCTCGCCGAGGCTGCGCTGCAGAGGTGGGATTGTGTTAATTGAGCCAGGCAGGCAGCGTGGAAAGGGCAGCTTTTCCCCCAGGACGCCCAGGGGTGCCATGAAGAATTCTCAGCGGACCAAGCACCTCCGGTGTGATCCTCAGCACAGGGCAGGCTCGGAGAAATCAGGTGTCAGCTTGGGCCAAGAGGAACAGACCAGGGCTTCATCTTACAAATACTACCCCAAGTAGTAGGGAATTTACACGTACAACAGATCAGATACTGCAATATTCTATGATTCTATGATGTGGCTTTAATAAACACCTACTCTAAAAAATTCTCCTCGTCATTTAGAGCAAAACTCAGCACTTACACTTTTGCTAAGAATGGACAGGAAGGAAACACTTTACCTATTGGCTGACATTCTTTTGCCCCAACAGACAGAAACTGAAATACAGTCTTTTCAAAGAAATGTAAAGAGGTTGATTTCTTTCAACATCTGAAGGTTTCACAGAAGTAGATGTGTACACCACACTTCTGAGCAGCACCAGATGACAGTCTGCACAAATACCCAGGCTTCACGATAAATCACGTTCACGCTATTTTTAATTTTTTTTTTTTTTTTAATTTTACGTGGTCCTGTAAGTTGGATTTATATGACTTATCTTCAGTGTACTCATTTTTTAGGAAGTCATATCACGTAAAGCGACCAAAATATTCTTTTCTGTAAGAACCATAAAAATAAATTGGAACCATTACAGCAAAAAACACGCAACGTCTACCCCGTGCCACTCCACATCGCTACTACAATAAGGACACCAGTATTCAAACTTCGGCCGAGGTGCTGTCCCTGTAAGTCCCTATAACCAGCACCTCCAGAAGCTCTCCAGCCACACGCGGCCCCGGGGCATCCCAGCAGTTTTCCACCCCAACACAGTGGAAGGCAAAACCAGCAACAGTCAAAAATTACACCAAATCTGAGTCTTACTGGTGAAGATGCAGCAGTAAGATTGCTTCCCGCTGCAATCCATCGTTAAATTATTGTGACCCTTTTCCATTCAACATTTGAACAGGTGTTTGTCTTCACTGAATATCGGAGTAACCAAAGAGGTTTAGGTTTCATTAACAGCGCAGGCTTTGATCATTTATCTATTATTTGGGCACAGCTTAGAGCTAAGAGTAATAACGAGAAAAGCTCATTCCACTATGGTTGTTATATACCTGAAAAAAAAAAACGTATTTGAGATTATTAGACCACATAAGAACTTCATATAATTCGTATTACACATTCAAAATGTATTTAGAAAACAATTGTATAGTACATTAGCAATAATTATTATATGTGGACAAAGAGCTCATGTAGGGCAAACAAAAATACCAGTTAGTATTTGAAGCCAAAAGGAATTTTAGGAATAAGTGAGCATTTCACGGCGGCTTTCCAAACTACAGTGATACATCAAAATACGTCAGTCAAACCAAAACCATACCAACCTTCTCCAGAAAACATGAAAAGAGAATTTACACACTGAGAGGGGAAAAGAAGCCACAAGGAGGGTTTTAGGAGCTGGGATATTTAGCTTGCCATCTTGTGGCTGACTTTACTGCAGATCGGAGAGCTCTAGAAAATTCTCATTAGCAAACGAACAATACATTCCCCATTTTCTTCATTTACATTTGCTTATCATTTTTATTTGTCAACTAATAATAGAATCAGATATATTAAATACTACCTAAGCAAGTCACAGAGATGAGAGAAATGTTGTCCAAGAGGAATTACATGCTTTCTTCAAATCATTTAACATCTGGATAAATCTTTTTTTTTTTTTTTTAAACTACATCTACATGCTGTTTCTCTAGCAGCAATAAAAGTTTTCCAAAGACAAAAAGTAACCAAAAAGGTAAGTGTCTGCCAGTAAAGCCTTCAGCTCAACTTGCCAGATCTCATTAGAAATCCAGTGTCGGAGGCATCCTCCCCGCGACACTCGCCCGTGTAACCATGTCCTGCACCAACGGATTTCATATTTCCAGAACCACCAGGCAGGAACGAACTCAGTTACTGCACGTTTAGGTATGAAGAGTTTAACCCAAAGGCAAATGGAGGTCTGAAGCAGGAAGAGAAAGAAGTTTTTTTTCTTCCCCTTATCCTGAGAAGATCACAAAGGAAAGGTTATCTCTGGGAACTCTCCAGCTTACGCCATTATTCGTCTGTAGCACGGGGTTAATATTTTGGCCTGCAGTGCACAGAATGAAGCTTTTTCCTTCTTATAGTTCTACCGAAGTCCAGTGCAAAACCAGAAGAGCTTTACGAGCCAAACTAGGCAGGGCCCCTTTAGAAATGCGTGCGGGTGCCCATTTTCAATGAACATTAAAATGCCACAAATACTGGTCTGCTGAGAATTACAGAACAACCTTCTCATAAAAAAATAGCTCTCAACCAAAAGCTAACTGAAAACTTGTCCAGGTAAACAGGCCCTTCCTTACCCCTTACAGTTTTTTCCCCATACCTGTAGCACACATCCATGCATGCTCTGACTCAGTCTAAGCACTCTCATTCATTTCTATCTTTCCAATATTTAACTAAACTAGTCATTTTTCAATTGTCAACCTATCCAAATAACTTTGCCAGCAGCACAAGTCATCTCTCTCATAATTATAAGAGATACTAAGAGCCTCCTTTCATCTTCCAGTGAATATATATTTCTAGTTTCCAAATACCTGCTGCAATTTGTTATCCAGGGCTGCTTCTTGCCCCCGGCAGTCTCCTTTCTGTAATTCAGTGACATTCTAAGGATCCAACAATGTGTTGTACAGCAGCAGTACATCACTTATTTTAAGATGTTCAAATCGTTTCCTGATACCAATGAGAGTATTTCTTCAGCCTTTCAAACTACTGCTACATATCAGAATGATTTTTTTTTTTTTGGAACCACTGAACACAAGAACACCTAAAATGGTTTTTCTTCATCTGGGTCTACAGCCAGAGTATCTTTCCAATGGGCTCCTTACTAAAAACTGGTTTAAAATTCTCAAATACACAGTCCATTTATTAAGGAGCTTAAATGATCTACATCCTTTTGAGTCTGGGTGAACTATTATTACTCAATCAGAATTTGTTCCGCCTTCCACTTCCAATCACCTTCAAGCTTAAATTTCACTTAACACACTCATTTCCACTTTTAACACGGCCAAATCGAGGGACCATATGGACCTAGTAAAATTATTAAAAATGGAGGCTCTCTGCTTTAATAGTGTGATCAACTAATCAAGCAAAAACTCGTAAAACCAACATTATGAAACATTATAACAGCATTGTAAAAAACAACAAGCCCAGTCTTTCAGCAATTTGACAGCACTGAGAAAAATCCAATTACTATCATCCCGGAATAAATACATCCCACAAAACAATACAACATTTCCATCGAGAATGGGTTTATGGCTCTGGGTCACTGTCCTCCTCCTGTAGGCACATTGAGTGGTTTGGTTAGCTGTTAACTCTCTTGTGTGTTCACCCTTAATGCTGTATTTCTTATCTTACAATCCCTATTGACATAAAATCTCTTCCCACTTTGTACCGAGTCTGTCTTCTGCTTCTGCCTATTAACTCGTGTCAATATAGCAAAGGGAGCAAAATAAAGCAGCGAAGTCGATAGTCATCCATCACATTTTTGTGCAACTGCTGCAAAGAAGAGGAACAGAGAGGTCAAAAATCCGAGATGCCGTAGGGAGCTGCCCCAGCCCTCCAGCCCTGCCTGGCATCGCTGTCCTGTGGCTCACACAGCCAAGGAACGGGGCTGCCCAGGCCAGAAATTCACCTGCCAAATGACCACGGAGCATCCCGACTATTCACAGCAAAGACCACACGCTGCAGCCGAAGCTGCTCTGATCTCTTCTGTGGCTTTTGCAAATAAAAGTCCCTCACATGAAGTCCCCCATACAAACCATCCTTGTTTTAGGAAAATCACAAACTGGGGTGGGATTTACCAGACAGTCCCACCTTCCTCCCTAGGCTTTTTCTGCCCTTCCCACAATTGCACTTTTCTAACTCAGTGACAAAGTACCTCTGGGGATAAAGGGAGGCATCATCACCGAACACTGAACTGGACAGGATGAGCTTTCTTCTCCCCCAATCCCTGCAACAATGGGAACACTAGAGATCTGAATTCGGAACAAAGAAGAAAGCATTTATCAGACAGAATAGAAGAGATTAAAGCATTTCTACCTCTGATTGAATGACCACAGTATCACATTCCCTCTGCTCCTGCTGCTACAGCAGGAGTGATTGAGCCCCGGCACAGGGGCCTCGCTGAGGGAGGGAGGGGGCAAATCCTCCCTCCGGAATTTTAATCTCCTGCTCCTGGAACCAGGAAATCATTACCCAGTGCAGCAGAGAAATGAAGGCTACACGGCATCCAATGTCTCCCCGCTGGTAATTTCTACACGAGAGACAGTTTATTTCAAAGAGACTGTATAAGGTATTGCAGGCCTTTAAGTTGTATGGGACTGATGAAGGGCTAAAAAAACCAAAAAAAAACAAAAGGACAAAAAGGAATAAAAAAAGAGAAAAAATGAAACTGTGAACACAATTTAAAGATGGATGAAAAGAGCCAAGTTGAATCTGTGACTTCCACTGTGGAGCAGTAAAATACATTAACAAAATATGTGCTGCAAAAGACATTACTTTAGTACCTTTTATACACACGTGGGCTTAACTCAAGCCCCTTTTCTCCTTTCCAGTGGACAATGCTGGGGTGCCAGGAAGAGAAGAAGGTGCAAATCTGAGGGCTGGCTTCTGGATTGATTTCCAGATGAAGAGACTTCTGACTCCAACTCATGCTCGTTTTCGGCTCAGCAGAGCCTGTTGCACCCAGCCACACCAGAAGCACAGCTGCGCAAGGTGGGAACACACCAGAGCTCACAGCTCACTGCTTTAAATTCAAAACTCATCCAGTACCAGAAAAGAAGGTTTTGGTTTCCCTTTGTCCTAACGTTTGCAAGAACAAACTCTCCAAAAAGAGGATTTTTTCCAAGTTACAGAACTATTTAGAGACAGGTCTACCAAGCCACGTAAGCCAGCCATCCTCTGTTACAAAAGATGAGAAACCTTAACAACACTTGTACATGTAAGAATGCTTGAGATACTACCAGAAAGCTAAATGGTTTTTTTTCTAAGAAACCATATCATATTTACTCAAAGGAAAAGCTACATAGTATAAGTAAAAGTTGGCTACTTTTATCACAAGTCTTACAACACTTGACTGTTCCTCAAAACTGCCAGTTGCTAGATGTGGATTTCCATCATTTCAGAATCAATTTTCATAGTAAGTTACTGACCTTCATACTTACGGAGAACCACCTTATTAAAATGGCAACGTTGGCAAAAATGAAAGCAAATAGAAAGAAGATTTGTTGACTTTAAATGCTGGGGGGTTGATCATTTTTGCATTCCCGAGATGCGACGTCAGCTATTCTGTTGGGCAGAATGTCAATCTTGAAGAGATGTAAGGCTCCCCTGTAATAAGGACAGATTTCTTTCCAACTCCCTTCAGTTGTGAACTATCATGCTAGCATACACTGGAGACGAGGTATAATCAGGCAAAAACCCCAAATTGTTGAAGTTTCATCTATTTATAAGTTACATCGTAAATTTACTGTTTTTTTCTAGTCAAATAGCGTATTCCATAAATATGGCAGGCACAACCTGTTTTAAAAAAAAAAAAAGCTGCAAGCTTTTAGAACAGAAAAAAATTGAGGTTTTAAGGAGCAGCAAATTGGGCACCTTTTCCTTCCCATTATCTTCAAACCAACGGTTAAAGGTACAAGAATTCAAACGCAACACAATGCAGAATTTACACAGGAACACACGCAGCCAAGGCTTTCTAATTTTCTAATTTCTTTTTTTCTGCTGTAGAAATCAAGGGGCAGTGAGAAAATAACACAGGTTTACAAGAAGGAAAAGGTTAGCTATTCCGATATTTGTTTAGATGTGGACAAAGCTGAATGAGTGATGGGCTACCTGCTTTGCACGCTCCAAAGCAAATCTGCGTTGGCTCCCAGAATGATTAAATGGATGCAATAAAGCAATTATTAAAATAATTTTATTTAATTCTGTTCTATGTCCAAGTTCGAGTATTAAATTGTTTGCACAAAGAGCAGACTTATTTATCATGGCCGTTACTGGGAGCCTGTAAAGTCATTAAATTTTACGTTGAGGCTTCGGGTTAGTGGGCAGAGGATTCTGCCATGCTAACGGGGCCTCATTTAGACACCATGTTTTAGGCTTCCCCATTTGTGACATTTTAGACAAACAGGCACTGGTTTAATAGTTCTGATGGATTAAGGGGGTTGGGTTTTTTTGGTTCATTTTGTTTTTAAACAGAAGCAGCAAAGCAGAACAGTCCCTGTTCTAACATGGAAAAGGCTCCACGAAAGCTCGCTCAGTCTTGGTTTCCTCTGCGGGTCTCGGTCTGCGCTGAACACAGAACTTGGTATAAACCAGCTGCTGAGGGAGATACAAGTTTGTGACACGAGAACTGAAGTTGTCACTTGCAGAAATCATCGTAAACATTTTACAGGAACATTTACTATCTGTTAAGCCGTGATGAAATCAGAACTAACAGACAATACCACGGGTACCAGTTCTCAAGCAGTTTTAATGTCAAAAGGTATTAAATGAAGTTCTGACCCAGGTGGAGATCAGAGAGACCGGCCTTGCCACTCACGCAAGGGAGTTTCAAAGCCAAATGCTCAACAGTTAAGAAACGTCACATATATCCATGGAAGCACCCTCCAGTAACTGCCTCTCTTCCCAAGCTATTTTAGCTTTAAAATGCAGCAGAAGTAATTGACCTCCTGAAAGCTGATGTATGAGATCACATTTCTAAAGATTTGTGAGTTGTTGCAGAAAGACTAATTGCAATTAATAGAAAAACTAGAACTGCTCCTCATCTCTACCTTTGTAAGCCAGCCCCGGGTTGGGCAGAGACCCCCTGGACTACAGAGACCATTTCTTACTCCTTCCCTAGAAGGGTCTTTGTTCCAGAAGCCAGGGAGGAAGGTACGAACAAGCTTCCAGTGGTTTTCAGCATTTGGCTCAAATTGCAAAAGCAAAAAAAATCTCCTTACTGATGGCTTAGAGCTTGCAGGAATAGCACCAGTAGATGCCTGTGTCTCTCGTAGCACAGAAGTTATAAAGACAGGTCCATTCACAGCTCTTGGTTAAAAATGAGCAGTCAGCTACAAAGGGTCTCGGGTATCCCATATAATAGCTATATATAATGCACACTGTATAGCTATATGTATAATAACTCGCTGAACCCTTCTATGGAAAGGAAGGAAACAGAGCCTCCCTCCTCTCCTCACATTTGGATTGATGCCTCAAAGCGTAAACCAGCTCCTCAGATGACAGGAAAAGGAGGAATTTTTTAACAAGGAAATTCATTCTCGGCTGTGACAGGGTTGGGTTTTTTTTACTTCTGAACTGTCTTCCCTAAGCAGGTGATCCCAGAGTTTCAGTTTAAGCCTTTCAGTGACTTCCACACATCCTCCCTACACTAAAAACATCACTGCAGTGGACACTGCCTCTCATTTCTTAGATTTTTATGACCTACTATATCAAAACCAGTTTAAATGTAATAAAGTCTGCAACATTTACAGCTGGAAAATACGGGAGGATAATAAAATTAGCCAAGCATAAAAATAAGGGAGTCTTAAACATCCTCTGCTCACTTTCCAGGGACAATATACACAGAACAGGCACGGACTGCAAAATCAAAAGGAATTTAAATCAATTTAAAATTCAAACAACCTTTTTGCCTGCCTGCTAGGGGCTCAAGGGACATTAACACACACAGACTCGCTCTTCTGCATTGTTTCCTCAGGTTTTCATTCTCGCTTTCTAAAATTTGTTTATAAAAGTGGTGATCTGAAATATTGATGATGTACTCATCTCTCACACGTGGTTTTGCTCAGCTGCCGATGCTTTTGCAGTAATGACGTACTTTCTCCCTTCACTTCACACTCCGCCCCTTTTCTGCAGGAGATGGAGTTGGAACATACGATTTTTAGATTGCTCTTTCTACCTTCCCTGCTCTCGCATTCACTTAATACATACCATTACAGTGTGTAAGGTAAAGCAGCAAATTCACTGAAGCAAAACTTTGACTGTCATAACAAATTCTTACTGTAGTGCCAAAACAAATCTGTTCTCACAGCTGTTCCTATCCCTCTGCCACTCCTTCAGTACGAGCATGAACTGTCCGGGAGACGAAGGAAGGGTCTCTCTGCCTAATAGCCTATCCCAGAACCACAAAATACTGCCAGCTTCTTCCTCTCCTTAGGAGGGTTCCCACAGTTTTCTTAGTAGGATGCTATTTAATGAACGGGATATAAAGCTGATTGAAGCAAAAAATAAAAAAAAAATAAAAATTGTATCTGCTTTATAACGTGTTTACACAAAGCAGAATTCGGAAAAATCTGTTTGGGCATAGGCAAAAGCTTTAGGAATTGCAAGTGGCATGAACCACACTTTGGGAAAGCCCTGCACAGGCAGTGACAAAGACAGGCTTTAGTAGACATGACCACAAGCCTTGTTAACTGTCACCTCCGCAAGGCAGAGGACGGGTCACTGACTTGCTCAACATTACAGAAAAGTCCTGGGTCAGAACCAGAGCTGGAAACAAAATTGCTTCCAAAGGTCCACTGAGTTTTGAGTATTTCTGCAGCCCAGCCTTACACAGGTCTCACTTTCCATCCAGCCTCCCCATCCCGTTTACCTCAAGCAGCTTTAATGCTTTACAGAAGTGCTACGTTACAAGCCCACAACCAGAAACACATGTCCTGGTACATTTAGGAAAAGCATAGGTAACATTTACTATACTTCAGAGAGGATCCGGTCCAGGCCAGGTGTAAATACGCAGCAGACATACATCACTCATACCATCACCCTCCCTCTAAGAAAAATGGTTTTACGAGTCCTGGTTTGTCTCTGCTGCAGGACTTCTGTTGGTCCCAGCCAGCCTCCACAGGAGCCTCTCCTGACACAGAGGTGAGCATGTAGTGGTATAAATGGGAATATGCAAATGGCTTCTGTATTGATAACAATCAGCAAAATGTCATGGATTTTATGACGTCTCCAATTCTCTCTTTTAAATAGAAACAGAACAATGCAACGCCTTTTGTTTATTTTTTGGACAGGAGGCAATTCAGATGGTTGATTAGAAAGATTAGTTAATTTTTTTGAACCACAGAGAAGGAACTGCATTGGATACAGCCAGCCTTACTCTAATAATTACCTCTGCTACAATAAAGTTTGGTATTTGGAGACATGGCTAATAAAAGACCTCTTCTTTTGGGATTCAAATCCCCAAGTCCCAAAGCAGTACTCTGAACAGGGCGTATTTCCAGAACGTGACTTAATATCTTGCAGCAGAGACAATGATGGTCTTTTACTCCTTTGAGGTAAAGTAACTAGAGAAGGAACTTAATTCTTCAAAAGTGCTGTGGAAAAAATTAATTAAAAACTAGCCTGGCTGATCAAACTTGGTAGCATCTACACTGAGTCCTTGGCTTGATTCAGTTCTTTAAGGACATGAGGAACTTCTTCAAAGTCTGTACGCGTTAAGAAAAGATGCCACTCACTTTATTTTTAAAACCTCAAAACCAATGAAGTCTGAGGCTGTCTGACCAGGACGGCTGGGTTTGCAAGGAGAAGGACACTGTAACTTCTGTCAGCCTCAATGACAGCTACATTAGCCACGAGAGCTGCAGCTCCCCTTCCCTCTCTTGCTCAGTTCTCATTCAGGAATTAGACAACGGTCTCCAGAGGATGAGAAAAGAGAAACTACTAAAACTTCACCCAGCTTCACTCTCCTATATTCAGTTCAAGACCTTCAGCATTAATTCAGGGAAGAGGTGAAGTAACTACTTCAAGACAAAATTAAAAAATCCAAATTAAAAGCTTGCAAAAGCTGAGGAATTTCTGCCTTATACTTGGCAGGTACATTTGAAACAAGGTCCCTATTTCGTCATTCAGGAGTTTGCCACTGAGCCACAAATTTCCCAAGGGAGGCGGAATGAATTTCAAGTTTCCTCTGTCTTTAAGTATTAATGAATACTTCCTCTGTCAGTTCAAGAATGTCCCCGTGTCGCTGTTTAAACACAGAACCCCACGTTCAAGTAGCAGCCTTGTCAGATGGCACAGCCTGGGTGCTCCTCTTCTCCACCGGGCAAAGCTCTCCCTGCAGTTCAGAACACGCATGTTACGGAGTTCTTCTAAAAAAGGGCACGTTCTACAGACAGCAGACCTGCATTCTGGGGTTGAGGAGACGACTGGAATGCATTTGCTCTCTGCATAAAGGCATTTCTTTGGAGACATCTGCAATTCATGCAAATGAAACGTTTCCAACACGTCTTTGGCAATATAAAATGTAATTAGCTTAAAAACATCAAGTATTTTTAGGAACCACTTTGCCCCAAGTTATCTTACTGTTACTTGGTTTTTTTATAATCACAGTTCCTATTATCAGCATTTTTTTTCCTTTTTGAATGTAATCAGGAAAGAAAAAATTCTGACAAACACACTGTTAAAAGATACTACCTTACCCTCAAATCAGCGAGTTAGAGACTTACCACCCATGGCTGCGCACTACGCTACACATAATGACGCTGACTAACACAGCAGCAGATGCACTTCCATGAAAAAGGACAGAGTTTTTTGTTGTTTTTTTTTAATAAAAAAAAAAAAAAGAAACAAGGCACATCATGCTGTCCTATGAAGTCCAAATGGTTACTCAAAATCGACAACAGATTTTGCCACGAACACCAACACGCCACTGGGTAGGCAGAGCTGGTCTCTCCCAGCATCAGCAGAGCCCACAGTACTCACAAGTACAAGAGGCAGAAATGCCGCGTCTCAAGAAACGTGCTTCATCCTAGAACACATTCGGACAAGCGAAGCAAAACTCATTCAACAGTCATTGTAATGGCAGGTTCAGACTTGCTGCTGCAGCTGAGTGCCCAGAGGAGATAAGTCAAACAATACAATAACATGATTTTATTGACAGTATAGAAAATAATATTTGGGGTTAATATAAAACTTGAAGTTCTAGCCCCTTAACTGCAAGCCTGACACACCAGTGCTAAGTCAGTGAAACATATTTATTGTGTTTATTTACTGGTATATGGCTCCAGCAAAAACATGACACACACAGTATATCTGCTTCCAAGCTCCTTCTGTACGGAGGAAGTTCATGCTACTAACTGTTACTCTTAAGTACCCAAGCTCTGGTCATGCAGCAGAACGATTCAGGCCGAGTCTCTGTCTCTCACAGATGCTAACAGCCCTTTCATCTCTTCTGTCTGATACCTCCCCCCGTTCCGCACGTGCCCACAACCTTCTCTCTCAAATTGTCTAATTGATTAATAAAGTTAAACTCAGAGCAATTGTTCTCAACCTGCATTTAGCTTGAAGGCTTTTGCTTCTATATCAGATCTGAGTATTGGCTGTGTGCCCAAACGCATGTCTGTCTTCTAATCCTATCAGTTGGGCTAATAAAAGGTATTACTTCTCCCTACAAACCCTGCTTTGCTGATTCTTCTGCGACTGATCAAAACGCACTCTGACTTCAACAAGCTCCGATTCTTACACCACTGCAAGATCTGGAGAATGAAAACCAAGCCATAAGACCCAGATGAGCGAGTTCACTCAATAAACTGGGAGTGGGACACAGCCAGACAACCTGTGTTGCAATTATTTCCTTGGTGGCACAGGATTCCGGTTCTCTCAACTGGAGGGGATGTGAGCAGCGCTGCTCCACACTCCCAGCTGCAAGGGAAAGGGCTACCAAGTGACTTCAGCCTTGCTCTCTAAGTAGATAAAGATGCATCAACATGAATAACACATTTGGTTTCCAAGAGTCAATCAATGCATTGCCTTGGGGACAATTTTTACCTCCAATGCAAGGTGCGAGAAGAAGGATTTTTTTCATTAGGTTAATTCACAGATAATGTGAGTCCCATTAAAAATAAAAAAAATAAAAAAAACCTCACAGCATTTTCTTAAAGCATACACTCTCTTTTATTAGGAGTAGATACCTTGGACTCCACGTACTGCAACTGCCATGGGCTAGATCTGATAATCCCATATTTGTACAGCCAGAAAGAGACACATTTTGGTTTATTTCCATAAATATTTCAAAAGCTTTTTCTGGCCAAGAAACAGAAAGCTTCTTCAGTAGTTACTTCACTCATAAGAATTTGATTTTTGTTGCTTGAATACAAGGAAAGCCAGGGGGTTTTGTTGTGGGTTGTTTGTTGGGATTTTTTGTGTGTGTTTTGGTTTTGGGGGTTTTTTTAACCGATTTCCATCTCTTAACAGCGAGAACGTATTTTAAAACTTATGAATATGTGAACATTGTTTTAAAAATTGAAAATATGTAAAAACAGTCCATACATAAAATATGACAGAAAGGAAATTACATTTTGCTAGAACAGTGTTCTGAACTCTAACAGAGTACAATGCCTGAGCCTTCTGACCAAGCATCCAGCCCCCAAAGGGCCCCGGAACGTCAGATCCTACCAGTTTTCCCTCCTGTGGCTGCAGTAAAAAAAAATACCCAAAGTCATCGGCAACAAAATAACTGGACCAGTTGCCAATCACTCCTCCTGAACCCACCTCCAGCTCTCCCCACCACCTTTCCCAAGGAGTGACATGTTCCTGCGAAAGAATGACTGCACTGAGAAACTGTCAGAATTTCTTCTAAGCAACAGAGCACGGCTGCACTGATACTGCCAGAAAACACACCCACTCCTGTCCGAACAGAGGGACAGAGAGAGGACTAGAAACAGGTTTCTCCTCCGTGATGCCCCTGCAAGAACTAAGCAATCAGTCTGACTTTGAGAATTTAAAAAAAAAAAAAAAAAAAAAAAAATCAGAAATTTGCTTCAACAAGAAATCTTGTAGACAAGGATGAAGAGAGGAAGAAACACTGTCAAGGCACAAACACACCCTCAGGATATTTCCAAAATTTATCAGAAAACCTTCTATTATTAGCACAATTTCCTAAGAAGGCCTTGCCCTGTTTCCCTGGTCTTGTCTCCTCCAAAACTACTACTCCTCCCTCAACCAGGTGCCTCAAAAGCATCTGATGTTTCCCCGAAAGCTGCACCAAAGCTGTAGCGAAAAGCGACATCCCAGCTCTCCATGGGAAGGGTTTCTGAGACAGGCACATTCGCATCAACATATTCGGCAGCTTTTCCTTTCTTTCCTTTCACTTGCAACGTTTTTTAGCTAATTGGCTCCAGAATTTATAATCCCAGTGACAGCACCCCGGCTGTGCGAGACAGAAGAGGTGGAGGAGGAGGGGAGGGAAGGCAGAGCAGCTCCCAAGGCTGCCGGCACCATCTTCCGTTCCCAGCACGGTACTGCAGAGCGGCAGCTCCACGGCGGGATGCCATCACCATCCTCATCCTCCCATCGCCATCCCCGAAGTGCGGGGAATCTTACCCTTAGAAACATCACAAGGCATCTTCGGAGGTTTTCTGCAGACTCTAGAAAAAGCAGGAATCCAAATAGGAAGTGCAACTAAAACCCACTAAATTTGAAAAGGAGAAAATTAAGCAGTCGGGGGGGGGGGGGGGGGGGGGGGGGGGGATGCAATTACAGCAGGAAAAAAAAAAAACAAAACTGTTTCACCATTAGCATTGCACAATAAGAAGGTTTGTCAGGCACCGGTTTAGCCTACACATGTTCACATCCGTCAGCATTTCCATGATAAATCCTAATTTTCGCCATTGTTGATCACATTGAACTAAAACTTGGTATGCAAGTTTTTAGCACAGATGCTCAAATAAATTATGCACATTAGTCATTTAACTTTCAGAGCAGCAAAAGAAAGCTGCTTTTTTTTTGGGGGGGGTGGGGTGACTGCAATTTATGACAAGTTTTTCTGCCTTACACAGCTAAAAAAGACAAGGCAGCTTACTTTTTATTTTTCATTAAACTTTTCAATCAGTATGTCTTTTGTATAAATGATAAAACTTTGACATTAGGGAAATATTTATAACTAAAAATGCCCCCCCTATATACAGCTATATATGTACAGTCCCATATGTACCATATATACAGCTATATATACACACAGAGTATGTCCTCCATTTACTATTGCACCATAGGCTACACATTCACGTGTGCATACAAGCAGACGCAGAGAACATTAAAATGAAAATACATAATGAAAATACCAATAATAGCTGGCTGAAGAAGTCATGCAGCAGAGTTGACATGATTCCGCTGAGAAATTGTTAAACAAGCGATTAGCCAGAGTGCTGGACAAAGTTTACAAGCGGATACGATCAACTGACTGAGACATCCCAGCCAAGACAATCTATTTTTCAGACGTAACCCTACTCTGAGCAGTATTTGAACTGACACTACTTCACAGCAGTTACAAAATCCTACAGAATTCAGGTTTACCTTGGTAAAATGCCTGTGTGTATTCTGGCTGTCCCCACTCTCCCCAGAGCGCTGTACCCTAAAATACTTGAGAAAAAAATCACAGTCTTTAATACCCCTGTTATAATGGCAGAAATAGACAGAAATTCATTCTGCATTCTACCACCAGTCTTGCTCTGGCTTCTCATGACTGCTCAGGAAAGCTATAAGGCAGTTCTAGCATTACGAATTACGAGACAAAACAGTTATATACAACCTTGTTTGACTGTTGTAGACTTATAAAACACTTCAAAGGAACAGTTCGAGAACCATGGTCGGTGCTATATTTTTAAGATATTATATGAGAAGAAATAAACATGTATCGTGCTTTTGGGGGAGAAGGGAATAAAAACATCTTAACAGGTACGGATTTATAGGAATTAATGTATTTTATTTGCCTTAAAAATAATTAGTTGCAGACTAGACAGCATCTGTGGAGTAGAGGTGTTTGTTTTCATTCATGAGGTCTTTTGGATGCGTATATGAGAAGACGAGAAACTCAGGTCCCTGTATTGAGTGACTCAGCACACCCCGAGCAAACACAAAGCTTCTCCAGACACTAAGTCCAGACTTCTCAGGCCACATTCTTCTGCCTTATCCATGGGACCATCCCTCTGACTTCAAGACTGATTCAAAAGACATTACCCAACTGAAAGGCCCTCCTCTTTTCCAATTCATAAGATTTTTCAAGGCTTACTGCCACATTGCAGAGGCAATAAGAGACAAATCCCTACGCACTGGAAATCTTAAGTCACTACAATTCCCACAGCTCTATACAAAGCTTGGCAACAGGCTGAATTCAAGATTTTACATAATACTGTTTTCAAAGTAGAATATTTTTGTACTGCTGCCTACTGCGTAGCTGAGATTATAATTTTTCCCTCTGTATTCACATCACAAATTAATATGGATGTGGGGCATTCTTCCTTTGGCTCATCAGCCTCACGTAAACCATTAATTTCATCATGGCATCTCTTTGCTAAAAAGGAAAGAATACAAATACTGAAAATAGATAATAAGTTTTGACTTCAAACTACTTCAATAATTCTAAATATTCATTCTAGTTCCCAAGAACTCTAGACCTGTGTTAACATGCATCTGTTTCATCTGGAATTTTTAGGAATTTTAGTTTCACAGAAGTGAAAGATTTATAGTACAGATGTGAGCCATGTATAGAAGAAATGCCAGCCAGACTTCTCTTCCATAACTTTTACAATGCAGCTCCATGGTTGAAACATGGAGTGTGTGCTGTACAACACATCAGCAAGAACAGTCTATGTTTCCTATCAAATTAACCGATTATTTTTACACATTTTTCTGGTTAATAATACACACTGCTGCCTGGACACCCAAGGGAATGCTGAATCAGCATCTCCTGAGGAACACCAACAAATGAAAGCTATTGTTTATTCTAGCAATAAGACGACACATAAACATCAGGGATGCCAGTAGGAACAACAAGGGTCAGTCACAACCCTGGAACAAGAAAAATTTAAGAACAGTGTTAAATAGCTTCTACAACTTTTTTTAATCATTAGCATCAGAGGCATTCCACAGATTCTCCTTGAATGTTCTCCAAAAGCACAGTCAAATATAAGGTAAGAAACTAATGTTTTCACTGGTTTTGCACTATGCAGTTTACACAGAGCTCCAGGCAGAAGCTGTGTCTGTCCCCTGGAGGCTGTTCTTTAGGCTTTTTCTATATATTTTCTTTTAAACAGAAAAAGAGACAAGTTCCATAAGCTTCAAAAACCAAAGTTGCCTGGTTTCCTATGGATTTCTCTCTCCAAAGGTGAATATTGACTCAAGTAGACTTCCATTTTTCATACCAACAGCGTGAAAATGATACCAAGAGTACCACAGTACTAACAAATGCCACGGGCCTTGGGAGAACTTGGTATAGCAGAAATTATGGCCTGCGATATCCCTGTGGTATCAGAATAGTGCTCACTCACCGCCAGCCTCAAGGCTGAGGAAGCGGTGGCCAAGGAGGAACGATGTCCAAGAGCAGCCTTGCTGCTGATGTGACATTTAAGAGGGTCTTGCAGGGCTCTGATGTCTAATAGGGCACGACCTCCAGTTGCACCAACAGGATGTCTCTCATGGAGCTGGAAACCTGTTTTCCTTCAGCTCGCTGGAATTTATCATTTTGAAGACCTCTACCATCTGCCAAACGTGACAGAACACAACTAGCGAGTTCAAAAGTGTAGGGTAGGCACAATCTCATCTACATACACACACAAAGCACAGTAATAAGCCTCACTTCCTCAGGAAATCAGACTAAAAATGGCACAATCATGAAAAGCAAAGGTCTGGGCAAAATCCCATGTTTTTAGAATTGGAAGCAGAAGTCAATGTCTTGACTAAATTATTTTTTGCCTTCCCATTTTCCGATAGGGATTAACCATATGACAGAAAAAAATTGGAAAAGCTTTGTATCTACCAAATTAGAGTCATGAATAACCAGATGTTGCTCTAGAAGCTTACTAGCTGAATATGTTTATTTGGAGAGAGTAGCTTGGTCACTTAATGGGACACTATCAACTACCTACTGGTATAAAAATGCATGAAAGATCCATTTTGCAGAAAAGAAAAAGCAATACCTACTAGTCATTTCTTCGTAATATTACTCTATAAATGAATGCAGAACCTGACAGCAGTTAATATTGCCCTGAAGCGCTGTGAATAAACATTTGTCTGGTATTAGGTACACACACAGCTCCACATATAAATCAAGGCACAATGTGCCATATAGATGAATAAGAGCAAAAAAAAAAATCCTACCTTGTCCTATATTAGACATTAAGTGCTTCTTTTGATCACAAAATAACTCATAAAGCCTATCAAAAAGCTAGCACTTCTCTCTCTGTCAGATAAAAGACATTTCACTGTAATTAAACTTCTGTCCAACTTTCCAGAAGATTAGGGGAAGAAGTCTGACGGGCTCTATTTATATTTGTGACTGCCACTCCTTGGGACATCCAAGGAAAAGAGAAGATGGGCAATAGATTTACAACACACTTCTGAGCTAACAGCACTTAGAGATGGATGGTTTTGAGCTTATCATCACTCATTCATTGTTTTATTTATTTAAAAAAATCCGTGCTGCCAAACTCAAAAGCATTTTCTGTTCAGTTTGCAATCTACATTCCCCAACCTTCAATGGTTTAGTTTTTTATTTAATTTCTAAGTGGCAACACAGACAGCAGGTTGTTTGGGTAAATCAGCTTTACATGATTTATATGAATAAAGGTGGTAAACAACCATGTCTCGTAACAGAACTCTCCGAGCACTTGGAGAAGGAAAACATTATTCTATATATCCCTTTTCACATATGAAACTATACGTCAAAACACATGGCTGCGTTTCTGACAGTAGGCGATGAGAATAAGCCATGAGCTCCAGGATCCCAACACCTGAACCAAAGATTTACTCCCCTTCTGGGTTTTTTTGTGTCCTTCATCCTTCTCAGTACTAACTTCAGCTGTGCGTTTCCTTGTATCTGACTTTCTACAAGATACCTCAATGGTCCACAGTCAATATTACACTTAGACAACAAGAGCAAAAGTAGAAAAGAAATAATCACTTTAGGAGGGACAACAAATAACCAAAAAAATATATTTTCATAGCCTGCCTTTCAGAACTGAAGCAAAGACCAAACTGTAAGCAGTGGCAGAGGACAACACTGATAAGAAGGGAAGTTTTCCCCTACATTTCAAATTCTAGAATGCTTTGCCAGGATTGTTTTAAGAAATCTCTCCAGAGATATCAAATATGCAGATAGGGTGCTGGAAAAATAAGTATGCAGCTTTTCTCACTTAAAAAAAACCCAAAACGTAGTGTAATGACTACATCATTTTTCTGTAAGACAAAAGCTTATAAACAGCTTGGCCGACTTAATGTATTCCAAGCTACAACTATCAACTCTTCCTGAAAAGGTACAGTTCAACATCCCACGCCTATAGAATTCACACTCTGGGGGAAAAATGCACATAAACTAATGACGGCTGCATGGTTAAACTGACCCACTAATAAAACACCTTTCCTTCATTACCTTTTCCTAAACAACGCAGGTACATTTCATGCTATCAAAGCGGCCCTAAGCAATCTCCTTTTGAGCCTTTAAACCTTTGGATTGTTCTCTTTGTTCTGCAGTTACAGGGCTCCACCATACTTCCTGCTGTTACTGCTGAAAGTATAATTTACTCTGTTTACACAACTTGTAGCTACACGCTCCATCACGTGCTATTAATGGCACTTTCAGCGACGTTACTCAGCGATCTGCAGTTGTGAAGAGAAGTGAGCGGCTGGTTATGTGTTCAGGGCAAGAGTGACCCTCTCCTCTGTCCCCGCGCCGGCACTGCAGAAAGGTTTTCCTCCCTAGCAAAAATAGCCAGCTCCAAGGAAGTCTATACAACTCAAACATGTAAATAATCACTGTTAAAAGAAATTGATTTAAACCCACTGTTCAGGAAATTCAGTCCTGTGGTTCTGTGTCTAAAAACATCCAATCTGAGTGCTACAGCAAATGTGATATGCATCATCATTTGATCTCTGGGAGGCCTTGAGACACCGGCAATTGCACAGGCTACACAAAACACAGACTGTGCTTCAGATCCCCGAGCCAGAAGCAGGGGGAATATCAACGCAAAGGATGATTTGTAGTGATGGGGCCTTTTTGTGGTGCGATGACCTCTATTGCCTTTTTAGTAACAGAAATGCTGGCTCTAAAAAAAAAAAATAAATAAATATATATATACACACACAGTAATAAATGGAAAGCAGTTCAAGAATGGGAGAATGAGACAAAAATAAATGTAGTCTGTTTAGTGAAACCATATGCTATTTGGAAAACCTTGTTACCACTGTGTTTGTATACCATAACTCTCCATTCTAGATCATCTAAGGGACACTGAGAAGCAGTTGAACTAGATCTGTCTCCAGTTTTTACAGAAATGGATGGGACCTTACACAGCGAATTGTTCCCTTGTGGTACCTTTTCCATGCCTGGTTTGTTTTCTGAAGTCAAGTCCTGCTCATATTCCGCTACATTAGCGATTAACTCCTGCTTCGCTACCAAGCATCTCCTCTTATCAAAAAGAAACTGGGGACTATTTGTCAGGTTGTGAGACAAATAGTAGCTGGCAAGTGTCTATCACAGGCGCTAAACAATGCGGGAAAGGTACCATCACTGGGAATAAAAAACAGTAAGACGACTGCAGCGTAAAGATTGAGAGAAAGAATAACCAGCTTGCAAAAAACCCTTCCAGGCACTCTTCTGCCTGTGTTTAACAGCTCAGTGACAACCAAACGTACATTCACAGCACAAAGGCTCAATATCAGCTGTTTACGGAAGAGCGTCATATCACCATCTCTAACACCACACTCCTACTAAACTGAATTTTGCACTGTAGCACCAGGTAAGCCAGGGCTACCTGTGATTCTCCACTTCATTGCCAAAAAATAAGTTCAAATGCCAACTTCTGATGATGTTTTGCTTAAGCCTAATTAATTTTAATGTAGAAAATTAATCAAAGCGAGGCAAAAATTCTTTCGTTTTTCTACTGCACGTTGCTCTATACACACAGAGCCACCAACTCTAGAAACCAAACATAGCACTATCAGTACTGAAGACATTTCAACTAAAAGCAAAAGAACTGGTAGCTGGAAAAAAAAAAACCACAACAGAAAGCTGAATAAGTGCTGGGCTCAATCACTAGAGGGAGTCATGATCACATATTAAGTTACTGTAATGCACAGACCACTCTGAACACAATTATGAAACAAATAAAAGCGAAGACCATCAGCTAAATCTGGATGTCATTCAGGGAAAAGAGAAAATTAGATTTGCTTCCTTAACAAGGTTTTATTTCAAAAGACTCAAGACCTTCTCCTGGGAACTTTCAAATCATCTGTAATGAAAGGTTTTTAAAAATGTATCTTATTGCTGCATTTTAAGACAGAATAAGGTATGTGACAGAAGAAAGCCAAAATTATCAGTTTTGGAAATGACACACAGCATTGCATCAAGAAAATGTTAGAATTTTAATTTAAGCAGCTTTACAGCCCATTTCACTTGAAATCAAAGAGTAATCTTAATCATGTTTTTACTTTTAAACTAAATTGGCACAATTACATCCAGCATGAATAGGCACTACCAAAAGGCTGCTTTTTCAATAGATGATTCCCCCTGGCCAGTAATAAATTTAGAAAAGCATTTCTCTGACAGGCTGAGAGAAGCAGCCTGGAAAAAAAAAAAAAAAAATCAATAACTCAAACATTACCATCGTTCTTTTATTTGATCATTTGATCAATTGTGGGTTTGAGGGTTTGCTTGGTTTATTTTTAATATATGAAATGTCTTCTTTATATTGATGATATTCCAGCCCTCCCGCCTTTTAAACTTCCTAGCAAAACCCACAAAACCATTTGGCCGGCTGCACTCATGGGAATTTACACTTGGCTAACAATTTTACAACTGACTAAACAGTTTCATTAACAGCAGCAGCCCACACGAAGCTTTTAACACCCAGCTTGAATCCTGCCCATCACCACTAAGGCGGAGCCCAGAACACGATCATCTCTTGAACCAAAATCTCCCACGTATCTCAGGAGACACGTTAGCAAATGCAGCCCAAGACAAACAGAGTGCTTGTCCAGTGCTCCATTACACAGTATTTGACTGCTGTACAGTCAACGTCTTTACACCACAGGCTGAAATTCTCCACACTTCTCTTGCTTTGAGAAGTCAGCTAACACCTTGGCAATGCAAACAGTCTGAGAGCCTTTTTGAAAGACAGAAGTACTGTTTTTTAACAAGAATAGACACGGGTTCCTAATGTGAGGAAAGAAAACAGTGTGAGAAGCAAGAATATGTGCACCGAGGATGAGAAGTGCTTTCCGGCATGCCATGGAAGCATGTTAAGAAATGCTATGTGTAACCAATGCAGTCTGGAAAGTTAAGCCCTGGCAGAGAAATTCGTTTCCCCTACTAGATATTCACTCCCACATCAGGACAAAGGCTTAAACACCCTCTAGTTTCAAATACATATCTGACTCTACACACAGACTGCTCCTCACAATGAGTAGCAGTACTTTTCCACCAAAACTGCAAACATACTTTTCCACCACCATCTATATAAACCGGTCCTCTAAGTAGTCAAATCACAGCTCTCAGGACTCATACTCCCTTCCCATACCCAGATGACTACTTTGCGCATTTTACTATGGCATTCCCTTTCCAGATGAGACGGTCTGGGAAAGCAGCTTACTTCCCCTTGCAAACACTTTAGCTCATAAAATAGAGCTGGATAAACTCTTCATCGCATCCTCCCACAGTTCTTCATCTTTTTCTTCCTGCAAGGATTTAAGTAAGCAAAAAAACTCTTCATCAACGTGGGAAACACACAGATAGCATAGAAGGCTCCATGGAGCATCAGGGAAATCTAAAAAGCCATCCTCTCAGGCTGCAGTCTGTCTTCTTTACATATGCTTTAATATAGCGGTGGATGCTGGTAGCAAGACACTATTAGTATCACTTACCTGTTCGTGACGGTAGAGTTCTGCTCTTTCAGCACAATCTCTCTTTGCTGCAGGGCCACAATTTGCCTGGAGAGATCATCAGGTGTCCTACACAATTAAAACAAAACAGAAACTTTTAACCAACCATTGGCTGAAAAACTATATTCTGTATATAACCATAAAATGGTCTCACCAAAGGCAGAGAAGGCAATTTCACCAGGCCAAAGTTGCTGCAGTCCCTTAGAACAACACAGGGTTGCATCCTGTCCAGCTCACATAAAAGCCTGTTTTATTAAAGCCATGGCAGGATGCTCTAATCACCACCCAAGTCACAGCATCTCGCCACTGTTGGCTTCAACCCATAAACTAACTCTAAAGCCATGCAGTCAGCAAGACCAAATTCTTCAAAGCAAGCAGCCTGCATAAACATTCATACCAGATGAACAGGCACTTTATCACTTCAACACATAAACGTTTTTGTTTTTTTAAAATACATAAGAATAGGTGTTCGCAGTCTCCTCCCCATCCTAGTGCTCAGCGGGAATACACAGGGGTGAGCACACGCAGCGGTACTCTAATTGCTACTCAACTACAGAGCCTCA
Organism: Chroicocephalus ridibundus; assembly: GCF_963924245.1. Classification (NCBI taxonomy): domain Eukaryota; kingdom Metazoa; phylum Chordata; class Aves; order Charadriiformes; family Laridae; genus Chroicocephalus; species Chroicocephalus ridibundus. The sequence continues at coordinate 54,864,346 of NC_086291.1, read as the reverse complement.
GCGGAGCATGGTCACAGGATTATTACTAAGAGGGCAAGAAAAGGAAGAAGTAAATATACATATAAACTGTACAATTCAATAGCTTTTGGCTACTGCTGAACACTCGTTGATAGTGTAGAAGTTCACCTACAACATAGGTGACTCAAAGCAGCACTCCCACACAATTACCAGCGTGCTGACTTCAGAGTCCTTCATACAAGCAGTGACTCCAGAGCCGCGTGGGGAAAAAATAATCCATCAGCTCTAGATAACACTTCAGATACCACTCTGATAACCTTTTCTTGTCAGAGACTAAAGATTTCTACAGATCCGCTAGCAACAGCTCTGCAGTTGCCAGGAATAGGTTTATTTTTCCATCAAATGCAATGACAAATTCTTAAAGCTAGTGGAATGGGATCAAGATAACTCTAGCCTGGCAGTCCCAGAAACCACTGTCCTACATCAACAGTCTCTGCAGGAGATAACTGTTCTTTTCAGAGACCTCTCTTTAAATCACAAGTGTAAGAGATTCAACTCTAAATGAGGCAGCTTATGAAAAAATACAGAAAGATTTTTCTCTTGAGCCACCAGAAAGGGTTTCCCATCACAAAAGAGAAGCATATCTCACTTCTCAAAGGAAAGGAAGCAGCAAAGGGCATCACAGTATGTACCGGGTGCATCCTTTGGCTACAGCAAGCTGCATCACCCCTAAAGGGGAAGAGAGACCCAATCCTTGAAAGGGCCTTTCATAGGGAGCAAGTGGGAAGGTAATTTTGGAGAAGTGAAATCTGTAGAAAAACATTCTGTCGTGTCCCCCAAGATGCAAGTCAAGGCTTTGCTGTTGCTGGCAGATGAAATTAAGCCCGCTCAGATTTCACATTATTCAAATACAGCCCTGGAATGAGGCTTCTGCCACTCCAAAAACCGAATCCATAGGAGATATGCCCCTACCTTGACCATTGGGATTCTGACTGAATCTGGGCTTCTAAAGAAGCCATTTCTCTGATGATACCACTTTTCAGCCAACTGTTCGCATACAGATAAGGCATCACTTTTTCCTCTTTAATCATCTGTCACTTCCAGCCAAGTGGAAATCAGTTAAACATCGAGCTGACGCAGATAGTCTGGATTCAGTTCTGGCAATCCCAGTTCAAAGGCTCCTGCTTTTTGCTTCTAGAATTGCACACGTGTAGCCTTCCTCAGCAGTAAATTTTGAAGGCTCTAATAGCACTTGTGTTACCTGCAAGTCTTAACAGTCAATATACAATAAAACAGATGGACGTGCCCTTCCTCAGACAATGCAGACACGTATTGCAGCAGTCAAAGAAATCTGTCAGAACAGGATGAAAGACTATCCTTCAAAGACATCACGCTCAGTGGCCAAGGAAACTATGAGAACACCAGGCTGGCGATGGTTTGATTAAAATATCTAAAATTCAAATTCTGCTAGCAGAGACAAGTCAATTTTAAGCCAACATACACCTGCATTTTCAAATGTGTTGCAGCACTAGATAACACACTTCAAACTCCTGTAACTGAGCCTGAAGGGATTCTTAATTTAAGCAGTTCCCCATCTCTTGACTGAGGGATCCTTAATGGCTGGGCATCAGAGCAACACTGGAGAACTAATTCAACCCGATCTGGTGCAAGTCACATCCTCGCATACGGCAGGAATGAGGGGAAAAAAAAACACTGGTTTCTTGGAATCTCAGCTCCAAAGAGCTCAAATCTAACACTGCTCTAACTTTGGCTTACAAGTTGGAGGACTCAGGTTCTTTCTATTGGTATATAAATGGAGAACTAAATGCTAACATATGCCAGAAAATGGAAGAAAGTTGGTTTCGTGTATGGTCCACAATGTCTGCACAAGAAAAAAAAAAAAAACAAAAACAGCAAAAAACCTACAAAAGAAGTCTATAAAGTTACAATCTGATTTCAACATGGGTTCATTAGATTCTGCCTGCAGGAAGTGGACCTCTGACTCAGATTTTATTTTTTCCCATGAATTAAGGAAGTAGATCTTCACTTTCCACAGTAGTTCCTAACTAGAAAAGTCTATAGATAAGGTAAGGATAAAGGCAACTTTGTATTAGTGCTGATGAGAAGGAAAAAAAAGAAAAATTAAAAAATTACAAATTATGTTTCCCTTTCCACTTCACCATCTTTCACCTACTATAGCCACCAGAAGCTAAAAAACAGAGAACACGAGATAGAAATGGACAGGGTATGCTTAGTCTGTTTGGCAAAAAGAAGCCATTAGCAGACACACCAATTTCAACATGGACAATCTTTGTAAAATTTAATGCCAAGGCAACAAGGCTCTGAAAAATGCCGTTTTAAGCCTCTCATAATTCAACGAAATATAGCAGATTTGTCACAAGGATAGGTAGTATCAGGCATTTCTCTCGCCATGCTGAGCACCAGCCCCAAACACCAGTGTTTGGTCCCTGCATCAATGAAATAATTGCACAGATTTTTTTTTAAAATGGGCAAAAAAAAAAAAAGTATATTTGCCTTGATTTTTTTTATCGTTTTCTCAGAAATTCATACCGTAATATATTAGGACTGAGACAGAGAACTGAAATTAATCCAGTAGTAAAATGAGACAGGATTATAAAAGCCACAGATTTCTAGCAATGATAGCTACTGATAGATTTCCAATAAAAAACAATCACCCTCATCTGTTCGGCAATTCAAATTAACGATCAGCTTCCAATCTCAGTTTCAGCAATTGGCAGCTTTAGGTTTATACTTATTTCTGGTGGATGTTTTATTGGCATTACATGGAGTGTCCAAGTGGAGTGGCATAGATGTATAACAGAAAATAAAGTCAATGAGCATTAATCCTCTTCTAAAGAAGAGTTCGCTTTCTGTAAAACTAAATGTCAGGTGATCAGAGCAAAGACACCCCTTGCATGGACTCTGCCATCAAGTACCTTTATTGAGAGGTTTCAAAGCTTGTTTCTGAGGTCTACATCCTATCCTGATCACACACAATTTGACAAAAGCCAAATTTACACAGTTCCAAGTAGAAGGATGACACTGCATGCACAGTGAAATTAAATCAGATGAGCTTTCAATTTGAAGAGAACTGGTCAACTCCCAAAGCCCTGCGAATACCGAGCAGCCCTCATTGCTGTAAACTGCCCTCTCATTTCACAAGTTTCTGAAAACAATGCCACATGAAGAGAGAAATTTGTCAGCATTCTAACACACACTTAACATGTTCTGGCCTTGAGAGGCTTTGTCTGATGGACTAGCTGTATATAACTTTTGCTAAAGCTCTGTCCATTCCCTGTGGAACAGTTGACACCAAAACCAGTATTAAAAAGCCAAGAAGTCTGTTTTAAGAGAATCTGTCTGACAGATATATGTTAACAACGCTACTTGAATCACCATTTCTACTTGAGAGTAGTTTGAAATTCTATCCTTACATAAATATATCCAGAACTCCCTTTGCGAAGCTGCTTTCTTTCTGCACTGTCACTATGTTTGCCCTGCAGATGGCTTCCTTCCCCGTGGAGCCATGGAACCACGAATAAACACACACCTAGTTTCTATCAGCCATGTCAAATCCTGTAAATGAAACACACACACTTAACGGTATGATTCAAGAGCAGCGTGTAATTAGGACTGAATCATATGCCATGTAATTACAAGGATATCACGAAGAACAAATGGCAAAAAGTGGCTTCCAAACACGGGTGCAGATTAAATCACTGCCTTCAGTTCCTTTCTCCCGGGTAAGGCACAAGGAGACAAAAACTAGAACGTTCTTCCTCTGTCCCACCATCCCATCCTGAGACCGCATTTCCTTCTGCAATAACATTTACGCAAAAATAAAATAAAAACACAAAACCAGGAGAATTTAAGCCTAATTGAGAAACAAGATTTCTTGCCCTAAATGAGCAAATTAGTCCAGTGTAGCTTAGCAGCACAGTAAGGAAGGAGAGGGACAAAACTGCTGTTAACCAGAGCTCTCTGACTTTCTTTGAAGCGCAGATAATTTGAAAAGAAGCTATTTAAGAATGACAGAAACCTAAAACTGTTCAAATGAAGTGAAAAATTAATTTAACGGGATGCCCACCCAAGTCACTCAATGACTTTCAGGCGCCCACTGGCACACTTTCTTAACTTTTAACATGGAAAATGGCTTATGCATTTTTTTATACTTTTTTTTTTTTTATTTAATGCACACAACTGGCATTTCATAGACATTGGCTAGAAAGCTCTGTTGAACCATGTTAGTTAAGGATCTATTACCATTTCAGTATAAACTATGACAGTTACACACTGAGAATTAGCTATTGAAGTAACATTAAACCAAGACTCAGTAAGAAGATGAAGACGTTAAAGTAAAAATGGGATTTTTTTTTTATTTATAATTTATTAGAACGTCAACTTCTTATTGCATCTATAAAATGTTTCAAAATTCACAGCAAAGGAAGAAGTTTGATTGTAGCTAGATATCTGACATTAAATTTTAACTATGGAAGTGCAAGACAAAAGTAAAACTAAATACAAAAACAGGCACTTAGTCAACTCTGTTTGGAGGACTAAGGTCTTCACTCCTCTTTTTTTTTCTTTTTAAATTAAATTTGCTTGAAACTACCAAACTAATGATACTAAATTACTCAGAATTACTTATTTTTGGAAGTCTGTTGAATTAACATTTCTCTCCGTAGTTTCAACTCCGCATGAATGTACGATGACACAGATAACTAAGTCATATTAAATTGAAATGGAACATTCCCAGGTTTTTGGCAGGGCATTTTAGGTGGATCCATGAACTGGTTTACACTTAAGTACAATTAACTGGTATAGCCCAGAGACGGAAGTCTTCACTTGAGTGTTTGTTAAGAGAATCAGGCACAGAAAGGGAGGGCCATCTGCTGCTTTCTCTGCAATCAAAAATAACTTCCAGGTTGTTTGGGTTTTTTTTTTTTTAAGGCAGTCTCCTAAAAGTATAAGGAACAAAATCCAGATTTTCTTATCTGTTTTTATGCTACATATAATAAACACCAGAAAATTTTGAAATTCTCCTCTCCTCAAGAAGGACCTTTTCTACTTTTAAGCAAGAATTTCATCTTCTTCCTAGGCAGGAAAACAGCAGCATCTGAAGAACACACACAGAATGATAACATGACAACAACAACAGAAGATTTCTGCAAAAGCGTTTTAGTTGTTTTAAATATTTCTGTGTGATTAGGCGGCTATGGAATGCCTGTAACAGTCTCTTCCTTTATGTTTGAAGTGAGTCCCCCAAACCTCCTTTTTGTATATTTGAGCTCTACAACGGTTTAACTCCTCTATCTCTGGTGTACAGGAGTCTCCCGCTTATTCCTTAAACTTCACCAGCAAGTCCAAAAGCAGCTCAGGTCCTGTGATGACTTGCCCTTCAAAGAGTTTAATTTGGTCACATTAACTCGAAGTTTGTATCAGAAAACTGCAGCTTGCTCAACATCCCTTTCCCCTCGAAATATGCACCCCCTCCCTGCGAGCACACCTCAGCTCCCCTTCACCGCTAAAGGAAAATATCGCCACTAAAATCTGGTGTCCAGGCCTGGAAGTCTCACAACAGCGATTCTCTTGCAAAAAAAGCCCCTTCAAGCTCCAGTCCAGGTAGTTACATCTATTTGTTAATGTCTCCACACCTACCTCCTCCCTTTCTATTGCTAACTACAGGAACTAAACCATATGGTAAGGAATCTGCTGCACACATTGTTCACAAACATTAATTCTCAAAATTTCCTAGGCAATTAGGACACATTTAGTGTTTTGTAACACTTTGATTAAAATGTTTTGAAGAGCAATCGCTTACCTTTATTCATGCAAACGAAGGTGCTAAGAACTGTCAAAAAACCAAAACTAAGGTACACCTTACACTGTTTCTCCAATAAATTGCATGCTTAATACTTTATGTACAAAGTGAACGAAGTCTGAAGTGTAAACTGAAAGCAATAAGCAATCTCAGCTTCTGAGGTTCCCTTCATTTAGGAGGGAAATCTCATATTTGTGTAGATAGAATCAATAAATCCAATTGCTCTTTACCAAAGCAAATGTCCCCATTAACCACTTGAAGCAGAACAACTTATTTGTAAGAAAGCGTTTTAAGTGTTTCTAAGTGTCTTGACAATTCCAAAAACAATTGATATGACTCTTTTGAAGCAACTGCAAAATTAGCAATTAATCCAATCAAGCCATAATTTGAAGAGGGAAGAAGAGAAAATGAAGAAAACTATCTTAGATTCCAGTCAATAGACTTTTGAGGGGTTTAATGAAAAAAGCGTTTTTCTTCCCAAAGTTAACAATACAGCATCATAACAACTAATCTTTCCATTTTAATTTCTACTTTAAAGAGACATTTAAGAGCCCAACAAGATAAAATTAATTTTACTTTTGAAAACTAATTAATCATTTGGCGGGCATTTCAACGTTACAAACTTCTTCCTCATCCCTACCACTGCTCTAACAGCAAGCAGAGAACAAACCACCGAAACTTCATAAGCACACACAATGCATAGTCGAATGTAACCTCACAAGTGAAAGACTTTAACACAACTCAAGGAGAGGGAATGTTACAGTAGTATCAAACCTGCTGATTTGGAAGGTAAGATAGAAATAGTCAGCTTTTTATTTTTTAATCTTCACCCAGAAGTCAGGTCATTGCATACTGAATCACGTGCAATTTAGAGCTTTGAGGCTTTGAGAGGTCATGGTGAAACAAAAGCAATTTTCTATAGCTTGATTAAAAAAGCGCTAGAGTACACGGCTGAGCTTTTTACGCAGCAAGCCCAGAGAGTGTTGACTTTCCAAAATGGATCCAGCTCACACAGATCATCATCGTAGACTTCCAGGCTTCTCCTCTCTGGGTGCAACTCAGTGAGAGCAGTGGAGCAAATCTAATTGCTGCTGCCACCGGAGTGGCCGTCGCTGGCTTTGCTTCATTCATTTTCTGCCACTGAAGGTCTGAATCAGCTTGCTGAAATTCCCCCTTTCAACAAGAAGCTGCTAACCGGCCCAGCTGTCTTCTCATCAAAACATATCCTCAAGCTCTCACTGAGCTTACAGTGCTCCCTTCTACAAGTCAGGCAACATCAGCCACACGGAAAAAACATTAATGAGGCTCGAGGGTGAGACACGAACTGTCAGTCTGGCTCTCAAAAACCGGTGAGAAGTCAGGCTGCCTATGTTGCGAGAGATCCATCATCATGTCATCATTTTGGGTTTTGAGGTGGGTGAATAATTGTACGCTATATCTCAGAGATTTGTTTAAATACTGTCAAGACTAGATTTCATTAAGAGTCAAAACTAAGCTATGCTTTAAACAGAAAAAAGATGTACTACCGCAGAGAAAGTACATAAGTAGCAAGGGAAACAGAGAGTTAACTAGAAAACCAGAATGAGCTATCTCCTGCTCTTCCTAATGACAAGTATATCCCCATCCAAGCTCAATTTGTACTGCTGCTAACCCACAGGGGCGTCCTTTAATTGCTCTGCTGTTTCACATTACAGCACAAGGCTGACCACTGGGTGCCACCGGAGCAAAACATGCTTGGCTCTCCACTCTACTCAGCTGCCACTCTTTGGGCTTTTTGGCATAAAAGCTAATGATTTGTAGCATAAATAAGGAATTAAAAAAAAAAAAAAGTATTGACTCTAAACCTTTTACTTATGCTTGACATTTTCAATACAATCAAAGCTTACTTTGCCATGTCCTGTTCTTGACTCTCTCCTTAGACAAAACCAAAAAAACAATCTTTTTGGTATTTTAATACAGATGAAATCAATTCCTTCTTGCAGCATGCCTTATCCTACAGGGGAAAAAAAGGGAGAGATACACAAAAGAATTTTGTGTAACCCAAAAAGATTTTAATTTGGCTTAAACTCAGTTGCATAAAATGAAACAGTTTATAACAGCAACAATAAGCCATTTGATATACAACTCAAGAGACATGGAGCATATCTGCAAAGCTATTAAATATTCTGTACCCCATGGTTTTCCAATATAAGAAAACAAACAGTTCTTAAGGTCTTCCCTTTTTAGGCTATCAAGAAGCACAACAAACCTACTGTACTTAACTAATCCATAGGAACCAGTGTCTTCGAAATGCTTTCAGACCATTGTTTGGTAGGATGCAGGGAAAATCCTTGGGTTCTAGCAACAGAGACTTCCTACAACAGCACTGGCGTCCTTCTCCGAGCCAGACAGCACTGCCCACAGCACTGTATTCTCCAGCACACTCTTCCCTGTTTTTTGACTATGTCATCACTGTTCCATCTCTCTTTAAAAGAAAAAGTTCCATATTAAGGAGAGCAATCCTTAAGTACCTTAGGTGTGCTCATTCACAATCAGTTTGAAATTCTAAACCAATTATAGCCTGGTACTATTCAAGGCTCTAAGATGTCATCAGTGGATAACAGTTCTTTTTGCTTAACTTTTCCCAAAAAACTAACACAGATTAGAGATCGAACATGGGGGAAAAAAAAAGAAAAAAAAAAACAAAAACAAAAACCAAACAACCCAAACTTCTAAAGCACCTTTTAGCTATTTAACAGCAGTAGCACAGAAGTAGCAAAGTTGGAAATGTTCATAAAGGATTTTCAAAAAATTGCTGTTGCTGCTCACATACTAGAGTGGATATCAGCATGATCTTTACAATTAAAGAAGCAAACGTTTTTCTCAATTTTGAATTTAATTTAGTGAATGTAATTATATATTAATGATGAAGCTGAAAGGAAATTACTGTGGCATATAATTTTGTACCTACTGGCCTTAAGATTTCAAGCACAAAATGTAAACACATTTAATAATGTAACATTTCATTTTACTGCAGCAGCAGCAAAAGATATTTTAAGTCTTTTACCCCATCATGAACTTAATTTGAGAAACAGAAACAGCTAAAGGGAAAAATAATGCCATGAAATGAATGAAATAACTTATTTCAGGGAGTCATAAGTAGGGTGGCTTTTCCTGTAGTTTCCATTTGTCAAGGGAGTTGGAACAATCCTCGTGACAATCTAGAGTTGGGCAGAGAGGACACCGTGAACTATTTGCTGGGATAAAAATTAAGGTTTCACAATGGGGCTGGGGGGGGGGCGGGGAGAGGGGGTAGAGTGGGGGGTAAATCAAGCTAATCTAAAGAACAGAATTGAAGCAGAATACCAATTATTTATTCTAACCACATGGGTATCCTAAGATCTTCAAGTCATTTGGATCATTGTAAGTAAACATAAGCAAAAAGTTAGTATCTGAAAACCACAGACTGAAATACAGAGATATGTTCGTTGGAAACAAACTCTGCACAGACAGATGTTGTATCTTTCAAAGACGTATCATTCAACAGAGGATCATTACAAACCCTGAAAACCATTCCAGGTCAATTACTGGGACTGCACGAAGCTGGGAAAGCATCCTAACAGCCAAAATAAAGGCAATAAATGAAACTTCCAGGAGATCAGGCAGAAGCTTCTCTTTCTAAGTTTCACGTCAATGACTAAAAACTAGTTCAGAAACTTGCTCCTCACTAAGCTGAGAGCCAGCAGGGATGGCTGGTTACAACGGAAGGATCTCAAGTAAAAAACTTAACGACTTAGCTTTCAAATTCGGGAAAAACGTTCATGCAAATAAATAGACTGAGTTAGTAATCCTGACGTAACTTTAGTGAACCTCTGCCGGCTCCATTCTGCTAGGTCAATTCCAAGACATTTGAAGACACTCGGACCAGCCTAGAAATCAGACAACAGCAGCTTGTTTCCAACGAAGGGGGGGACAGGGGATTAGAAAACAAACAAACAAAAAAAACCCTCAGCTGGCTTGTATCCACCATACCTTTCTGGCGTAACTTCTACCCACATGGAAAGTAGAGAGACATCATTTTTACAGATAACGAGGGCTTCTGTCTGATAAGAAAGGGAGCCAATACTGTAACCAAGACTAGGCACTGACAATATATGTATATTTGACTGTTCTACAGATTTCACTAAATTGATAGTCTTGTTCTTTTGACACCTGTCTGAGATAATCCTTGCAGAATATTAATTTACCCAAGTTCTTGCATTGTTTTCAACATCTTTATTGATCACATTGTTTTCCCAGACTCTTATCAGCTGAAAACATCAGTCATCAGTAACAAAAAGTCCCTCATCTTGAGCAAGAAGTAGTACTATTAATGACTGCCTACAAGTCCTTGTCAGAGTCTAGACCATATTTTCAGCTACTTTTATATAAAGTGATTTGACATCCCATATATTATTCTTATTTCCTTCTGATTACAATCACATACCTCTTCAATCTCATGGCAGTAATAGCCACTTTAAACTGCAACTTTAAGCTCCAGTAAAAGTTATTTTAAGTGGTTTTTTTAATATCATCCAATAACCTCAGTCACAGGTAAATTTATCATGACAATTTTAGAAAGAATGAAAAGCATACTGCTTATATATGTTCAGCTAGAATACTAAATTATTCTTTCAGACAGAAAATTGAGGTTAAGCCTGTTGCTTCGATTAATTAAAAACTACCCAAACTCAAGCAAAGATTATTTCAAAGCTTTTCACAGCAGATGTCTCACCCCTGGCAGAAGCATAAAGTAAAACATCCTAGTTTCAGCAAATGTGGGAGGTTCAAAACCTCATTGAGGTACAGAAAACACACGGCTGATAAATGATTATATTTATCATGAAAATCAATAGTGGAACAAATAAAGTAGAAGATGCCTAAGGGAAGTGCTTGCATTGGCAGTAGCAGCTTATTCCTACAAGTGATTTGTATTAAGATGGCACAAAAGGCATCAGCTGCCACTGAGG